>NC_053035.3:120027502-120330533 GCF_002575655.3 Aegilops tauschii subsp. strangulata
ATCGGCCCAACAACGTCATGTGGGCCGTCGAATATAACACCAGCCCATTTCACTTTTGGCCCATGTATGGCCCACGACGTCTTTCGGCCCATATGAGACATTCGTATCTTTCGGCCCTTTACAGGCCCACAACAACTCTAGCCCATAATGAACAGTAATTTTCTTTATACCCGTTAACGGCCCGTGATTTACATGGGCCGTTTCCAGCCAGTGTTAGCTTTCGGCCTATTGACGGCCCATACGTTCTTGGGCTCCTTTTCGGCCCTCGATTACTTCCGGCCCATTACTGGCCTGTTCCCCTAATGGGCCAAATTCGGCCCATGGCAAGAGTCGGCCCGTTACTGGCCTGTTCCCCTAATGGGCCAAATTCGGCCCATGGCAAGAGTCGGCCCGTTACTGGCCTGTTCCCCTAATGGGCCAAATTCGGCCCATGGCAAGAGTCGGCCCGTTACTGGCCTGTTACCCTAATGGGCCAAATCCGGCCCATGGCAAGAGTCGGCCCGTTTCTGGCCTGTTAACCCGTTGCGCCGTTTCCAGCCCGTCCTATATTCTGGACCATTAACGACGTTATGCCTGTGACAGAATTAAGCCTTTGCTGTCCTACGGCCTGTTACCGTGCTGGGCCGATACCAATTACGCCCGATTACGGCCCATGTAGACCCATTTATCCGACGGACCGAGGCCCACCGATTACAGGACCATTTATCGACGGCCCGTAGGAGACCCATGGATCCTACGGCCCGTATATGGCCCATGGTAGTTGCGGCCACTAGCAAACCAGGGAAAAAGAAGACTAGGAAATAAATAAGGCCAAAACTAACGCTAGGCTATTAAGGCGATTGCACAGATTACATCCACTCGGCATCAAAGATCGCCACCAGTGCAAATATAGGGAACACCCTACACTATACAAAAATGGCTTGCTGTTTTCTTCAGCCGGTGGCTGCACGTTAAGAATAAATTTTGTATCGCACCAAAACAAATTACAACTATATAACAAAAGGAAGGTTGGCATAAAACTTAACAGTCTAGCAGATAAATGCACCACCAGAAGTTCAGAAGCTCAGTTCATTTGACCTGACTGTTACGTTTTCATGCTGTATTGTCCGATGGAGCACCATAACCCTCGCCTTCATTTCCCCTAGGCTCCTGAACAACATAGCAAATGTCTGATAGTCTGGTTTCAAAACCATGCATATCTTGACGACATTGAGCAATGTTTCTCCTTGTTTCACAAAGGGTCTCTGTTAGGGAATGGACTTGTGTCTGGAGCGCAGATACAACATTGCTTTGAGCTTGCATATCTTGATCATGAGGCAGTTTGGACGATATTGCCTTAACAACCAACCCAGTATTACGCAGGAATGTGCTTTTGGCACTGTTAGTGGACAGGTACTGACCCACTGCAGCAAGAGCTGACATTGCGGTTATAGTTGCCTCGCCACCTTCAGAAGGTGGCGGTTCCACCATTTTTTCCATAGCTCGCTGAAAAGTTGAGGTTTTACATTAGTAGTACCAGAACAGAAGATATTAAGGAGGCAGCAAAACCAAACAAAATAGCTTTGGTCTATATACAGAACTTATTCTGGTGAACCCATGTAAAATATTAGTTGTATTTTATTGCAAAGTACATAATAAAACTAGGTTCCAAACATATGACCATGTACCATCGCTAATGTATTGTCTATTTCTTCACATTGTATTGAGGGCTAAGGATAAAGAGACGAAGTTTATAATACGGTAAGCATAGTATGACATCATTCATATCACAAAACAACTGAGAACAGACAAACAGGCAATTGTAACATTGTGTGGGCAAGTCCAGAACGGAACTAGATTACGGGTCAAGATCAAAGGAACATCACTCCTCTCTTTTAAACCTTGTAAGGTGCAATGATATGCTAAGACAATTGTGTATAAAATTGAAAAGAGTAATAGACATTGGCTGCAAACCATGCAGTTCAAGGCACAAGTCAGAGTAAGTAGTAGTTAAAAGGCATGAGGATTAAGGACTTACAACAGCGGCTTTGACTGGTGTAGTCATGCCCTTCTTCTTGCTGGTGTGACAGTCCTTGAAGATTTCCACAGCATTTGGTTCAGGTACTTTTTGGTCCTTGCGGGCTTTCCTCTGCATTTCGAACAAGTCAATATAGATATGATAATATGGTACAGCGAAAAGAGTGAAACAGCAGCTAATTACAAGAGCCTCACAGTGGCAATATAGCTACGAGATCCTGTCGTCTGTTGGAATTTCACTTTCGTACGGTTGGCCTTGTTCTTTGAACAGTTCACCTACAAGAAGATAGATTTGTGTGGCACATGCGTAAATAGGACTTCAACATGTGATCTGATCACATATATATAATGTACCTGATACTTCGGATCAGACCCGTGTTTAACAAGGTCCCTCCAGTCTTCATCCGATATATTTTCCACTGGAGATATTTGGAAAAGTTCACTGTTAGCCTTGCCTTCAAAGTGAGTTTTCCTCAAGTTATACCGTTACTGTCGCAGAGCAGACTTGAAAACATGGGTGCAAGCTTGTCTGGTTGCATCATCTTGGCTATCCAACTTGAACCTCATCTGTTGAAAATTATGGGAGTCTCATTATCAGCAACCTAGAAAGTATGGGACAGAGCAAGACGATATTACTAGTTTCCATACATAACCATACTTACAGATAAATGGTCGAGGAAGGTGTTGAACTAGGTTTCGTCTTTGTCATTCCTGTACTGAATCCATGTTGGGAGGATACGTACATGACACCTAACAGCAACCGCTGCCTCTGATACTAACTTGGCTGACTCTGTAGCATCACGTGGCCTTTTTAAACCTGCCTCAAAACGGATCTCCATTCTTCCTCCTCTAGATTTAGTTAACCTATCGAGCATTATCCCTGATGTTTGTTTCCTCTTGCGCCTAGGTGCTAGTCCAACAACGAACATAGGAAGTGTTAGTGTACATCAAACTGTGAGACTACATATAAAGAAGCATGCAACTGTAACTTGACTCCAGCAACTACCTTCTTGCTGTTAAGCTCACAAGGTTCATCTAATATTGCCAACTCGTCTTGTGTCAAGAGTGCTTGGGAAGTAGTGTCAGGTGGCAAGGGAGCTTGGGAACGTGCTGCTAGCTCAGTTGACGCACGAGTAAGTCGTGCAGCTGGTAGTACTGTGGTAGGTGTTGCAAGAACTAGGGCTGTCTCTGCTTGTTTGGTGGCAGCTATTTGTTTCTGTTTGGCTTTTTTTGCAACTCGTGTAGCATGGGATGCCGTGTTTGTAGAATTTTCCGCTGGACTTTGACCTTCTATTGCACCATCAGTACCAGCAGAATCTGCAGGATTCATCCGCTTCTCATTCCCTGCCATTCTGTGTTTCTTCCTCTTTCTCTGTGCCATGTTAAGTCAAGCCGACAAGAAAAACGAATAACAATTTAGTTCTTCAGAACAAATTGATGCGTGATGCAGACGAACTGCTTTGATGTTAGACAACCACATGATAGGAGGATGTAATATGTATGAAAAAAGGATGGAAGAGATAACCAGAACTATGATGTGTAAACTAAGAAGAAGACATTTCACCAAATTAGAAGCAATGCAATGGAAGGTAGACACCATATGAAAGATGCTACAAATATCGCTCTGCCAAGTTAACAGTGTCTCATCATAAATGGCGTTTAAACAAATGTGAAGCAGTACAAGAAATAAATCATATGCAAGATGCAAACAACATCACACTACCATGTTAGAGGTCTCTCGTCATTAGTGCCATTGCATATTCACAGCATTGCATATTCACAGCTTATGATGTGTAAACTAAGGAGAAGGCATTTCAACAAATTAGAAGTAATGAAAGCTAGACACCATATGAAAGATGCAATGAATATCACTCTACCAAGTTAAAACTGTCTCGTCATAAGTGCCATTTCAACAAATTAGTAGTACAAGCTAGAAAAGAATGTGAGATGTAACCTATATCACACTCCGAAGTCAAACGTGTCTTATGATAAGTGATTGTTGCAGGTTACACAACAGCAGTAATTTGATGTAAGAACATGGTGTGATAGACAGATATTGTATGTTCTAGAAACAGGAACATGTGTCTTATTCAAGTATAATGTGGAAAGTAAGCAGATGGAATTCAACAAAATTAGAAGCAATACAAGCTAGACATCACACATAACATGCAACCACATATAACAGTGCCAAGTTAGAGGGAGCACCGGTGATGCTGCACTAGGGGAGACGTGCTCATCATAAACACAGCTTTGTTGAGTGTCTATGCATGTGTTGTCTTGGAAATCATCTTGGGGGTGTGGAGGAGTAGAAACTGTAGAGGCCCTCCGTTCGGAAGGAGCACCTTTATCCGCTGCCTTACTAACTTCCTTCCGCTTTATTGATTTTGAATTGTCAAGTAAAACCGACAAGAAAAAGCAATAAAATTCTCTCTTCAGAACTCATTCATGCATGATACTGACAATCACTACTTTGATGTAAGGCAAACACATGATACCAGGATGGAATATGTACGAAAAACAGGACGGCATGGCATGTTCACAACTGTTTGTGTAAACTAAGCAGAAACCATTCTAGCAAATAAGAAGCAATGCAAGCTAGACACCACATGAAAGATGCAACCAATATGACTTTGCCAAGTTAAAAGCGTCCCATCATAAATGGAATTTCAACAAATTAGAAGCAGCGCATGCTATAAATCATATGAAAGATGCAACTAATATCACACTGCATATACTAAAGGTGTCTCGTCATGTTGATTGATGCGGGATACAAAAAAAACAATAGTTTTATGTAAGGACATGCTTAATAGACAGATGTACTATGTACTAAATACAGGAAGGCATGTCACATTAACACGTATAATGTATAAGCTAAGCAGACTAGCACATGCAGTTTAACCAGATTGGAAGAATTACAATCTAGACACCATATGCAACATGCAACCACATATCACGCTGCCAAGTTAGAGCAAGCACCTGCGATGCTAGTGTAGGGGAAATGTTGTAATCAACTACAGAGCTACGTTCACTATCTTCATCTAGCATTTATGTTTCTTGAGAATCATGTCGGGAGGCTGACGCTGCATTCTTTAAATGAGGAGTAGTCCCCTTGCCTGCCTGCCTCGTCATAAGTGATTGATGAGGGATACACAAGAACATTAGTTTGATGTAAGAACATGGTTAATACACAGATGTACTAGTATGTACCAAAAACAGAAAGGCATGTCATATTCAAAGGTATAATGTGTAAGCTAAGCAGATGCAATTTAACCAAATTGGAAGCAATACAAGCTAGACATCCGGCTGGAGTGGTGAGCATGATCATCTAGGACCTGAGAGCCTGGTGGGAGGCGGGCTGCTTCGCCACCATCGCAGCTTTTTAGTTGGCTTCCAGGTGATGCCTATCTTTGCTGGGCTTGTCACTGGCTCGGCCAGTGCCCTGACTAGCTATTTGTCTTCTGGTGCTCACGGGATGGTGGTTCATGTAAAAAAATATCTTTCCTTATCTTACCGACTTCGGTCTTTCGAATACAAGCTAGACACCATATGGAACATGCAACCACATATGACACCGCGAAGTTAAAGCAAGCACCTGGGATGGTGGTTCATTGCGAGCGAGGTCATCAACTCCAGAGCTACGTTTACCGTCTCCATCTGCTGACACTGCACCCTTTATAGCGTTGTAACGTGTCTTGCCTACCCGCATACGAAGCTGGAGCGACTTCTCTCTTTTCTTTTTGGCTTCTCTCATGGCAGCAGAGTCTGAAATACCCTTGCATAAAAACACAATAGTGAGAGTAAGGGTGAACTGTGTGCAGAACTAGTGCACTGTAAAAGTAGCAGATAGCAGGTGGCTGAAAAATAAATGACAGGAGACATATGATAGCTCTACAACATTGCATGGCAAACAAAATTAGATTCTACTCCGTGTGATTTTGTAATATATGAGCACAGGAAATGCAGGTACTCCTCCAGCACACCACCACATGCGGTCATATCTAAGATAACAGTCGACTGAAAATAAATAGGTCAGTTGATTTTTTTAATGAACCGTCCGATCTATAAGGAACGGGCAGATGGCCTTCGTCTACCTCCCGCCAGTCACTGTTGACGATCTTTCTCGAACCGCCAGCGACCACCGGCCCAGACCCCTGCCTCCGCCGCCCCGCCCTCCCATCGACCTCACACCACCGCCGTGCTTGGCAGCACCCCCAGGCCATCCCTTTAATCCCGGCCGACCTCCAGATCGGGCGCCAGTAGCTCTAGGCCGCACATGCCCCTAAGATAAACACCAAGGCACTGCTTCCCCGGCGTAATAGGCGTACTAGCGCCTATTACGCCGGGGAATGCTTCCGTTAATTGGGAATCGACTGGCCAGAAATTGAAATTTAGGGGGGCGACGGACCTCTAGCTAAGGTGAAATAGTATATGAGGAGAAACCTTGTGCATCACGAGTTACGAGGAACATCTAGTATCAAGAAGAAGCGGTCAACTAGTGTCTTCTGTGGGATGAATACCGTGCAAGCAGAGACGTAAGATTTGCACGAATAAAGGAAGAGGAGTACCTTTTTTGGATGCTGGTGTGGTCACCTCCACATGTCGCGCCGATCTTCTTCTTTTTACCGGGGAAACCAATGTTCTGGAGGGTGCAGGCTTGGACGAACCCATGGCCAAATTGTTGACTGTGTTGCCGTGGCCGTATGTCGGCGGAGGGGAAGCAGATCCGAGGCGGCGAAGGACGGCGTAGCAGGAACAGCTCTGGTGCGGTGGAGGGTGGCGAAGTTGGAGCGGCAGCGGTGAGGCGCAGGACAGCGTGGTTGAACTGGCTCGGGTACGGACGGCTCGGCCTCGGCTTCAACTACTAGCCATGGAGGGCGTTGCGGTTGAGGTTGCGGTGGACGACAACGTCGGGGTATCGGCTCCGGCGTGATGGAGGAGGGCGGCGGTTGATGGGTGGGATGGGGTGGCGGACGGAGGACGCCGGGGTTTCGCGGCTGGTGGAGAGGTAGTTTTGGCGCCCACGTAGTACGAATGGGGAATCGGACGGGTGGGGGGAACCATGTTTCGGTCTGGGACGCGCTTGTTTTCGGCTTTTTTGAACAGAAGATGGGACGCGCTTGTTTGAAATTTGGGGAAAGTACAAACTTTGCCCCCCTCTTAAATTTCGGACCTACTGCGGGTCGGGGGTAGGATGGTAATCCCAGGTGTCCCAAATAGTGGGCGGGAGCGATTTCGGCTGCGCGCATGTGTGCTTAGGCGGCCATTGTGTATGAATGTTTTTCGGATGCGGTTGCGTGGCGTCTAGATGAAGCTACAAACCTACCCCGGTTTAGACCTTTGGACGTCGTGCCGGTAGGTTTCACGGGTCGGAGTTATTAGAAAAGTATTTTCCTTGTACTACCAAACATTGGTCTCACGCAGTTTCGGGCGAGTAGAGGCTCTTTTGGCGCTTCGTTCGAAATTTTGAAACACAAGCATTCACGTTTAGAGTACTCTTGAACTATGAGGATTGACCTAAATAGACAACGTTATATTTGACCTTGTATGTTTGAAAACCTCATTAAATTATCCGCTTCTTTTTGAAATTTTGACACTTGAAAATCCTATAACTACAATTATTTTGGAATGGAGGAGCTAAATTTGAATCTATTTTGTACACGACTACATATGCTATTATGTACAAAATCAGAGCAAAGATTGGTGCCCCCATAATTTAGGTATGGTTTACAAATGCCATGATACCAAATTCAAATAATTGAATGGACTTCATGTTGAATTTGATTTTTTAACCACCTTAAGTTGAATTCAAATGTATGCTAGTTCATAGGTAGCTATTTATAATGTCCATTGTGTAACTTTCGTATGTATAATGTGCTTTACACACACAACATGAACTATACTCACGTTTATATTCGATTGCTAAAGCGATGCATTGTCTGGAGTTCAAAATACTAACTATGTGGATCAATTGTGTCGAATAATAACATAGACATGCTCAAATTCGATAGAATCTAGATGTCTGATGGATCAATAACCGCTCCTTACGCGAATTGCAAATATCATGATCCCATCCTAATATTTGGATACAATTTATATCTTTAATCAATGTGTAGAGCAGTCTTTTACGTGTAGTTTCACTCTCCATCGGTGGTCTCTCACACATGCTCACACACTCTCTCCCGAGGTGTCTTTCTCGCACACATGCTCTAGATATAACCCTCCCTCCCTCTCGTAACCATTTAGAATTGTTTTCACTAACCTTTATCGCAAGCACTCTTCCTCTCGCAAACATACACACACACAATCCTCATCGACCCTTTCTATATACATGGACCTGCCTACGTGTCTCATGTACGCACATTATCTTTATGCCTGCCTCTCACGCATTGTCTCACACCTCTCTTCCTAATCGACAAGTATGATTCTAGCAGAGCATTCTGTAGGATGCCCCTTAAAGTTAGGTTGGATGAACAGTAATATCAGAGATAAAGGGGTTACCTTAGTCTGAGAACCTAGGGTTACAAATCCTAGCCGGCTTTGTCAGTGGACACAGAGTCCTTCACAATTCTGCAATCTTTGTCTTGTACGACTAGTCATCCATGGGTCTTCCTAAATGTGTCATGGGCCGACCAATGTGGCGCAGGACGGAACCGAACAAAGGGCCTCACCTCGACCCACCGGACCTCACGCGGTGACACACCCTCTGCCCCCACGTCTCATTATCTTCTCACACCCACACATACCAACACAAACACCACACACACAGAAAATTTCTCCTGGTGCCTCTATTCCCTCCCCCCTTGCATATAGACACTCAAGGGAATGGAATCTCTTGTCGTGACGTCATATTCGTCTCTCTCTCTCTCTCTAGACCACTCTCATTTCTCGTGCTATCTCTCCCACGCCCCCCGCCGGCCCCTCTATCCATGCCTCTCTCGAATACGTAATACAGACACATACCTCTCTAGGCCCCGCCAAATGCATCAACTACACATTCACACATGTTACATCACGTACCCCATTGATCTAAAAAAGCCCTCTCTTCACGTTTATTTCGCATACAACATTCCTTTTGAATAAAGTGTGGCCAAAAAATTATTTTAGAGTTTCTACATATATACAACATTACAAAGTTATATGGAGGAGTACGAACGCTAATTTGCATTGCATGGTGCCCACAATGATATTTATTCCGCACTTTGAATTTGTATATTTTTATACTATATACAAAGTTAGTCATAATAAAGAGAAACGAAGAGCATCTCTCTCTCCATCGCATACCCCCCCTGTACGCCCCTTTCACGTATGCACACAAAACTATCTCCAGGTCCTCTAAAAGTAAGCCCCCAGAAAATTCACGAATGTTTCATCTTTCTCTCGCGATATATGCAATGACGATCATCATATTTGAAGCGAAAGCATGATACGTACATTGGACTTCAGAATCCACTCATTACGGTCACCATTTACGTTTAGTGGTTATTATACAGTCACGGGCTCACCGTACAACTTTGTATTTGCTCCTGACATGACTAGTTGACCAGTTAAACGCTCCACGTGGCACCTCTAGTGTTGCATCACATTATCTCACTACCATCGTGCCCACCTGTCGACTTGTATATACTCTACATCTACACTCTTATAAAATATATAAAATACACTCTTATAAAAAACAGAGTTGGTGATGATGGTGTGCCTGCCATCCTGCAATATAGGCCGTCCGATTTATATCTGACGGATAGGAAAGAAACTATGGCAATTTTGCAAAAAGGTACCCACACACCTCTCCACATTTGCAAATAAGGCCTTCCCTCGTCATCATTTTCTCTCACAAGATAAACAAGTCATACAAATGCATCTTGATGTTACGTGCAACACACGGGCATCTTGCTAGTAAGAATGAAAACAAACGACAAAAAAATATTTTGACGGTGGTTCGAAGTCATGACCGCGGGCACAGCGGACAAGGTGGCCTTGTATTGGTATGCTGAGCCGTCTGTTTTAACACACAGGAGCTGGTGTGGTGATTATACACACACACACACACGCATGCACACGAACTGCATCCACGCAACACTCACACAAACACATGCACCCACGCACGCACGCAACACTCACACGTACACACGCAGCCACGCACGCACTCAACACTCACACGCACACACGCACGCATGCATGCACACACCAGTACACCACACGACCAACACACACTCTCACGCTCAAGTGCTCAACCTACACGTGCATGCGCACACATCAGGCCCTGACAGACACATACACAACCAGGTGATTCCCGCGCACGGGTTGGAGCCTTATCGTGCCTGCGTAAATTTGTGTTTATCTGACCTTTTGCCTATGCGAACTGACATGTGGGACCCACAAGGAACATGGTCAATTTAACTAGTCAACATGGCGCCATGCAGACTATTTGGCCGGTCAACAGAGTGCAATCCGATGCTGAACTATGAGCAAGTGACCGTATAATCACCGCAAAACGTATATAGTGACCGTAATCAGCTTATTCTGAAGTTTGGTGACCGTATTACGCTTTTCTCTTTGTAGGCCCTCCAAAACTACATCTCTACACGTTCTCGCATGTTACATCTAACAACTATGCAATACAGCACTACTACTACACTCTAACACAATAAATCATATGTGTTCTTAGTTTTACTAGATATCATATTGTTACTTATAATTATTCAGTTTGCATACATTAAAATTGCCTTTGAAATGTATGGCCAGTATCATCTACCGCGCAGGAACAATCCCGCCCTTTCCTGTTTAATCGGGTTTGTATCGATGGATCGTGCGAAACAGCAAAACTATATTACTATACAGTACAAGTGACAGTTCACTGGGCCGTCGTGTCGTCTACTCCTCCGTCGTAAGAGTGGTGCGCTCGCTTTCATAAATCTTCTAGTCCCTTTCGCCGACATGTGGGACATCAAGCTACCGGGTCCACGTGCCATACCGGAATACAGTGCAGAGCAGCCGGGGTGAAGCACCCCAGTCATGGCGCCGGCGTAGTAATGAGCAATGAGGCGTCAAATCACAAAGCTGCACCTTTCCCGCAGTTAAGTTGGAGGGACGAAGCAACCATCATTTCACTCGTTGCTGAATCCGCTTCTCCCTCATCTTCTTCAACTTAACCACGTGTTGCTTCTGCCGTTGTTCTGCCTCATGTGGGACGCGGATCGGCTTGGTAAAGCACTGACACGTGGGACCGCATGTTAGCAAACCGCCAGGACAACGTCCTCAGAAAATAAGAAGCCTAATCCTAGACTTACAAAGGGCTACGTAGCTGCTACGTATACTTTCCATCTAATCTATATATGCCCCCTGATTTTCAGGTGGGGTGGGCCTAATCCTCTCCTTTAATCCAATCAAATAGTCCCACATCACATCAGTTCGTAACTTTATGTAGACCATTACGTGGATGTAGCATTGCACAAATAAGAAACCTCCCCCGCCATCCGCGCGGCAAAATCACCTCCTTTTTACTAATCTTGATTCTATAATTTTTTAGATCAATATAATTGAGATTTGTATAGATAGCACACAGGAGCAAAACCAAGTGGTACGGTTAAGGGCATCCACAATGTGTAGCCAAATGTGAAAATAGCTTTTGGCATAATGGGAACCATTGTGGATGGTGTTGCCAAAGCCAAAAAGATGGAACCGAAGCTCCCTGATTAATTGATTGAAGGAATAGAAAAATGCAACGTCTCTCCTCTTTCTCCCATGCTTGGACGCATGTAGTACAGTATAGAGCACAGAGTCTACTCCCCTGTCCCTTCTATCACAAATCACAAAGCAGTGAGGCGTCAAATCACAAAAGCACGGACGAAGCAACCATCATTTCACTCTTCGCTGACTCCGTTTCTCCATCGTCTTCTTCGAGAAACCATCTCACCGCACTAGTACTCCTAGTAGTACTAGTAAAGGACTTCCTGGATGCAAATAAGGCGGTTGTCTCGGCTTGCAGGCAGCACTTGCGAACGACTTACCGTGGTCTCCCTCAATGGTGTTCTCCGTCGAACGCACTTCGCCAAACCACCAAAAAAAAAGATATCGTCGACGTCACTGCAATGGGGAAGGAAGTCAAATATAGTTACTACCTCCATTTTTTCTGTACACAAGGCCAGTATATCAAAATTACAATTTGCAAAGGGCCACTAACACTAATCGAGGCAAAATTGATGGGGTTAGCAACCAAGGACATTAATATCCCCTGCATGCATGCGGAACTGAGAAGGTTGGTTTGCATGGCGCTGCATTAATCAAGTGATGAGGAGTGAGATGGTTAGCTCTTTGGTCTTTGGAGAAAAAAATACGCATTAATTGACACGTGAAACAAGGATTTGTATCGATTAAATCCCGCGAAGGAAAACCCCGCCTTTCTTTTTTAACACCAGTCCTCCTAGTACGTACGTACTTATCCTGTTTGGGTCTAGGCCTTGCATTGCCAAACTTCGCCACACATTTTTGCCAAGCTTGCCTAAAGTTTTCAAAATGAGAAGGAGGTACACTTGCGCACGGATGTCGCGGTCGCACCGCACCCTCACACGGTCGCTCCTGCACGCCGCGGTCGCACCGCACCCTCACACAGTCGCTCCTGCACACCGCAAACCCAACCAAGGGAACGCACCCTCACTGACACGTGCTGTCGCATGTGAACAAACCAAACTCAGCCATCCTATCGCTGACACATAATTTTCGTTCATAGAGTGTGTTTATCCAACCGCATGTTGGGGAGTATCCGTACGGCCCGTGCGGTGGTCTGTTGGGGAAGAAGAAGAGGTGAGGAAGAAGGAAAGAAGGGTTAGGAGACGTAGGATATTCATCCAACCGCCTGAAATGGTAGACTGACCCAAGTCAGGCGACTTGCATAACAAATATATGTTTTTACACAGCAAAAGATCCATAAAAACAACAACATAAAGAAAAACTATCACTGCTCGTGGAAAGAGACGGCCTCGTCATCTTTGGCTGCTGGCGCGAACCAGCCGTCGCTGCCGACGTGTGTCTCCGCACCGTGGTTGTCCTCGGCCTCCAGCTACTCGTTCAAGCCGAGCATGCGGGCGCTCTGCACGGACGAGAGCACAGCCCGGTTCAAGTCGAGGACGTCCGGTTCCGCCTGCAGGAGGGCCTCGATGGCAGCGGCATCCGCGCGCTCCACGTCGAGTCGAGCCTCCGCCGCCCGGTTCAAGTCCAGGACGTCCGGTTCCGCCTGCAGGAGGGCGTCGATGAGAGCGGCATCCGCGCGCTATGCGTCGAGTCGAGCCTCTGCCGCCCGGTTCAAGTCCAGGACGTCCCGTTCCGCCTGCAGGAGGGCCTCGATGGCAGCGGCATCCGCGCGCTCCGCCTCAAGTTGAGCCTCCGCCGCCCGGTTCACATCCACGACATCCGGTTCCACCTGCAGGAGAGCCGCGATGGCAGCGGCATGCGCGCGCTCCGCGTCGAGTTGAGCCTCTGCCTCCCGGTCCTCCTTTAGTATCGCCATGTTGAACCGCTGGTCCGCCTGCACCATGGGGGACTCGGACGCTGACACGAAGTCGACGTCCATCGTCTCATACCCATCAGGGGCCTTCTACGCCGCGACCTCCGCCATGAACATTGGATCGGCTTCCTCCTCCTAGTAGCTTGGCTCCAGAGAACTCGGGGATTGACCTGCCGCAAAGCGAGCTTGGGAACGGAGGTCTGTGGCGCCGACCGCCGCCGCGATTTCTGCGTGGCGCTCCGGCGTCACCATCTTGTAGTAAGTGATCTTGCGGCGCACCATGGCTTTCTGGCGAACTAGGGGACGCTTGATGCGGGCTAGGGGATCAAAAGGTGGGGGAATGGGTTGGAGATTTGGTGTGGTTTTAGGGCAGTGGCTGGCATAGGCCGAGCAGCGAAGGTTCTGGTGTGAATAGTGGTTCCGGTGACGACCGGTCAATCGGTTTTGACTGTACATCGCTCTTGTCGCGTTCGCGTTGCAGCCCGACACGCTGGACCCTCCACGTCGCTCACCGAATGGAACGCGCTTCGTCTTGCGTTTTTGCTCGCTTGTGGGACCGCAGTCGAGCAAACCGACGTCCCTCCCCCTCCCCCGCCCGCGTCATTTATTATACCACCACTCCCTCCGTTTTATGCGGAGTAAATAAAAACAAAGGGAGTATACTATGGATGAGGATCCCCTGACGTGGCCGAACCCATTGAGTAACTGACATGCGGGGCCTAGCAAGCATGGGGTCCGCCAGTAAGTGACCGAAAGGGAGGGTAAGGCAAGGATACCTACGTCAGAGGATCCACTTCCACTATACTACTTTGACCAAATGTTAGAGTAATAATATATGACATGCAACTTACACAAATGTTAGAGTAATAATATATGACATACAACTTACACAAAGCATACAGGGTCTAATGCGTTTTTCGAGGCTAACTTTGACCAAATGTTAGAGTAATGATATATGACATGCAACTTACACAAAGCATACGGTCAAATTCGTATGTGAAAGGAGTTTCCAATGATATAATTTTCACATTATACATCTCATGTACTCTTAATCTTGTCAATAGTCAAATTGGAAACCATCTCGAGTACAAATCTAGGAGTACGTACGAATCTAACAATATTGATTGGGCGTTGTTGAATGTTGATACCTTTTTGATCAAAGTAGAGATACTTTGACTACACATAAAACATTTATGTAAACTGGAAAGGATAGGGGGAGTATATTGTACGTTCAAAAACGAGACGAACATTGAATACCCTTTATATATGATTTACGGATGCTATGATCACCGGTTCAAAATTTTGAATCCGCCTTAGGTATCACGTGCCCCCACTCGTTCCCTCTCGATTTCATCTCGGGGTCCGGAGATCTATTGAAAGAGGACCAGGGTGGGTACATGCGAATGATACTCGGCGGAATGTTCAAATGAGGCATGCGGGAGGATAGACTCGACTGGAGGGCGACATGATCGATGGAGAAGAGGGTTGGAGAGGAATGAGAAATAAGCAAACGCCACATGATTATACTTGAATGGCTCAAATAAACAATAAGTTGTCTCGCTTGGCCTACATAGTGAAAGGCCTAATGCGCAACGTGGAGCACTGACGCTCGAATATGGCCGGGAAAACAGGGAAACTGACATGTGGGGCACACCCGTCGGGACGACGTAGCGCAGACTAGTCCAATGGAGGAGCTGTCCCACGACCTCCTCGCCACCGACAACCGTTCATGTGGGTCGTTGGGGCCAACAACGGGGCGCAGCTCCAGCACCGCCTCTGGACACGGCGACCGCGGTGAGCGACACGCTCATATCGTCGCTAGACACGGTCGGTTTCAGTGTGCCGAGGGTGGCGTTAGTGTTGTGGCACGACCAACGGTATGTTTGGTTTGTGCCCAAGGTTGCCCTATCAAAGCATTGGGTAGCCAAAATTTTGGTTGAGGTATTGGTTGCCCATGGCCGACGTTGGCAAGAAAAATGAACTAGAGTTGGCTAGAGTTCATTGGCATGCCAAAGAAATGGCAACCATCCAAACAAAGAACAATCTTTGGGTCATGACCAAAATTTTGGTTGAGGTATTGGTTGCCCATGATTTGGCCGACATTGGCAAGAAAAATGAACTAGAGTTGGCTAGAGTTCATTGGCATGCCAAAAAAATGGCAACCATCCAAACAAAGACCAATCTTTGGGTCAAGACCAAAATTTTGGTAAGGTGCACTTTGGCCACAATCCAAACACACCCCAACACCCGGCTCGTCGAGGATGCACGGGGCACCGCGACGCGTCCGCGGAGTGGTGTAGCGCGGCCAACTGCATCCTCTGGACCTGAGACCATGTCGGGTCGTCTTGCTTTTTCAATGACATGCGGGGATCGCATGTGAGCAAAGGGCATCCCCCTGTCGGGCTCCTTCCCCCCCAAAACAAACTGTACGTGGGAGTTTCCCTTCATACGGCTCGAATCATTCTCAGAAGCCGTTAGCCGTCACCTTAACTGAAAGTTGGTGAAGAAGGTGTATATGCCTCTTGTCTATGGTAAGACACAGCATAGTGCAGCAGCGGACATCCAGAGGAAGAGTATCAAATACCGGTACTCGCTTTTTCTACAAGCTTGATTTACGAACTCTCCTAATGGAAGTTACGGGCTCAAACAATACCTAATGGTAGGCAACTTTGCTACCCGAGCATCTCCAACGTTGCCACGACTGTAGCTGACTACCTTGGCACACCAAAACCCTCGTCCCTCGCGCCATCGCGCGGTGCGTTCCCAGCCGGCGCCAGCTGCCCACATTCATGCCGTCCGTTCGTATGTCATCGTTAAGAGGCTTGGTGCCCGAGGAACCAACTCCGGCGACTTAATGACGCACCCGGACGCTTGGCCTCACCGAAATGCGCTACTTAAAGCGGCAACGCCCAGCTAACCTCCACACCATAGCGCATCGTCCTCCTACCTGGCACCACATCCGCCATGACTGCAAGTGCGAACGCTCTGCGGGAGAGCTTGTCTTCGGGGATGAAGCTCGAGGTCGCCGCCCTCGCTCAAGTCGCCTCTCGCGACGCAATAGCGGCGTAGCCGGACACGGACGCGACCGCACAAGCAGTGGCCATGCTGGCGGCCGACGACGGGAGCACCGTCAGCCACGCGTCCTTCTTGCCGCCGTCCAACGTCCGGCACCGCCGAGGTCAGGGACTCCTCCGAGGATGAGTAGGGCATGGGAGGCGGCAGGGCATGGTGTGCCAACTGGCCGGTCCGTATCCCGTGTTCTACTCTTCCTCGCCGGAGACCGCACCTTCACTTCACGGGTCTTGAACCCCGCCCCCATACATAGAGATCGCAGATGGAGGACGTCGGTCGCCGCCGTAGAATAGGTTTAGGGTCGGGTTTCTTTTATTTTTTTGTCATATAAAAGTTCGAAATGTAATGAAAATCTGCCGTGTTTGCATTAATCTTGGCCGGTGTATATGAACTTTCACAATAATATACATATTGTAGGAGTACTAGCAAGATGCCCGTGCGTTGCACGGAAGATCAAGATCTTGTGGGAGAAAAGGATGAACGAGGGAAAGCCTTATCTGCAAATGTGGAGAGGAGTGCGGGTAAATTTTCATAGTTTCCTTCCTATCCGTTAGATATAGATCGGACGACCTATATTGCAGGATGACAGGCACACCATCATCACCAACTCTGCTTTTTATTGAACCGAGACAAATCTAACATGCGAAGTAAAATAAACACATAGGGTCTATACATACACAAATTATCTTAGGCACTCCAATAGAATGTCCACTACACATTCACGCATTTCACATCTTTCTACATCTACGGGAACCTACGAAAGGGTTAACGTAAATTGCCTCTCTCTCTCCTCCCCTGATTTTCATGGTGGTGGGCCCCTCCCTCCCCCCAATCTACAATCAACAGCTCACACATTTCACAATACGTTAATTATGTAACTGGGATTACGTAGGTGTAGCATTACTCGTCCTAAAAAACCCAACTAAGCCAACCTCCCAGCATATCGCGCGGGAAAAGACCCGGCCGCGCCGTTTTAGTCGGGATTACCGGATTACTAGTAGTAGTATCGATGGATCGCGCGAAGCAACAAATTTTTTTTTTGAGGGGGCGAAGCACCTAGTTTAAAAGGAAAAAAGGCGGTACACTCACAACACTCATGTCGCGGTCGCATTGCACCCCACACACGCTCGGTCCTGCACACGGCTCATGCAAACGGAACGCGCTTTGGCTTGCCTCTTCACTGACACGTGGGACTGCACTTGGAGAAACCGACCATGCACCAAACTCCCCCTGCCCACCGCGCGAAAATCCTCCCCCTCACACCCAAAAATTCCCCCCAAATCCGATTCAACCGCCCTTCGGCCAACTAGCCAATAATATTCCCCAAACCTCCCTCCCCCCCTGTCCCCCTCCACTCCATTCGCTCCGCCAAAGCCGCCCTCCCCGCCGCGCCAATACGTCGGCGCCGCGGTTCGGCGATCCTCTCGCTCCCACAGTACGCTCTCGTAGACTGCCGTCCTCTAGCCGCGCCGCCACCGCTGGCGACGTTCGTGTGGAGACGCACGGCGGCCAGCTTCTCCCATGGTACACGCATTCTAGACTGAGGCCCCGTTCATGTCGGTGTAGCGCTGAATGTTAGCTGATAGACGCTGCTCACTGTTTGCCGAAGTAGTTTACTGTCAATATGCTCTACTTAAGAAGCTTCCTTGCCCTGTTCTGCACTCAATCTGCTTAGCTGAGATGGCATGCCAAGCCCGATTAGTTGCTAAAATATCCTGCCATATATTTATTGTGACGTAGATTGCCATGGTCTAGTAGCCAATCTGTTAGGTGAAATAGCTCTACACCGTTTTATACTCGATCTTTGTTGCTGCGATGGCCTTCGATAGTTCGATGGCTGTGTGCTCGGCCTCATTGACTGCTGAAACAGCCTGCCATAATTTGGCACTCAAATCTGTTTGCTGAATTAGCTTTACATATATTTCGTTACTTAGATCTGCTCGTCCAAATATCTTGCCATAGCTTTAGACATTGACCTAGGTATTTTTTTCTGGACTTCATAAAAAAGCATATATGTTTTTCCTGTAATATCTAGTAGAAGAACTAATTTCTATGTCTAACAGATGGACAGGACTTGGATAACTTCTGCTCGAAGATTCTCCGCTGCATATGTCGAGGGGGTTGAAAACTTCATGAACTTTATCAGAGCTGAGTACGGTGGTCCGAAATCAGATGTGCTCTGCCCGTGTAGCAGTTGTATGAATTCAGTTACAAGACCCCAGTCAACTGTGCAAAATCATCTACACTTGTATGGGATGTCGGTCACATATACTAGGTGGGTTCATCATGGTGAAGCTGTGAACGTCAATGTTATTGACTACGTGGAAGCAGCAGATCACCATCTTGATCTGCCTGATGCTCAGGTGGAAGAGGAGGAGGAGGTGGTGGTGGCGGAGCCAGTGAGTTTGACCAACATTGAAACAATGCTACGAAATGCTCGTGCATTCCGTGAACTTTCACCTGCAGAAGAAAAACGGTGGGCCCGCATGTTGGAACAATGCAACGTTGCTGTCACCCCAGGAAATAAGCTGTCAGTATTCTTAGCTATGGTCACCTTTCTTCAGGTGAAGACATCTGAGCGGATGCCCAACAAATCATTCGATGCGATGTTGGCTGCTTTCCGCAAATCTTTCCCAGATGCGTCTGAGCTGCCACACACCTACAGTAAAATGATGAATTTCCTTCGTGCAGTTGGAATTGGATATGATATGATCCATGTTTGTAAGAATAATTGTGTTCTGTTCCGGAAGGATTATGCCAACTTAAGTGAATGCCCGAAATGCAAATCATCAAGATGGAAAGAGTGAAGAGGATTCCTCATAATGTTCTGAGACATTTTCCAATTACACCAAGATTGCAGAGGTTGTTTCATGATGCTGAAACAAGAGAGGATGTACTGTGGCATTCTAGGAACCAGGAGTACAGAGATCAGAATGTAATGAGCCATCCATCTCATGGTAGTGAGTGGAAAAGCTTCAATGATAAACACAAAGAGTTTGCTGCTGACCCAAGAAACATTAGACTTGGCTTAGCTTCAGATGGATTTAACCCATTTGGCCACCAGAGCGCCACATATAGCATGTGGCCAGTGCTTGTTATCCCTTACAACATGCCTCCAAATGTCTGCACCAAAGAATCAAACTACATGATGGCCTTGCTCATCCCAGGTCCAAAAAGTCCTGGAAAGGATTTTGATTTGTTCATGGAGCCTCTTGTGGAGGAACTTCAACAGCTATGGAAGGGTGTTCTCACTCGAGACCTATATAGCAGCCCACCAGCTGATTTCTTTCTGCGTGCTGTTATAATTTGGTGCATCCATGATTATCCGGCTTTGGGAACTATGTCAGGGCGAACGACACATGGTTACAATGCATGTGTTCGCTGTGATAGGAATCCGCTGTCATACGCAATACTTAGCAAGATCTGTTACATTGGACACCGTCGTTTCCTTGCCAAGGACAAGCCACATCCTAGAAAATACTGAAGACATATGTTCAATGCAAAGCATGAAAACCGTGATGCGCCAAAGAGGCTCACCGCCGATGAGTTGCAAGTGGAATTAGAGAAGGTCAAGCATATTACACGAGGAAACCATCCTGGTAATGGTAGCGGGAAAAGGAAGCATGGCAGGGTAGAAGAGAGATTATTGTTTACCCGCAGGTCCACTTTGTGGGACTTGGAGTATTGGAAAGATTTGGATATGCGGCATAATCTTGATGTGATGCACATCGAGAAGAATATATGTGACAGCATTATCGGCACACTTCTTAATATTGAAGGCAAGACGAAAGATACCTTAAAATCTAGGATTGATTTGACACACCTGGGTATCAGAAAGGATTTGCAGGTGCAAGATGAAGGTAAACCATGGGATATGGCACCAGCTGTGTACGTCTTGGACAAGGTAAAAAGAAAAGAATTCTGCGAGGTCCTGTCATGTGTGAGATTCCCACATGGATTTGCTTCCAACCCTGAAAGGAGAGTCAGTGCAGATGGAAACAAGGTACAAGGGTTGAAAAATCATGACTGCCACGTCCTACTTCAAAGGGTTTTACCTGTTATCCTTAGAGGATTGGGCCGCCCTTACTTATACAGAGCAGTTGCAGAGTTGGGACAATTCTTCAGGGAACTCTGCAGTAGGAATATCAGGATAGATGCTTTGGAGCGTCTTAGAGACAAGATACCAACTATCCTATGCGACCCTGAGAAGATATATCCTCCAGCCTTCTTTGATGTGATGGTGCATTTGGCTATTCATCTACCTGATGAGGCACTACTTAGAGGTCCAGTACAGTATGGCTGGATGTACCCTATTGAAAGGCGGCTAGGCACTTTCAAGGGCTATGTTAGGAACAGAGCTAGACCCGAGGGTTCCATTGCAGAGGCCTACATTGCTACAGAAGCGTTGACATTCTGCTCAAAATACATTGAAACAGGTGATCAGCTTAGCAAAGAGGTGGGTGAAGACAATCCCGGGCTCGATGTTTTCGATTATTCTGTTCGAGTTACAGGGAAGAGTCGACAAGAGGACAAACCTAAAGATTTGGACAAAATGGTTTGGTACGTGTTGAATAACTGTCCTGAGATACTACCTTATATCAAGTAAGTGCAGTACTGCAGCTTATACATCGTAATCTACTAAACTTGCAGCACATTCTTATATATTTAGATGTTTGACGCGATCACTATGTTGTGCAGCATCTACAAAGAGGAGTTACTGCCGCAAAATCCAAGAAACATTGACAAACTGGTTATGGCAGGATTTGCGAAATGGTTCAAGAACCATGTAAGCTTTTGAAGTGCACTGTCAGTTTTTTTAATATATTGAGTACATAAGATGACCAGCTTGTCTATTTTCTAACCATAGGTTAAGAAGATGCGGGAGGATGGGCAGGCAGTTGATGATGCCCTTTACTCACTAGCAATGGGTCCTGATACTCGGGTAAGAGATTATGAATCTTGCGTTGTTGGAGATGTGCGCTACAACACCCTTGCACGAGACGAAGGCAGGAAGACACAAAACAGTGCCATCATGAGCACGGATACGTATGACAAAGAAACAACTGAAACGTATGCTAACATAACAGACATTGTTCAGTTGCAGTATATCTCCAGTTTCGAGGATCATCGGTGTGTGGTTCTGTTGTGCTATCGTTGGTATAACCTGTTTTCCAGGATCGCAAAACCCAGAGCTGATGATTATTTCAAATCCAACAATGTCAAGGCGGCGTACCAGACCAACGAGCCTTTTTGGCAAATCAAGCAGCACAAATATTTTTCTTGGAAGACACATTTGCACGTAGCGATGACTGGAGAGTATTGCAAAGGTTTGAGTAGAGGAATTCGTTTAATGAAGTTGCACAACAAGATGATGCTTACACTGCTCCTGATGTACAAGATAACACAGATGTTCCTAATATCTTTGAGAACCATCACATCAATGACGCCGGCGAAAAGATTGCCTGTCGTGCTGTGGACATACAAGAGTTGATCAAGAAGAAGCCAACGTTCGAGGACGTTGAGGACGAAGAAGAAGATGACACCGTGGGGAATTACGATTCAGACTGATACACATGGCGAAGATGTTGACGTTGCTGCTGCGGATGATGATTACATTGCTTTTGTCGTATTTGCCTGTCAGAAGACGTTTTTTATCTACTATGTGAAATTGTGTTTGCTATGACAACTGAAACCTGATGAACATGTTGTTTAGTATTTTGTTGTGAGAACATCACTTGTTATGTATGCTGATTTGTGTTTGGTGATTGTATGACAACTAAAACATGATGACATTGTTGTTTAGTTGTACTCATATTTGGCTGTGAAACTTGAATTTGATGACATAGTTTGCTGTTGGACTGCAATTTGCTCGACGTCTTCGAATGAGAACAAAGCTGACCCGACAGGGCCTCTGCTATTTATTTATTTATATGAGCAAAAGGGGATACCCCCTGATTTCCGTTAATAGAAATCATTAGATGTTCACAACACTACGCCCAGCCTTCTACACAGGTTTCATTCATTACTAGTTTCAGCAAAGTGCTCATGTTGTAGCCACTGAATACATCACGAGTGCTACATACACTGCAAATAAAGAGACAATCATCCTACAGAGCACATCGATTTTGCCCATTATCTTCACAAGCTCTTTCATCTCCTCATTGCTGTCAAGGCCGTTCAGCAGCTGTTGCTTGGCCATGATCAGAGGAACTGCATCTTTAACCTTCTGCTCTGCATCTTCCTCTTCTGCCGTTCCTTCAGTTACTTGTCCAACACCCCAACCTGCTGGTATTGGGATTCCTCGGCTAACCAAATAATCAGCGTAGTTGCATTCCCCCACATCAGCAACTTCCCAGAAATACAAATCACACGAATCTTCCCTTTTCTGCACGAATCAAATTGGAAGATCATCAACCAAACTATTAAAAAAATCAGCAATTGAAAGCAGCAGAACAACACTTAAACATATTATTACCCCATGATTCGGGCATTTGTAGAAGACTCGGCCAGGGTTGTGGATTGTGGTTGAGACATGACGGATGGCTCTGCGTGATTTGCAGCAGTGGCACCACACCAACGACAGCAGGTTGCGACGAGCAATCGGCTGCGGTGCATGTGCCGGCGGGGGTGTGATGAGACCCACAGGCGATGGTACGGGTGGCGACTTGGCGCATATCTGGTTGTTGCCTGCTGAAGAGCAGGTGGACGAGCAGCCAGCAGACATGGTTGCTGCGGCCAGAGCTTCTGATGCTAGGCAGAGTAAGTAGAGAAGAGGAGAAGCGAATGTTGGATATGTCAGTTTCATTACTTGCAGAGTAGCATAGCACCATATATAGTCATAGTCTAGGTTTGGATTCGAACCAGCTACAGGAGCACGTCTTTCTTTTTTCTAAAACTCGGCAACGTCTCTTTACTGGTACACTAGCTTGTTCTGTACGCCTTCCCAAGTCTTTGATTTTCTTTCCCTTTTTTTGTGAGGAAGGAAGGCGGACAAAATTGAGAGTTCCTGGGACTCGAACCCAAGACCTCTCAGTTGAAAACCAAGGGTGCTAGTCACTTATGTGGCGAACGTTCCCTGTGAGGAGGACGACAGACGAACGCCTCGCAGTTTTCTTCCTATATATAAAAAAGTATGCTACTTGGTGTCCGCTTAGTCAACAAATGATTGTGCCAACCTTGACCGTTGGATTGACATTCAACGTCTGTCGCGTTTCTTCAGTCTCTTCTTCCTCGAGCCGCCAAAGCCAAACCAGCGCCGGCGGGACCGCCTGCTCCCGCCTCCCACGGCTGGCTGTGATCTTCCCCGGCTCCTGTTCGTTCCTGTCCGAGGCCTCACCATCGTCCTCCGCCTTGGTTCGCTCGTCGCGGTGCCGCCCTCCGGTGTTGTCAACATGGTCAACAACCGAGAGGAATAAGGGGATGATTGTATATGGTGAGGATGACAGTAGGGACCCAGCAGCGCGCGCAGTAATTTTGTTTTTTCGGGACGGAGAAGGGTATCAACTGGGTTGTGCGAGACCCGTGGCTCGTCTAGCCCAGCCTTTTATTTCATATGTTTAGCACATGACCAGCCCAGTTTGTTTTTTTCCTTTCTAAAAATGGCTAGCTAGCTATTTTGTTTTTTGCAGAATAACCAACGTAGGTCTACTTGCTTTTCTACGCCCTGCTGGGCCGGAAATCTTTCAAGATGAGGAGGGATGCATTTTGCCCAGAAAATGGGCTATAAGTAATAAGAAATGGGCTATAAGTAATAATAAATGGGCTGTAAAATAAAAAATACAGTAAACAGGCAATTAGTTCCAAAATACTGTTTTCTTTCGGATTTTGATATTTTAAATTTCATTGTTTTTGTGCGGGTAAAATTTCATTGAATTTAAATTAAGGTATATTTAGATTTAAAATTAATTTGAATCTGGCTAGAAATTTCAGGCTGTATGCTGTTTGGGACAGATTTGGAGGCTGACTTGTGGGTCTACTAGGTTGACGTGTACTTTGGCTTTGTCAACTTAGTCCACAAACGATTCTAACAGCAGTGACCGTTGGATGTTAATCCAACGGCCGTGCTGCTTCTTCAATATCTGATCTTCTTGCTCCAGCCGCCCAAACCAGCTCCGGTGGGACTGCCTGCTCCCGCCTCCCGTGGCCGGCTGTGCTGCCGCACAGGCCGCCCCGCCCCACCCTACTTCATTGCTGGCCAGGCCATTCCTCTACTCACCCACACCTCCTGTTATTTTCCGGCAACGGCAGCCGGACCAGTAAACCCTTGTACTCCCCACCGCGTGGGCAACCATTGCCAAGTCTTCCCCGGCTCCGTGTCGTTCCCTTCCTAGGCCTCGCCATCGTCCACCGCCATGGTGCTCTCGGCGCGGCCTGGTCAACGTGGTCAACGAACGACATCCATCGGCCGTGGACTGTATGCGCAAAATAATGATTCCTCCACCTGACAGCTGGGACCCACCGAAAGGGCCTCTGTATTTCGCGAAAAAAATGACCCCCCGCTGACATGTCGGACCCACCAGCTATATCTTCGCACGCAAGGAAGTGCCTCCTTATTACGCACAAAAAAAGAATACCCCCTGCTAGCTGGGACCCACCATAGTGGGAGGATGACTTGTGGGCCAACTAAGTTGACGGGGACGGAGGGCTTTGTCAACTTAGTCAATATGAAGGATTCTAGCTCCAGTGACCGTACGATGTCCATCCAACGGCCGTAGTGCTTCTTCAACCTCTGGTCTTCTTGCTCCAGCCGCCCAAAGCAGCGCCGGTCGTGCCGCATGCTCCTGCCTCCCGTGGCCAGCTGTGCTGCCGCGGAGGCCTCACCGCCCTCTACTATTCCCACCGCTGGCCAGGCCCTGCGGCGACGGCAGCCTCACACCGCATCCGAACCAGTGAACCCTCGTACTCCTCTCCGCATGGGCTTCCACTGCCACGTCTTCCCCGGCTCCGCGTCGTCCCCTTCCTAGGCCTCGCCGTCGTCCACCGCCGTGGTGCTCTCGGCGCGGCCTGGTCAACGTGGTCAAGGAACGACTTCCATCGGACGTGGACTGTACGTGGAGAGGCTGACAGCTGGGTCCACGGCCGCAACAAGGAAGTGCCTCCTTATTACGCGGAAAATAATGATTCCTCCACCTGACAGCTGGGACCCACCGTACGGGCCACTGTATCTCGCGGAAAAAACGTTTCCCCCTGACTGCTGGGACCCACCAGCTTCATCTTCACACGCAAGGAAGTGCGTCCGGGCAAAAAAAAAACCATTCGCCCCCCTGACTGCTAGGACCCACCAGCTACACCTTCGCACGCAAGGAAGTGCGTCCGGGCAAAAAAAAACGATTCGCCCCCCTAATTACTGGGACCCACCGGCTACATCTTCGCACGCAAGGAAGTGCGTTCGGGCAAAAAAAAACGATTCGCCCCCCTGACTGCTGGGACCCACCAGCTACATCTTCGCAGGCAAGGAAGTGCCTGACAGTCGGGACCCACCTGGTCGAAGTGTACGTAGCGTTGTCATTCTGGTCGCGAACGTGTACGTACATACTGGTCAATGTAGAGGCGCGCACGTGTCGTAGTAGAGGCGCGCACGTGTCGTAGTAGAGGCGCGCACGTAGCATGTACATGTACATACAGTGGCCAGGGTGCAAGAAAGAAAATACGGCCACGTATGTGTACATATGGGCGGGGTCTCGAACGCCTACTCGCGCATACGTACGGCCAGGGCTCGTGTACGTGGCTGGGTCGTGTTCATGGGGAGGCAACGGAATGCGTCGTGTTCATGGGGAGGCAACGGAATGCGTCGTGTTCATGGGGAGGTAACGAAATGCGTCGTGTTCATGGGGAGGCAACGGAATGCGTCGTGTTCATCGGGAGGCAACGGAACGCGTGGGAGCCAACCGGCTGGGTCGGAACGGAATGCGTGGTCGTGTTCATCGGGAGGGCTTGGACGGAACAGGCGATGGAAACGAGGCCTGGCGTACCACAAAACGGAGGAAACGGACCTCCTACGTTTGGAACGGGGTCCTGTTGATC
Source organism: Aegilops tauschii subsp. strangulata (assembly GCF_002575655.3). Lineage (NCBI taxonomy): Eukaryota > Viridiplantae > Streptophyta > Magnoliopsida > Poales > Poaceae > Aegilops > Aegilops tauschii. Next base: position 120,054,114 of record NC_053035.3, read on the forward strand.
GGGAGGGGTGTGGCGTACCACAAAACGGAGGAAACGGACCTCCTACGGTCGAAACGGGGGTCCTGTTGATCGGGAGGGGTGTGGCGTACCGCAAAACGGAGGAAACTGACCTCCTACGGTCGAAACGGGGGTCCTGTTGATCGGGAGGGGTGTGGCGTACCGCAAAACGGACAAAACGGACCTCCTACGGTCGAAACGGGGGTCCTGTTGATCGGGAGGGGTGTGGCGTACCACAAAACAGAGGAAACGGACCTCCTACGGTCGAAACGGGGGTCATGTTGATCGGGAGGGGTGTGGCGTACCGCAAAACAGACGAAACGGACCTCCTACGGTCGAAACGGGGGTCCTGTTGATCGGGAGGGGTGTGGCGTACCGCAAAACGGACGAAACAGACCTCCTACGGTCGAAACGGGGGTCTTGTTCATCGGGAGGGGTGTGGCGTACCGCAAAACGGGACTCCACGGGATACTGTTCATCTCCACCGTCGACCTCCTCCAGCCTCCACGGGCTACCGTCGACCTCCTCCAGCCTCCACAGGCTCCTGTTCATCCAGCCTCCACCACGCGCTACTCCACCGGCTACTGTTCAACCACCCCTCCACGGGCACCCCTCCACCGTCTACTGTTCATCCAGCCCTCCACACCACGGGGTCCTGTTCAACCACCCCTCCACGGGCACCCCTCCATCGTCTACTATTCATCTAGCCCTCCACCACATCACGGGGTCCTGTTCATCCAGAGGCAACGCCACCGCTCACTGTTCATCCAAACCCCCCCCGCAACGCTCACTGTTCATCCCAGAGGCAGCATCGATCGGCTTCAGTTAGCAGCAGTAGCGAAGGAATCGCTCGATCGGGTTCAGTTAACAGCCATCAATCGATCGCTCGGGTTCAGTAACGCGTAGCCTGGAGTGCAATCGCTCGGGTTCAGTTAGAGCCCAACGCCTCGCTCGGGTTTAGTTAGAGCCAACGCCTCGCACACATGCGTGTACGTGTACGAGAGAAACGTGCATCGCTCGGCCCCCGACCTCCCACCGTAACCGGGAACTCCCCGAAATTTTCCTCCCCCTCGCTTCTACCACGGTTTTTTCCGTCATGGACGGCCCAAAGGATGTCATGCAGCTGCGTCTCCGGCCCGCCCAGGACGAAAAGCACATTTCCTGTCATGATTTTTTGTCATAGAAGTATGAGCCCACCACATCTATGATGATACCGGGTTTTGTCACAATTATCGTCATAGAAGTGTCATATGTATGACATAATTTTTTTTCGTTCGGCCCAAAATGTCACGGATGTGTCTTTTTTTTGTAGGGATGCCATAATAGGTAGGTATGGTGGCTGTTTTGAGGAAGATATAAGGAGGCTTATGTGCGATAGAGCGTATCATATCACGGGGTTTGGATGCACCGGCGAAGTTTGCACCAACTCTCGAGGTGAGAAAGGGCAATGCACGGTACCGAAGAGGCTAGCAATGATGGAAGGGTGAGAGTGCGTATAATCCATGGACTCAACATTAGTCAGAATGAGCTCACATACTTATTGCAAAAATCTACAAGTCATCGAAACCAAGCACTACACGCATGCTCCTAGGGGGATAGATTGGTAGGAAAATACCATCGCTCGTCCCCGACAGCCACTCATAAGGAAAGCTATCAAAGAACACCTCATGCTTCAAATTTGTCACACAACATTTACCATACGTGCATGCTACGGGACTTGCAAACCTCAACATAAGTATTTCTCAATTCCACAATTACTCAACTAGCACAACTCTAATATTACCATCTTCATATCTCAAAACAATCATCAAGTATCAAACTTCTCATAGTATTCAATGCACTCTATATGGAAGTTTTTATTATACCCATCTTGGATGCCTATCATATTAGGACTACTTTTATAACCAAAGCAAATTACCATGATGTTCTAAAAGACTCTCAAAATAATATAAGTGAAGCATGAGAGATCAATTATTTCTATAAAATAAAACCACCACCGTGCTCTAAAAAGATATAAGTGAAGCACTAGAGCAAAATTATCTAGCTCAAAAGATATAAGTGAAGCACATAGAGTATTCTAATAAATTCCGATACATGTGTGTGTCTCCAAAAGGTGTGTACAGCAAGGATGATTGTGGTAAACTAAAAAGCAAAGACTCAAATCATACAAGATGCTCCAAGCAAAACACATATCATGTGGTGAATAAAAATATAGCCTCAAGTAAAGTTACCGATGGATGAAGACGAAAGAGGGGATGCCTTCCGGGGCATCCCCAAGCTTAGGCTTTTGGTTGTCCTTGAATTTTACCTTGGGTTGCCTTGGGCATCCCCAAGCTTAGGCTCTTGCCACTCCTTGTTCCAAAATCCATCAAATCTTTACCCAAAAACCTGAAAACTTCACAACACAAAACTTAAACAGAAAATCTCATGAGCTCCGTTAGTGTTAGAAAACAAATCACCACTTTAAGGTACTGTAATGAACTCATTATTTATTTGTATTGGTGTTAAACCTACTGTATTACAACTTCTCTATGGTTCATACCCCCCGATACTAGCCATAGATTCATCAAAATAAGCAAACAACACACGAAAAACAGAATCTGTCAAAAGCAGAATAGTCTGTAGTAATCTGTATCAAACGTATACTTCTGTAATTCCAAAAATTCTGAAATAAATTGGTGGACGTTAGGAATTTTTCTATTAATCATCTGCAAAAATAATCAACCTAAAAGCACTCTCCAGTAAAAAATGGCAGCTAATCTCGTGAGCGCTAAAGTTTCTGTTTTTTACAGCAAGATCATAAAGACTTCACCCAAGTCTTCCCAAAGGTTCTACTTGGCACCAACACTAATTTAAAACATAAAACCACATCTAAACAGAAGCTAGATGAATTATTTATTACTAAACAGGAACAAAAATAAAATTGGTTGCCTCCCAACAAGCGCTATCGTTTAACGCCCCTAGCTAGGCATAAAAACAAGAATAGATCTAGGTATTGTCATAATAATGATAGGGAAAATCGCGAAAAATCATCTCATATTCCCTACGTTCAGCAACAAGTTTTCTTTGTGGCAAGAAAAAGTAATCAAAAGGGCTAAATTAAATGGGACAGAAGTCCCCAAGATCAAGCTCGGGAGGTATTGGTTCCTCCTTTGGCCCCTCAAATTGCACTACCAATTCATCATTATAAGAATTCTTTTGGCAAAAAGTCATGAGACTTTGTTCAAGAGAAAAACCTAGCCCGTTGTTCTGAATAGCAAAATTATCATTAAGCTCATAAATTCTATTGAATAGAACATCAGTAGGGACCTTCTTTCTAAGGGTTTCATTATAAGCAACATGATCCAAAGATTGTAAACGCATTATATCTTCCTGATTAAAAAGGATAGCCTCTATGGGTGGACGGCCAGCATCCACCCTATAATGCGCAAAAATTTCCTTGGCCTCTTTCATAATAAATCTGAACTCATGTGCCAAAAAGATAGTAGCAGCACGTTTAACAGAAGAATACTCAATATTGGAAAATTCTAGGAAAATCCTTTGTATGCAAGGATGCATATGCATAAATTGTCTTTCAAGTTCAACTATGAGCAAAGAAATAGCATACGCAAGACTACTAGTTCTATGAAGAATAGACCCTCCCATAGTGGGCAAAGCACCGGCACAAGTAAAGAAATCATGAATAACTCCGTTTCCAATAATATTACCACTACCGATCCGAAACTTTTTAGTGTGTAAAATAGTAGATTCTTCATGAGGAATATCAAATGCATCAAGGTTTCCCCCACTGTTACTATTATGCTTTTCAACGATAACCTCCCCAGTTTCAGACATGATGGCAACAAACTGCACTAATAACGGGCAAGAAGCAAGCGAAAAGAAACGGACGGAAAAAAGGGCGAATAAAACGGCAAAGGTGAAGTGGGGAAGAGGAAAACGAGAGGCAAATGGCAAATAATGTAATGTGAGGGATAAGAGTTTGTGATGGGTAATTGGTGTGTCTTGACTTGGCGTAGATCTCCCTGGCAACGGCGCCAGAAATCCTTCTTTCTACCTCTTGAGCATGCGTTGGTTTTCCCTTGAAGAGGGAAGGGTGATGCAGCAAAGTAGCATAAGTATTTCCCTCAGTTTTTGAGAACCAAGGTATCAATCCAGTAGGAGACTACACGCAAATCGCCTAGTACCTGCACAAACAATCAAGAACCTTGCAACCAACGCGATAAAGGGGTTGTCAATCCCTTCACGGCCACTTGCAAAAGTGAGATCTGATAAAGATAATAAGATAAATATTTTTGGTATTTTTGTTGTATAGATTGCAAAATAAATAGTAAACTAGAATTGTAGATTGGAAACTTATATGATGTAAAGTAGACCCCCGGGGCCATAGGTTTCACTAGTGGCTTCTCTCGAGATAGCATATATTACGGTGGGTGAACAAATTACTGTCGAGCAATTGATAGAAAAGCGCATAGTTATGAGAATATCTAGGCATGATCATGAACATAGGCACCACGTCCGTGACAAGTAGATCGAAACGATTCTGCATCTACTACTATTATCCACACATCGACCGCTATCCAGCATGCATCTAGAGTATTAAGTTCATAAGAACAGAGTAACGCATTAGGCAAGATGACATGATGTAGAGGGATAAACTCAAGCAATATGATATAAACCCCATCTTTTTATCCTCGATGCAACAATACATACGTGTCGGTTCCCTTTCTGTCACTGGGATCGAGCACCGCAAGATTGAACCCAAAGCTAAGCACTTCTCCCATTGCAAGAAAGATCAATCTAGTAGGCCAAACTAAACCGATAATTCGAAGAGACTTGCAAAGATATTAAATCATGCATATAAGAATTCAGAGAAGAACCAAATATTGTTCATAGATAATCTTGATCATAAACCCACAATTCATCGGATCTCGACAAACACACCGCAAAAAGAATTACATCGAATAGATCTCCAGGAACATCGAGGAGAACTTTGTATTGAGATCCAAAGAGAGAGAAGAAGCCATCTAGCTAATAACTATGGACCCGAAGGTCTGTGGTAAACAACTCACACATCATCGGAGAGGCTATGGTGTTGATGTAGAAGCCCTCCGTGATCGAATCCCCCTCCGGCAGATCGCCAGAAAAAGCCCCAAGATGGGATCTTACGGGTACAGAAGCTTGCGGCGGTGGAAAATGTTGGGGAACGTAGTAATTTCAAAAAAATTCTACGCACACGCAAGATCATGGTGATGCATAGCAACGAGAGGGGAGAGTGTTGTCCACGTACCCTCGTAGACCGAAAGCGGAAGCGTTAGCACAACGCGGTTGATGTAGTCGTACGTCTTCACGATCCGATCGATCCAAGTACCGAACGTACGGCACCTCCGAGTTCAGCACACGTTCAGCTCGATGACGTCCCTCGAACTCCGATCCAGCCGAGCTTTGAGGGAGAGTTCCGTCAGCACGACGGCGTGGTGACGATGATGATGTTCTACCGACGCAGGGCTTCGCCTAAGCACCGCTACGATATTATCAAGGTGGATTATGGTGGAGGGGGCACCGCACACGGCTAAGAGATCAAGAGATCAATTGTTGTGTCTTTGGGGTGCCCCCTTGCCCCCGTATATAAAGGAGCAAGGGGGAGGCGGCCGGCCTAGGAGGAGGGCGCGCCAAGGGGGGAGTCCTACTCCCACCGGGAGTAGGACTCCTCCTTTCCTTGTTGGAGTAGGAGAAGGGAAGGGAGAAGGAGAAGGAAGGAAGGGGGTGCCCCCCTCCCTAGTCCAATTCGGACTAGTCCATGGGGAGGGGTGCGGACACCCTTTGGGGCCTTTCTCTCCTTTCCCGTATGGCCCATTAAGGCCCAATACGAATTCCCGTAACTCTCCGGTACTCCAAAACATACCCGAATCACTCGGAACCTTTCCGATATCCGAATACAGTCGTCCAATATATTGATCTTTACGTCTCGACCATTTCGAGACTCCTCATCATGTCCCTGATCTCATCCGGGACTCCGAACTCCTTCGGTACATCAAAACACATAAACTCATAATATAACTGTCATCTAACTTTAAGCGTGCGGACCCTACGGGTTCGAGAACTATGTAGACATGACCGAGACACATCTCCGGTCAATAACCAATAGCGGAACCTGGATGCTCATATTGGCTCCCATATATTCTACAAAGATCTTTATCGGTCAAACCGCATAACAACATACGTTGTTCCCTTTGTCACCGGTATGTTACTTGCCCGAGATTCGATCGTCGGTATCTCAATACCTAGTTCAATCTCATTACCGGCAAGTCTCTTTACTTGTTCCGTAATACATCATCCTGCAACTAACTCATTAGTTGCAATGCTTGCAAGGCTTTAAGTGATGTGCATTACCAAGTGGGCCCAGAGATACCTCTCCGACAATCGGAGTGACAAATCCTAATCTCGAAATACGCCAACCCAACAAGTACCTTCTAAGACACCTGTAGAGCACCTTTATAATCACCCAGTTACGTTGTGACATTTGGTAGCACACTAAGTGTTCCTCCGGTAAATGGGAGTTGCATAATCTCATAGTCATAGGAACATGTATAAGTCATGAAGAAAGCAATAGCAACATACTAAACGATCGTGTGCTAAGCTAACGGAATGGGTCAAGTCAATCACATCATTCTCCTAATGATGTGATCCCGTTAATCAAATGACAACTCATGTCAATGGCTAGGAAACATAACAATCTTTGATCAATGAGCTAGTCAAGTAGAGGCATACTAGTGACACTCTGTTTGTCTATGTATTCACACATGTATCATGTTTCCGGTTAATACAATTCTAGCATGAATAATAAACATTTATCATGATATAAGGAAATAAATAATAACTTTATTATTGCCTCTAGGGCATATTTCCTTCAGAAAAGTGGTTTCGTGGCTCCCCTTGATGGTTTCTGTCGTGGAATTGTAACGGCAGATGTCCTTAGTGTTAGGACTTAGTCGCGAGGCCAGCGCATCTATGCGGTAGCTTGAGAGGGGTTGATCGGGACGAGAGATGCAACACGCAAGACAAGAATTTAGACAGCTTCGGGCCCCGGGAAACATCATCCGGTAATAGCCCTACATGCTGTTTGTGGCTAGGTCTCATTATGATCATGAGAGAGTCGCCGGTTCGGCCGGCTCTTTGTGTCTAGACCTAGAGATTGTTGCTTCTTGCTTGTCCCTCTTGGGGTGCCCCGCCCCTCCTTATATAAGTTGAAGAGGCGGCTTACATGTAGAGTCCTAGTAGGACTAAAACTAACTTATTCTCTATTACAAGTCGGATACAAGTACAGGACTTGCTTCCTTGTAAAGGAAATATTCCTCATGCCTTCCGTCTTAAGCCGGCCCACAATAACATGAGCCGGCCTACTGGACCTTGGGCCCTTGTCGTCTGTCTGACCCGCCGTCGGGGCCATCATTAAGTTGCCAGGCTCGTGAGTCGTCACACCAGTGAACCACCAGACCCGTGAGTCGCCAATCCTCCGGCGGGTTACGATGAAGCGCCATGTCCGGCCGGGTCATACCGCGGGGTATATCCCCGACATTAGCCCCCAGTTTAATTTGGATTTATCCATGTTAAACTGATCCTGCAAAATAACTCAAGAACAAACTTGACAGGTTGTGCTCCGGGTTAAATATTCTTGTAAGCCGGCACCTGATCATCCTTAAGTCCTTGACATTTTCTCCTGGAATATCCGGGTCAATAGGCCAGCTTCATAATCCATTTGCTGACATTGGCTCTTATAAAGAAATATTATACGAAATAATCCATTTGAGTTGGTTTCCAAAACCCCGGCTTAATAAACATCTTAGACTCAAGATTCATCTGGTGATTCGCCAGTTTAAAGATGTAGAGGCTGGCTAGTTATAATTGCCAAAATTACCGGTCTTGTAAATATTGATAACACCGGGTCATAACTGTTGCCGACGCCGGGTCATTATAATTGGTGACACAGGGTCATAATTGTTGCAAACACCGGGTCAATCTGGTCTGCTCCAAACTGAGAATTTGAAGATTTTTCTCCCTTATATGCATATCACCTGTAGCCCCCAAGTCTTAAGAGGAGAACATAGTGATAACTTAAGACTTGCTTCAATATAAGTGTTGCAACCTTGAAGAAAACCGGGTTATTCATCTCAATCATTAGTCATAAACTGAATATTCCACATATGTAGCCCCCAAGTGCCGGGTTGTCATGCTTGCAGCAACCTGGAACTTGTAATTGCCTTATGCTCATAAAAACTTCAACCAGTGTAGCCCCCAAGGGCCGGGTCATTATATAATAATGAGCAGGGACTTTGTAAATATGATCATGTAAACTTGACTAGCAACGTGTAGCCCCCAAGGGCCGGGTCAGTAAGATATTACCGAGCTGGGACTTTGTATATGATTCATTGATAATAACAGCATATGATGTAATCTCCACCATGGGGCTTGAACCCACGTCCACAAGGTTAAGAGCTTTGTACTCTACCAACTGAGTAGTGGATCTTTCAATATAATGGATTAAGGCTTGTGTACCTTGAATTTTCGACAGGAGCAATTGGTAGCCCCCAAGGGCCGGCTCATTTAGAATGTGATGAGTGGGGTCTTCAATAAGTTGAGAAAACAATGACTTTGCATTAGCCCCCAAGTGCCATGGTACATGCTGGCAGTAACATGGGACTTGCATATTCGATGTAATATCAATTTGAATAATGTAGCCCCCAAGTGTCAGGTCGTAAGCCTGCAGCGACTCGGGACTATTCCTTCCATTGTAGAATAAATCATATCCATTGATAAAATAATAGCCATTGCGCCAAAGGGACTTTGAATACCTCATCTGTTGATAAGTAAACCCGGAGTTTAAATACCCGGCGGCTCTTGGCCGATGGCAATTTAATACGCCTCCATTGTAAGCCGGAATTTTTATAACCCGGCGGCTTATAGCCTTTGAGAAAATCAAGAATTGATGACCCTTTTGAGACACCAATTTCAATCTTTGATGATGGGCTTGAACTTAATCATTTATGTAAGTCATAGCTATGTAAATCCTGCACAGAGTTTAAACAACATATGCCCTGGGACTTAACGTCAAAAGCCAGGGCGGGTAACCACCCAAATGTAGTCTTATCCTGCACACAAGTAGATCACAAGATCCCTTGGTGGTTTACCGCAGGGCGGGTCATAATATCTCACATATAACCACTGTGATATTGAATTTGTACTGCCGGTTTACATGACCTGTGCAGTAAGGGTGATAACCCAATCCTTAGAAGCCAATGCTTCCACATAGATGATGATCGTCATAAGATGGCGATTTATCATCGAAAATCAAGCCGGGTTAAATAGAAACCACTCATATATGCTTCACATATGATCAAAAAAGCTTCAAGTAAAATCCAAAAAATTGTTTGCAAAAAGAGACTTCAAATTTTTTTGAGGCTTCTGATTCGAATACGATCAGAAAACCGTCCCAAAGGGGTTAAGCTAAGATTCGAATATGATCATATAGCCCCCAGTGGCTTTGGCGTTGCCGATCAAGAGGGTACCGACAACTATGTTCTCTTTGGTTCGAATACGACCTATGTTTGAATAGGAAGCCCCCAAATGACCTTGAGAGTTGTTTAACGACGCTGATTCGAATACGATCCACGTTGGTTCCCAAAAGGGGTTGAGCTATGATTCGAATACGATCAAAAAGCCCCCTAGTGAGCTCGGCAATGTCCCGATCAAGAGGGTACCGACAACTATGTTCTCTTTGGTTCGAATACGACCTATGCTTGAACAGGAAGCCCCCTAGTGATCATGAGAATATTTAATGACTCTGATTCGAATACGATTAGGGTCACACCAAAAGGGTTAAGCTAAATTCGGATACGATCAGCTCCCAATGGTCATTAAAGCAGGGTACCTATGTTTGGGTTGTGCTTTGTAACAGACTCTTTTTGGTCCCTTTACTTTTTCCTGAGAACTCGAACTTTGCTAGAGATAAATTCTTTTTGAACTGGAAAAACCGGATATTGAGAGTTTCAAAGCTTTGTGATAGACAAATTTACCTTGAACCGGATTTTGAACCGGATTTGAGAGCTTCAAAACTTTGTGGCAGATAAATTTCCCTTGAACTAGATTTTAAATCGGATATTAAGAGCTTCAGTGCTTTGTGGGAGATGTCAAGTCTCTTGAGCCGGATCTAAACCGGAATCCTTCTTTTTAAGCCGGAAATTTTCTGACGGCCTTTAAACTTTTCACCAATGTGGCGGTAGCCTCCGGGACCGGGTTATTTTTTCCTCCAATGATCCGGAGTTCTTGAATGCATTGAAACCGACCAATGCTGCTGAGTCATATCATTGTAGCCCCCGAGTCTCAAGACGACTCGAGGAGTTGGCTTTGAGATTCTCCATATTGACCATAGCATAAGATGTATATCATTGATGTTGATAGCGCGATGTGAATCCACAGAAGGTTGAGGTGACTGCAGCGGGTTATAATTGATCCTGTATGAGCCGTGTCAGCAACTCGGCCAATGGTCCCTTCCAACTGGTTGTTTGAAATTAACCAAACTGTAGTGGCGGCGACTTGTGCGCCTGCCCATTTGAACCATCCAGTGCAGACGGCGGCTGATAATGCATGATAATTTGCCTCCAGTTTTGTTGGAAGAAAAAAAAACAGGCTTCCCAAGCAGTGACTTGCTCATACTCAATAATTAGCTCACGCAGACGGGTGTGGCCCCGTATGTTGATATAGATCAGGCCGCGAGAGACAGATGGTAAAAACAACCGTAGCATCAGAGGTGGTACAGACAGATGAGTTGATCACGACGTTGTAAACCGGTGCGGTCGGGCGAGTCAATCGCCGGCGCGGTAAGTCGCGCGGATGGGCGAGTCAACCACGTCGTGTTGATGTAGTGAACAATTGTCCTACATCAAAAACATCGCAAGCCAGAGTAATTGCTCTTTTTAAAGAAAACAATATATAATATATAAAACTTTACTGGATTGATTTCACCTGATATGTTAGGCCAAAAATTATCCACCGCGGAGTTGATGATCATCACGGTGAAGCTGAAATCAATCACGGCCGAGTCGGCCGCGGGAGCAGACAAATGAGCCGGCCGCGGCGTTGTAAGCCGGTGCGGACGAGCAAGTTGTCCTCCGCGTTGCAAACCGGCACGGACGCATGAACCGGCGGCGAGGGCGGACGGGCGAGTCGTCCGTGGCGTTGTAAGCTGGTGCGGACGGGCGAGTCGTCCGGCGCGTTGATGTAAACCGGACCGCGATACGCCTGTCCGTGAAGCTGCGCGGCACAACCGAACATGCCTCCGCGGTGTAATACCACCCCTTTTTCTTTTAATAGCCATCATATACATTCAGCAGCACAACATGGGCGAACGCCGGTGCAGAATATTGCTAGCGTACACCCCGGACCCGCCGTATAAGTCACTTTTGTAGTGAACAATTATCCTGTATACAGAAAACGTACAGATCAAAGTAATTGTCCTTTGACAAAGAACAATGTAGGCTAATAAAGTAAACTTAGATGGATGTCACCTGATTTGTTCGGATCACCGATGATCCATTCAACACAATAAAAAATGGCTCAGGCAAACCGGCAACTCATGGCGGGTCAACAGCAGAGAAACGGAGGCATCACCATGGCGTTGGCTCAGGAACTGCAGCGGCAGTGTGTTTGAGACGGCGGAAGCGGCGAATTGAATAGCTTGAAACGGACGCGAGTCGATCCGGGGGCAGGCGGCGGCTCATCGTGTGTCGGCTGTACAAACCAAAAAGTCTCACATGGAGGCAGAGAATGGTGAGTTTGGGTGTGGTCGATTTGCGGTCGAGGCCCGTTGTAAGTCGCCCAGTCATCGCGGCGATCTGGAGGCGCAGGCAAACTTGACGCGGCGCTCAAACAGTGCCTCGAGGTATGCGAACGAAGGCGAGTCGTGAAAGGCAGCAGTGGCGGAAGCGAATCCGTGTCCGCATCTGCGTCTTCCTCCTGGTTGTTGCTTTTTTCATTGTTGACTGATGGTTGACCTATAGTCAATCAGCGTTTGTAGTAGTTATCGGAGTAGCACTCAAATAACATGCCCTCATCACGTGCTATTGGAGTAGTTTTGGAAGTACTTTTGGATTTGACTTGAGTACGTACTAGCACCTGAGCCGATGGACACAATTAGCACTTGAGGTTGAGGCAACGCGCTAGCTTACACGGGACTTGATCTGCAAGCTGCGGTTTGATGGGAGTAGTGGAGCAGGCGCTCGACGAGTTGGTGGAGACAGAGCCACTGCGGCGGAGCAAGACCACAACGGCAAAGGCAGAGTGAAGCCACGCAGGTCGGACTCTTTCTCCGGGTCGTGCTGGTTTTGGACGATCTGCACGGATCTCAGCCGTGGTTGCAAGTGGTTGACGCCGCGGGAGCAGAGGCGAGGAGAAACCGCAGAAGCAGGTCGCACAGGGGTAGCTCATACATGCGTGGGCGGCCGGCTTGGATCGGAGGGAGACCGCGGATCTGGGTGGCTCTGCGGCACGGCCGGAGGAGACTGGCAGGCGAGGCGACCGGCGACTTGACGAAGATGGCTCAGGAGTAGAATTGAAGATGAATCTCGAGTCTGAGTCGTGGTCGTAGTTATTTTGACCCCCTTTTTTACAGGACAGACGGATCACACGTTTTGTTCGTCAACTTCAGGTCCTGATCCTTTAGTGACAGAGCAGCGAACAGATCGCAACCCTGATCTCCTTGAACCTTTTGATCTCACAGATTGTAAATTTGAACGGATGAACTCAACGCCAATGCTGATCCTTCCAAACCGGCTCTTCTTCATCCGAAAAACTATGAGCCCCTCGAACCTTAAAAAAGATCCCTTCAAGAACTCAACACCACCATGCGCCCGCCCCACGGTGGGCGCCAACTGTTGTGGAATTGTAACGGCAGATGTCCTTAGTCTCAGGACTTAGTCGCGAGGCCAGCGCATCTATGCGGTAGCTTGAGAGGGGTTGATCGGGACGAGAGACGCAACACGCAAGACAAGAATTTAGACAGCTTCGGGCCCCGGGAAACATCATCCAGTAATAGCCCTACATGCTATTTGTGGCTAGGTCTCATTATGATCATGAGAGAGTCGCCGGTTCGGCCGGCTCTTTGTGTCTAGCCTAGAGATTGTTGCTTCTTGCTTGTCCCTCTTGGGGTGCCCCGCCCCTCCTTATATAAGTTGAAGAGGTGGCTTACATGTACAGTCCTAGTAGGACTAAAACTAACTTATTCTCTATTACAAGTCGGATACAAGTACAGGACTTGCTTCCTTGTAAAGGAAATATTCCTCATGCCTTCCGTCTTAAGCCGGCCCACAATAATATGAGCCGGCCTACTGGACCTTGGGCCCTTGTCATCCGTCTGACCCGCCGTCGGGGCCATCATTAAGTTGCCAGGCTCGTGAGTCGTCACACCAGTGAACCACCAGACCTGTGAGTCGCCAATCCTCCGGCGGGTTACGATGAAGCGCCATGTCCGGCCGGGTCATACCGCGGGGTATATCCCCGACAGTTTCAGTGTATAAGAGTATATATAGGCGAAAGAAGTAGGTCGGTGGAGCTACGAGGGGCCCACGAGGGTGGGGGGCGCGCCCTCCTGCCTCGTGGCCGCCTCGTTGCTTCCTTGACTTCCTCTCCAAGTCTCCTGGATTGCATCTATTCCAAAAAATATCCTCGCGAAGGTTTCGTTCCGTTTGGATTCCGTTTGATATTCCTTTTCTGCGAAACACTGAAATAGGCAAAAAAACAACAATTTGCACTGGCCTTCGGTTAATAGGTTAGTCCCAAAAATAATATAAAAATGTATCTTAAAGCCCATTAAACATCCAAAATAGATAATATAATAGCATGGAACAATAAAAAATTATAGATACGTTGGAGACGTATCAGGTACCCTTCAGGTCAATGGTACGTCCATTTTGCATCATGTTTACCTACTGTTATTTACTATGTTTTATTGCATAATAATGCTTTTTGGAGTAATTCTAATGCATTTTCTCTCATAATATGCAAGGTTTACACAAAGAGGGAGAATGTCGGCAGCTGGAATTCTGGACCTGGAAAAGCTACTTCAGAGTTACCCATTCTGGACATCTCCAAATGAGCTGAAAATTTACGGAGAATTATTTTGGAATATATGAGGAATATTGGAGCAAATAACCACCAGAGGGGGCCCACCAGGTGGGCACAACCCGCCTAGATGTGCCAAGGAGCCCAGGAGTGCCCTGGTGGGTTGTGCCCTCCTCGGCCCACCTCCGGTGCCCCTCTTCTGGTATATAAGTCATTTTGACCTAGAAAAAAATAACGAGATGACTTTCGGGATGAAGCGCCGCCGTCTCAGCCGGAACTTGGGCAGGAGCCCTTTTGCCCTCCGGCGAAGCAATTCTGCCGGGGGAACTTCCCTCCCGGAGGGGGAAATCATCGTCATCATCATCACCAACAACTCTCCCATCTTGGGAAGGGCAATCTTCATCAACATCTTCAACAATACCATCTCCTCTCAAACCCTAGTTCATCTCTTGTGTTCAATCTTTGCACCGGAACCTTAGATTGGTGCTTTGTGGGTGACTAGTAGTGTTGATTACATCTTGTAGTTGATTACTGTATGGTTTATTTGGTGGAAGATTATATGTTCAAATCCATTATGCTATTTAGTACCCCTCTTATCTTGAGCATGATTATCATTTGTGAGTGATGCGGCTTAAACTATGTCGGTATTTCCCCAAAGAGGAAGGGATGATGCAGCACATCTACGGTAAGTATTTCCCTCAGTGATGAGAACAAGGTTATCGAACCAGTAGGAGAACCATGCAACACTACGTGAACGGTACCTACACACAGAGAACAAATACTTGCAACCCGACGTAAAAGAGGGGTTGTCAATCCCTCCCGGGTAAAAAGATAGATAAAATTGTAGTAGATTGGATAAATAGATCTCGCGTGAACGCGAGATAAAATAAATAAAGAAAAATTGCAGCAAGGTATTTTTGGGTTCTTGGATTAATATATCTGAAAATGAAAGCAAATAAAAATAGATCTCGAAGGCAAATATTATAAAGTAGAGACCCGGGGGCCGTAGATTTCACTAGTGGCTTCTCTCAAGAAAATAGCATACGGTGGGTAAACAAATTACTATTGGGCAATTGATAGAACTTCAAATAATTATGATGATATCCAGGCAATGATCATTATATAGGCATCACGTCCAAGATTAGTAGACCGACTCCTGCCTGCATCTACTACTATTACTCCACACATCGACCGCTATCTAGCATGCATCTAGTGTATTAAGTTCATGGAGAAACAGAGTAATGCAATAAGAATGATGACATGACGTAGACAAGATCTATTCATGTAGGATAGACCCCATCTTGTTATCCTTAATAGCAATGATACATACGTGTCATTTCCCCTTCTATCACTGGGATTGAGCACCGTAAGATCGAACCCATCACAAAGCACCTCTTCCCATGGCAAGAAAAATCGATCTAGTCGGCCTAACTAAACCAAAGATTCGAAGAAGAAATACGAGGATATAAGCAATCATGCATATAAGAGATCAAAACTCAAATAACTTTCATGGATAAAATAGATCTTATCATAAACTCAAAGTTCATCGGATCCCAACAAACACACCGCAAAAGAGTTACAACAAATAGATCTCCAAGAGAGCATTGTATTGAGAATCAAAAAAGAGAGAGGAAGCCATCTAGCTACTAACTACGAACCCGTAGGTCTACAATGAACACTCACGCATCATCGGAGAGGCACCAATGAGGATGATAAACCCCTCCGTGATGGTGTCTAGATTGGATCTGCGGTTTCTGGAACTTGCGGCGGCTGGAATTGTGTTTCATCGACTCCCCTAGGGTTTTTGGAATATTGGGGTATTTATAGAGCAAAGAGGCAGTGTGGGAGGCGGCCGAGGTAGGCACAACCCACCTGGGCGCGCCTGGGCCCCCAGGCGCGCCCAGGTGGGTTGTGCTCCCCTCAGAGCCCCCCTCTGGTACTTCCTTGGCCCAACGTGTGTCTTCTGGTCCAGAAAAAATCACCAAAAAGTTTCGCTGCGTTTGGACTCCATTTGGTATTGATTTTTTGCAAAGTAAAAAACAAGCGAAAACAGCAACTGGCATTGGGCACTATGTCAATAGGTTAGTCCCAAAAAATGATATAAAGTTGCTATAAAATGATTGTAAAACATCCAAGAATGATAATATAACAACATGGAACAATAAAAAATTATAGATATGTTGGAGACATATCAGTGAGTAGTTACTTTTGTTCTTGAGGTCACGGGAGAAATTTTGTTGCAAGTAATCATGTGAACTTGATATGTGTTCGATATTTTGATGGTATGTATGTTGTGATTCCCTTAGTGGTGTCAACATCGACTACATGACACTTCACCATATTTGGGCATAAGGGAATGCATTGTGGAGTAGTTATTAGATGATGGGTTGCTAGAGTGACAGAAGGTTAAACCCTAGTTTATGCGCTATTCCATAAAGGACCAATTTGGATCCAAAAGTTTAATGCAATGGTTAGATTTTATCTTAATACTTTTCTTGCAGTTGCAGATGCTTGCGAGGGGGTTAATCATAAGTAGGAGGCTTGTTCAAGTAAGAACAACACCTAAGCACCGGTCCACCCACATATCAAATTATCAAAGTAGCGAACACAAATCGAATCAACATAAAGAAAGTGACTAGATGAAATTCCCGTGTACCCTCAAGAATGCTTTGCTTATCATAAGAGACCGTTTTGGCATGTCCTTTGCCACAAAAGGATTGGGCTACCTTGCTGCATATTATTTACAGTTACCGTTACTTGCTCGTTACAAATTATCTTGCTATCAAACTATCTGTTACCAACAATTTCAGTTCTTGCAGAAAATTACCTTGCTGAAAACCACTTGGCATTTCCTTCTGCTCCTCGCTGGGTTCGACACTCTTACTCAAAAGGACTACGATTGATACCCTATACTTGTGGGTCATTAAGACTCTTTTCTCGCGCCGTTGCGGGGAGTGAAGCGCTCTTGGTAAGGAAAAATTATTACTACGTGTTGAAATTTATTGTCACTTGTTACTATGGAGAACATGTTGGAGATCGTTGCAGAAATTAAAATTTTCTACGCATCACCAAGAACAATCTATGGAGTCTTCTAGCAACGAGAGGGAAAAGAGTGCATCTACATACCCTTGTAGATCGCGAGCGGAAGCGTTCAAGTGAACGGGGTTGATGGAGTCGTACTCGTCGTGATCCAAACCACCGATGATCCTAGCACCGAACGGACGGCACCTCCGTGTTCAACACACGTACGGGGCGGGGACGTCTCCTCCTTCTTGATCCAGAAAGGGGGGAGGAGAAGTTGATGGAGATCCAGCAGCATGACGGCGTGGTGGTGGAAGTAGCGGGATCCCGGCAGGGCTTCGCCAAGCGCAAGCGGGGAGGAAGAGGTGTCACGGGAGGGAGGGAGGCGCCAGGGCTTGGGGTGCTGCTCCCATGCGCCTCCCCACTATATATAGGGGTGGAGGGGGCTGGTTTCTTGCCCTCCAAGTCTATTGGGGCGTTGGCAAAGGTGGGGGAAAGAAATCCCATCATTTCCTTTCCCCACCTATTGTTATCCCCCTTTTTTAGGGATCTTGATCTTATCCCTTCGGGATATGATCTTATTCCTTCTAAGGTGGGATCTTGGTGCGCCTTGACCAGGGGTGTAGGGCCTTGCCCCCACTACCCACGTTCATGTGGGTCCCCCCATGCAGGTGGGCCCCACTTCAGAACCTTCTAGAACCTTCCCGGTACAATACCGAAAAATCCCGAACATTTTCCGGTGGCCAAAATAGGACTTCCCATATATAAATCTTTACCTCCGGACCATTCCGGAACTCCTCGTGACGTCCGGGATCTCATCCGGGACTCTGAACAACTTTCGGTTAACCGCATACTAATATCTCTACAACTCTAGCGTCACCAAACCTTAAGTGTGTAGACCCTACGGGTTCGGGAGACATGCAGACATGACCGAGACGACTCTCCGGTCAATAACCAACAGCGGGATCTGGATACCCATGTTGGCTCCCACATGTTCCACGATGATCTCATCGGATGAACCACGATGTCGAGGATTCAATCAATCCCGTATACAATTCCCTTTGTCAATCGGTACGTTACTTGCCCGAGATTCGATCGTCGGTATCCCAATACCTTGTTCAATCTCGTTACCGGCAAGTCACTTTACTCGTACCGTAATGCATGATCCCGTGACCAAACACTTGGTCATATTGAGCTAATTATGATGATGCATTACCGAGTGGGCCCAGAGATACCTCTCCGTCATACGGAGTGACAAATCCCAGTCTCGATTCGTGCCAACCCAACAGACACTTTCGGAGATACCCGTAGTGCACCTTTATAGCCACCCAGTTACGTTGTGACGTTTGGCACACCCAAAGCACTCCTATGGTATCCGGGAGTTGCACAATATCATGGTCTAAGGAAATTATACTTGACATTTGGAAAAGCTCTAGCAAACGAACTACACGATCTTGTGCTATGCTTAGGATTGGGTCTTGTCCATCACATCAGTCTCCTAATGATGTGATCCCGTTATCAATGACATCCAATGTCCATAGTCAGGAAACCATGACTATCTGTTGATCAACGAGCTAGTCAACTAGAGGCTCACTAGGGACATGTTGTGGGCCATGTATTCACACATGTATTACGATTTCCGGATAACACAATTATAGCATGAACAATAGACAATTATCATGAACAAGGAAATATAATAATAACCATTTTATTATTGCCTCTAGGGCATATTTCCAACAGAACAATCCTTTGAGGGGTTTGTTCGGGGTATCTTCATCTCTACCAGAACCACAATTAGTTACCCCTCAACATACTGCACCTACTGAAAATATTGGTTATGAAATTCCTTCGGGTATGATAGAACAACTGCTAGTTAATCCTTATGCAGTACATGGAACCGAACATACTGATATGCACTTGATATATGTAGATGAAATTTGTGGATTATTTAAGCTTGCAGGTTTACCCGGAGATGAAGCTAAGAATAAGGTTTTCCCTTTATCTTTTAAGGGAAAAGCATTGGCATGGTATAGGCTATGCGATGATATTGGATCTTGGAATTGGAATGGATTGAAATTGTAATTTCACCAAAACAATTATCCTATGCATCTAGTTCATTGTGATCGGAATTATATATATAATTTTTGGCCTCGTGAAGGAGAAAGTATCGCTCTAGCTTGGGGAGGCTTAAGTCAATGTTATATTCATGCCCCAATCATGAGCTCTCAAGAGAAATCGTTATCCAAAAAAATTATGCTCGGCTTTCTCGTGATAACCAATCCATGCTCGATACTTCTTGTACTGGTTCTTCTATAAAGAAGACTATTGAATTCAGGTGTGATCTTTTAGAAAGAATTAAACGCAACTCTGAAGTTTGGGAACCCGACGAAGGTAAAGAGCCAGGAATTAAGCTTAAGTCTGATTGTGTTAAATCTTTTATGAATACCGATGCTTTTCACAAGTTTAGCACTAAATATGGAGTTGACTCTGAGATAGTAGCCTCCTTTTGTGAATCATTTGCTACTCATGTTGATCTCCCCAAGGAGAAGTGGTTTAAATATCATCCACCTACTAAAGAAGAAATTAAGGAATCATTAGTAGCTAAGGAAGAAACTATTATTTACAGTGTTGATCCAGTTGTTCCTACTACTTCTATTGAAAACCCACCTTTCCTTGTTAGGATAAAGGAACATGCTAAGGTTTCAACTATGGTCCACAAAAGTAATATGAAAGCACCTAAACCATCGGAACAAATCAAAGTAGAACCTAGCGTTGCTATGGTTAAAGATCTCTTGGTAGAAAATATAGATGGGCATGTTATTTACTTTTGTGATGAAGCAGCTAGAATTGCTAAACCAGATGAGAAAGATAAACATAGACCTATTATTGGCATGCCTGTTGTCTCAGTTAAAATAGGAGATCACTGTTATCATCGTGTATGTGATTTAGGTGCTAGCATAAGTACTATTCCTTTTACGTTATATCAAGAAATTATGAATGATATAGCACCCGCTAAAATAGAAGACATAGATGTTACAATTAAACTTGCTAATAGAGACACCATCACACCACTTGGGATTGTTAGAGATGTTGAAGTCTTTTGTGGGAAAATAAAATATCCTACTGATTTTCTTGTTCTTGGTTCCCCACAAGATGACTTTTGTCCCATTATCTTTGGTAGACCCTTCTTGAACACTGTCAATGCTACTATAGATTGTCATAAACAAACCGTCAGTGTTAACTTTGGTGATGAGTCTCATGAATTTAATTTTTCGAAGTTCAGTAGAAAACATCATAAAAAAGAATTACCTAGTAAGTATGAAATAATTGGTCTTGCTTCTA
This sequence comes from Aegilops tauschii subsp. strangulata, assembly GCF_002575655.3. Classification (NCBI taxonomy): domain Eukaryota; kingdom Viridiplantae; phylum Streptophyta; class Magnoliopsida; order Poales; family Poaceae; genus Aegilops; species Aegilops tauschii. The sequence goes on from NC_053035.3 coordinate 120,074,586, forward strand.
TTGCCGTGCCTCCTACTGATCCACTAGAAGAATATTTGTTAGACCATGAAAATGATATGCATATGCATGAAAGAAATGAGATAGATAAAATTTTCTTTGAACAACGACCTCTGCTAAAACATAATTTTCCTATTGAAACTCTTGGAGGTCCTCCTCCACCTAAAGGTGACCCCGTGTTTGAATTAAAACAATTGTCAGATGATAACCCACAAGTATAGGGGATCGCAACAGTTTTCGAGGGTAGAGCATTCAACCCAAATTTATAGATTCGACACAAGGGGTGCCAAAAAATATTTGAAGGTATTAGTAGTTGAGTTGTCAATTCAACCACACCCGGAGATTAATTATCTGCAGCAAAGTGATCAGTAGCAAAGTCCTTTGATAGTTTTGATAGTAGTGACAGTAGCAATGATAACAGTAAGAGTGATAGCAGTAATTTGGTAGCAAGTGTAATAGTGATGATATCAGTAGTAACATAGCAGAAACAATATGGAGAAGTTCGTAGGCATTGGATCGATGACTTGTTGGATGATATTCATCATGTGACAGTTATAACCTAGGGTGATTCAGCACTAGCTCCAGTTCATTGATATAATGTAGGCACGTATTCCGTAAGTAGTCATACATGCTTTATTAAAAGAACTTGCATGACATCTTTTGTCCTACCCTCCCGTGGCAGCGGGGTCCATATTGAAAACTAAGGGATATTAAGGCCTCCTTTTAATAGAGAACCGGAACAAAGCATTAACACATAGTGAATACATGAACTCCTCAAACTACGGTAATCACCGGAAGAAGTCCCGGTTATTGTCACTCCGGGGTTACCGGATCATAACACGTAGTTGGTGACTATAACTTGCAAGATCAGATCTAGAACATGGATATAATGATGATAACATAAACGGTTCAGATCTGAGTTCATGGCACCCGGGCCCAAAGTGACAAGCATTAAGCATGGCAAAGTCATAGCAACATCAATCTAAGAACATAATGGATACTAGGGATCAATCCCTAACAAAACTAACTTGATTACATGATGAATCTCATTCAACTCCTCATCGACCAGCGAGCCTACGAAGGAATTACTCACTCCCAGTGGGGAGCATCATGGAATTGGTGATGGAGAAGGGTTGGTGATGACGAAGAACGAAGATCCCCCTCTCCGGAGCCCCAAACGGACTCCAGATCTGCCCTCCCGAGGAAGAACAGGGCTTGGCGGCGGCTCCATCTCATGGATCGCGATAATTCTTTCTCCCTGATTTTTTCTCTGAAAATAGGAATTTATAGTGGCAGGGTTGAGGTCTGCGCGCCAGGAGAGGGGGCGCGCCCTGGTGGGTTGTGCCCACCCAGGTGCCCCTCTGTGGCAGGTCTTGGCTCCAGAAATTCTCTTTTATTGTATAAAAATTCCTCGCAAAGTTTCGTTCCATTTCTAGAACTTTTATTTCTGCACAAAAATAACACCATGGTAGTTCTGCTGAAAACAGCGTCAGTCCGGGGTTAGTTTCATTCAAATCATGCAAATTAGAGTCAAAAACAAGATTAAAAGTGTTAGGAAAAGTAGATACGTTGGAGACGTATCAACTTCCCCAAGCTTGAATATTTGCTTGTCCTCAAGCAATTCAGTTGATAAACTGAAAGTAAAAAGAAAACTTTTACAAACTCTTTGCTCTTGTTTGCATAAATAAGCTTAAACAGCACCCGGGTTTTCAGCCAACATTATAACTAACCATATAAACAATAACTCTTAAAGGTTACAATGAGTCATATCAATGACATAATCAGTTAGCGAGCAATAATAAGATATCTCGAATGGCAACATGTTGTCAAAACAACCATGATATAATATGACAATAGTGGTATCTCGCTAGCCCTTTCTGAGACCGCAAAACATAAATGCAGAGCACCTCTAAAGTTGAAGCAGCGAATAAATATTGTAACTCATGGTAGAAAAGATCCAGTCATGATGGACCCAACATTAGCTACACACAATGCATAAATCATGACAGCTGTGATCTACTCAGTTTCTGGCGCTTATTTTTAGAAGGTGGTGACACAACATAAAAGTAAATAGATAGTCCCTTCGCAGAGGGAAGCAGTGATTTGCAGAGGTGCCAGAGCTCTATTTTTAAAACAGAGGTAAATGATTATTTTGGGACATGGACCCTTCTCATTTACTTCACGACTATCAGTTATCAATATCTCCCATGCTAAACAAGCTAGTGGCAGTTCCCAAGCGATAAAAGTAAAGGTTTTGACTCTGTTGGGAGTTTTTGTTTGATTATTCGAGCGCTTAACTCTTTTTGTATTTTGCAGTTTGGGACTAGGCATCCCTAATACCGCCCTTTTCTCGTGCGATGGTGAGTGAATAAATAGTCGACCTGAGAATAACCCGTTTAGCATGGAAGATACCGACTACCTCCTGTCGTCCCATGAATCATCCAGGCACACAAAACGAATATTTTAGAAGTTTTTAGAGGTGACACATGCAAATTTACTTAGGACGGTAGGGTAATACCGCATATAGGTAGGTATGGTGGACTCATCTGGGATAACTTTGGGTTCAAGGTTTTTGATGTACAAGCATAATTCCCACTTAGTACAGACGAAGGCTAGCAATTTAGATTAAGCGGCCAGCTAGAGAGCAACAACGATCATAACCATGCATTATGCGTAAGTAACATTGGACACTAGCATGAGTAGGATATGAACACCATGAACATAAATATCATAGAGGCTATGTTAGTTTTGATTCAACTACATGCATAAACATGTGCTAAGTCAAGCTACTCGAAGATTCAGAGGAGGATACCATATCATCATACTACATCACAATCATTTTAACACTATGTTGATATCCAAGATAAATCATTATTAACTCCCAGCTACTTATGCATGGCATGAGAAACTATAATCTCTAATTGTCATTGCAAACATGTTTAATCATAATGGGTTGAATCATGGATACTAGGTTAAACATATTTACACAGACAGAACAAGTCGAGTTCATACCAGTTTCTCCCTGCCACGGCCAGTTCATCGAATGTCGTCATTATTGCCTTTCACTTGCACGACCGAACGATATGAAAATAATAATAGTGCAAGAGTGCCGTGGACTAAGCTGGAATCTGCAAGACATTTTATTCAACAGGAGAAGACAAGGTAAAATGTGCTCTTTATTAGATCAACAGTTATTCATATGAGAGCCACTCAACATTTTCATCGTGGTCTTCTCCTCGATACAACTCGAATAAAAAGAAAAGAAATTCAGAGAAACAACACTGAAATATTTTTGGAGTTTTTGGTTTTCTTGAACAAGCAAACAAAAGAGAGAAGCAAAAACGATAAAAACTATTTACACGGGAAAGCTCCCAACAAGCAAAAGAAGAACAAGGAAATCTTTTTGGGTTTTCTTTTTAGTATTACTACTAAGCATGCATAGAAAATAAATTAACTATAACTAATATTTTTTGTTGTTTTTCTAAAGTTTTTCAAACACACCAGAAGAAAGCAAGAAAATAAATCTAAGCATGGATAATACAATGAAGAGTGTGAGCACCGACAAATGGAATAAGTGAACATGAATGTAAAGTCAGTGGAAACACGTACTCCGCCAAGCTAGGCTTTTGGCCTAACTTGGTAGTCGATCAGTAACCTGGAGGGTAATAGTCGTGCTGAGGAGCGGGCATCCACTCGTCCCACAGCTGGGGCTCCTGCTGTGCTGCCGCCGCAGCAGCCTAAGCGTTCCGGTAGGCGATGATATCTGCAGGCATAATCCTATGTCCTCCCCTCGCAGCAGAATCAAACAAAGCGGGTGCAGGCAATGGAATAACATCACGAGTTTTAACGCTAAAGACCAGGTTATAAGACCCACTCGCCCTCGATCGGATGGGTGAGCATGGTGCCGTGCACGCACAGCTAGGATCTTGGACCAATACGCCACTATGCTAGGCCACAGCAGCGCCGTGCTGTAGAAGAGCTCAATCCTGTGAAGGGGGCCGCCTTAGTCAAGCTTATTCTTGAGGAAGTGCAGGAGCATGTTGCCGCTTCACCGGCGTATCAGTGGGACTGCGATCTGGACACCATGAGCACACAGTCCCATGGTCACACCTTGGACTGAGCCCACGTGGGTAATGTAGACAAAGCCACTTCTTGCGCTTCGTGAACCATCAGGTCAGGCGCCAACGGGGACGGCAATGACTACGCGAAAGAGGATGAGAAGAGGAGGGAAGGGAAGGGGACACGACCAGGTCAGGCACAGGTGTGGGCGCGAGTTAGTAAGCGGTCGCGGCCAGGAGCGCGCTAGAGGCGAGTGCCGCGGCGTGATGGTAGGAACGGCGCAGTGGGCGGCGGTAGATGGGAACCCTAGCCGGATCTTTGAAGAGAGAAGGACGCGAAGCGAGGGACGAAGACGTGGGCGGTGTCGGTGTCGGTCGGGCCATCGTGGTGAGGAACGGGAGTTGGACGGGAAAACCGGAGCGTGATGGGAAAGTAAACCGGCGGAAAAAAACGCGTGAATCGTGAGGGTGCGGGGAGGGCTGACGAAGGATTGTGCAGAACGCGGTCCATTTTGACAGGAAAAGGAACATTACCTATTTTTTAGATGGGGCGCGGGCGGACTCGCGAGTTTTTTCCCTCTCGTTAGGGTTTCCTTCACCCGGTGGCGATCTCACGCCGCCGTCGAGCGTTTCTCCTTCCCTCCTCCGATCCTTCTTGCAGGGTGGTTCTTGGCCGATTTTGGGGTGATCCCAGCATCACTTCCCGGCCTGGTTTTCACCTCCTTGTTGGGAACGGAGAGCTAGGGTTAGTTCTCAAGGCCCGATCGTTTTCTACCTCGGGCTAGGGTTCAAGTGTTTGAGGCGATGGGATCGAGGACCAACGAGGCTTCGGGTTCCAGCTCCGCATCAGATGTGGAGAAGATGATGGCTGAGTTGGGGCTCCACGAGGAAGACCTCGATGATGTCGTCTTTGACGAGAAAGCTGCACCACCGGAGGTAGCAAGGTGGATGGCGGTGGCTAGAGTTCACACAGACAAGCCATACAATCAATATTGGTTCTTCAAGAACATGCGGGCTGCGTGGGATCTAGCTCGTGATGTCAAGTTCCGTCCACTGGAGGATAATCTCTATACTCTGCAGTTCTTTTGCTTGGGGGACTGGGAACGAGTGATGCAAGAAGGGCCATGGAATTTCAGGGGGAACGCCGTCATCATCACACCTTATGACGGCATCACCAAGCCAACTGAGGTGAAACTAGACACTCTTGACATATGGATATAGATCCACGACGTACCTGATTTATATGCGCATCTGGTTGGGCCATTAGCTGCAAAAGTCGGGGAAGTTTTGTTCACGGAGACGATGACTCAAGACTTTGCTGTAAACTTCTATCGAGTATGGGTAAAGATCAACGTCAACAAACCTCTGAAGAACGCGGTCTCTATGATTCATGATGGCAAGCGTCAGATATACCGTGTGAGATACGAACGCCTCCCGGATTGGTGTGCGGTGTGTGGCCATCTTAGGCATGTCTACAAGGAGCACGGCAATGGTATTCACCCCCATCGGCGTTGTACTACAAGAATCTCAGAGTTGAATGGAATATGCGTGTTGGAGCAGGCCCGGGGGCGGGGCGAGGAAGAGGACGCCGCAGCAGCCACCGTGGTGGACGTGCTGAGGGTGGAAAAGCTGGATATGGTAAACCCAACGATGCAGATTCTGAGCTGCCACTAGATGCCGATGAGGATGCAGTCATGAAGGAAGTGGAGGAGAGCGGGAAACGCACTTATGATCAATTAGGAGAGCCTATTATAACTAGCTCTTCGGCCTCCCTTCCCAATCTTGTTTCTCTAGAGAATATGGTGAACCCGCTAGCGATTGTTCCGGCGGGAGCTGTGATGGTGAGTCCTCCTCCAAAGAGAGATCCAAAGAGGACCAGGATGGAAGATGATGGCATGGATGGACAGAGTTCAACAGTGAGGACTTTGGCGGGCTCCTTCGAGGAGCGCCGCCGGGCCCAATGAGTCCATTATGCTGGAACTGTCGCGGTTTGGGCAAATCCGCGACGGTTCGAGAAATTCGCGATTTCGCGAATAAGTTTGCCCCTACCCTAATGTGTATCGTAGAAACTCAGATAGATGGAACTAGGGTAGAAGCTTTAGCTGGCTCGTTCGGCTATGATAATGGATATGCTATTGATAGTCAACGTAGAAGTGGTGGCATTGGTGTTTTTTGGAACAATGAAATAAAACTTGAGATTTTAGGTTACTCGGAGTATCATATTGATTGCTCCGTGACAGAATCAAGCATGGATCCGTGGAGATTAACTGTAGTGTATGGAGAAGCTCAAACACACCTCATATCACAAACACGGGACACTCTCAAGAATTTCTAATCTCCCGTGGATATGTCTAGGAGATTTCAATGAGGTTTTGCGGCCCGATGAGCACGTCAGAATTGGACAGAGAAGCAACGCACAAATTCAAGCTTTTCGAGATGTCGTGGACGTGTGCAGTTTAATGGACATTGGCTTCTAAGGACGGCCGTGGACTTTCGAGAAGAAAGTGAGGGGAGGGACATACACTCGGGTACGCTTGGATCGGGCTTTGGCCACGACAGAGTGGCGCACTCTGATCCCTTTGGCTGATCTTACACACTTGACAGCAGCCACCTCTGACCATTGCCCAGTTTTACTGAATTTAAACAGAGAGGAGAGGGTGGCCCGGCCACCTCGAACTTTCCGATATGAGGTCATGTGGGAGGGCCACTTGGACTGGGGAGAAGCGATCAACACAATATGGTCGGAAAAGGGTCTGTGCACAACACTGGAACAGCTCAAGGAAAAGTTGCATGCGATATCGAGCGACTTAGGGCACTGCGATAGAAACACCTTTGGCTGTGTTTGTAAGGAGATCAAGGACCTGAAAAGGAACTTGAGAAACTTCAGTCAGACCCCAATCGCACGGCTCCAACCCATATTGAGCTCAAGATAAATGAGAAACTGGTGGAACTCTATCACCGTGAGGAATTGATGTGGAGGCAAAGGTCCAGAATTCAGTGGCTAACGTCTGGCGACAAAAACACAATTTTTTTCATTTAAGAGCAAATATAAGGAGGAAGAAGAACATGATTAAAGCTTTGCAAAATTCTCTCGGGGTAATATCTGTTGATCCCCACGAGCTAAAGGCCATGGTACAAGACTTTTATACATCTTTGTACACATCTGAAGGTACTCACAACATGGATGTGGTACTAAACAAGAGCTCCTGTGCGCCCCCTACACCAAGGATGAGGTAAAATCAGCTTTATTCCAAATGTTCCCAACAAAAACCCCCGGTCCGGATGGATTTCCGGCACATTTTTATCAGCATCATTGGGTTCTTTGTGGTGATGAGGTTACAGAGGAGGTGTTGAAAATTGTAAGGGGAGAGGAAAGTCCGAAATGCATCAATGACACAATTCTAGTGTTAATCCCGAAGGTAACCAATCCGTCCCTACTGCCACAATTCAGACCCATAAGCTTATGTAATGTTTTGTACAAGATTGCTTCCAAGGTCATTGCCAACAGGTTCAAGCAAGTTTTACCAAATATTATCTTTGAAGAGCAGTCGGCCTTTGTACCGGGGAGACTCATTACAGACAACATAATTAGTGCATATGAATGCCTTCACTTTATGAAAAGGAGCAAATCCAAGGTAAATAGCTACTGTGCTTTGAAGCTTGATATGATGAAGGCCTATGACAGATTGGAATGGGACTACCTGCAAGCAATGATGTTGAAACTAGGATTTGCATCAACTTGGGTAAATATTGTGACGAGCATGGTACGCACTGTCTCTTTCTCTGTCCTTTTCAATGGTGAGAGACTTGATCATTTTAGCCCGGGAAGGGGCATTCGGCAGGGAGATCCGATCTCTCCATACCTTTTCTTAATTGCAGCAGAGGGCCTCACGTGCCTCCTCAAATCTAGTTCTTCGTCATCCCAGCTTGAGGGGATCAAGGTGGCTCCAACGGCTCCTGTCGTCAACCATCTCCTTTTTGCCGATGATAGCCTGCTGCTTTTTAAGTCAAGCACTAATGGGGCTGATTCAGTGTCAACCCTACTGAATGACTATTGTATGGCTTCGGGACAGCGCATTAATCATGAGAAGTCTTCAATCTTTTTCAGCCGTGGCTGCCCTCAGGTGGTAAGAGATAGTATTAAGACTACTTTAAATGTCCACAATGAGTCTTTGAGCGATCGGTATCTAGGAATGCCCACCGATGTTGGACACTCGAAGAATGGCACGTTCAAATACCTGAGAGACCGCGTTTGGGAGAAGGTGAAAGGATGGACGGAGAAAATGCTCTCTTATGCTGGCAAAGAAATCCTAATCAAATCAGTAGGACAGGCTATTCCCGTGTATTCCATGTCTTGTTTCCGGCTACCACGAGGCCTATGTGAGTGTGTCATCACTAATATGGCAGTTCTGGTGGGGCAGTAAACAAGGGAAGCGAAAGCCCAGTTGGGTGGTTTGGGACGTGATGACTAGACCGAAGTACATGGGGGGACTTGGGTTCTGCGACTTGGAGATCTTCAACCTCGCCCTTCTAGCCCGGCAAGCTTGGCGACTGTTACATCATCCCACTTCTCTGAGTGCATGTTTGATCAAAGCAATTTACTATCCGGACAATACTCTTTTTGAGGCAACTTTGGGCTCACAACCTTCGCAGATATGGCGAGCGATCATGGATGGACGTGACATAATGGTACAAGGCCTCATCCGTCGAATTGGCAATCGTGAATCAACTGAGATCTGGAGCTCGAACTAGATCCCGAGGCCGAATCTGAAACGGCCTCTAACATCTCTGCTACAACATCCACCTTCTAAAGTCTCCGAGTTGATCATTCCAGCCACCTCATCATGGAACGAACAACTTGTTCGGACGACATTCATTCCGATTGATGCAGAGGCAATTTTGCAAATACCCTTGTGCACACGCCAGACTGATGATTTTTGGGCGTGGAGTGAGGAAAGGACTGGCCGGTTCACTGTCAGGTCGGCGTACAGAATGATACAACAAACTAAGCTCAGCCGAGAGGCTTGGTTGTATGAGCAAGGAGGATCCTCACACAGTGAAACAGATATCAAGTTTTGGTCACATCTATGGGGGGTTCAGGTCGAAACTCAAGAACTTCCTATGGAGATTAGCACATCATACGATACCGACGACAGGACTTTTGAATCCGCAACATGTCTACTAGCAGTTCATGCATCCTATGTGGAGCGGAGGATACTTGGCGCCATGCTCTCCTGAATTGCACCGTCTCAAGGAGTACGTGGGCGCTTTCATCAGAAGCAATTCTTGACGGGATTAGTAAAAACATCAATGACAACGCCAAAGATTGGTTATTCTCCATGCAAGAAGTGCTGCCTCAAGCAGAGTTCATAAAATTTGTGGTCACACTCTGGGCTATATGGGATGCACGACGTAAGGCGATTCACGAGCAGATATACAGAAGTCCATTCTCAACACATTCTTTTGTGCAGTCATATTTGAGAGAGTTGGAGGTTATTAAATAGCCATCAATATCGGTACCAAGGTCTGGCCCTCGACCATCACACTGGATACCGCCTCCGGTGGGAGCAGCAAAAATTAATGTGGACGCGACAGTTGGGAGAGGAGGGAGATATGGAGCTGTGGGAGCTATATGCAGAGACCACTGAGGTGCTTTCCTGGGAGCTTCGGCGGTGGTGTTCATGAGAATCTCAGACCTAGCCACTCTGGAATGATTGGCAATTAGGGAGTCTCTTTCCCTGGCAGAGGATCTGTATGAGCGGAGGATTCAAGTTTCATCAGATTGCAAGGTGGTCGTGGAAGATGTCCGAGAAAGAAACCCGACGGTTTATGGAGCACTTATACATGATATTAGATCGTATGTCTACTTTTCAGGCTTGTAGTATTAGTCATGAATTTAGGAGCTCGAATGTTGAGGCTCACAAACTTGCGAAGCATGCTTTATCGCTTCCGGTTGGCCGACATGTGTGGTTAGGCCAGCCGGATGGACTTTCTTTCGTCCGTGTAAACGTTGTGATGATTTAATAAAAGCTTCCGAGTTTGTCTAAAAAAAATCTATTTTTTAGATAGTAGAGAAATTACTTTCATTGAAATCACATATCTTCTGTACATCTAATATTGGTAGTGGTGTGAGTAGAGGATTCTCGGGCGGTTCAGTATCTCTCAAGGTACGTTGTGTTATTCCATCTAGGGACACCACGGTACCATAGAGAGTACAAAACTTATCTATTGATTCCTCCAATACCGACACCTCCTAGTATTCATGTTATTATTGTAATTTCTATTTCCTTTTGTTTTTTTGATGCTTTTTTTTGCTACCTAGACCTTGTATTATTTATTTAAAATTAATAATAATACGCAACAAAGTCCTGCTATTTCCGTCAAAATGCCAACACCTCCATCAAAGAGTTGTTCTCTTTGGTATTTTTCATTTCACTTAATGATGCAAAACATTAAGACGTGGGACATAAGTGTCTCGTCATCGTCTTGACCAACGACTAACAAACGGACTGCGTTCATCTAATAAGGACCAGACGCGGGCCATGTTATTGTTCCAAAACGGAGAGCATATTATGTAATACAAAGAAGAATGCAACCTTACGCATGAATCTGTAGGAAGATGGATTGCGCATATTTCAGTAGCATATAGGCCCAAATGAATATCCACATCTTAAAACACAAAATATTGGAAGTGAAGCTTGCCTAAAGAGATCGCACTATACAAGATCAGCGTGTAGTTCAAAAAAGGCACACTAAAGTTAGGATGTACAGGCGTGCAATAATAAGTTTACAAATGTAACGGAACACAAATGTAACGGAACACGTGTGGTGATTAACACTGAATATAGAGGAATTGACATCATTAATTATAAAATATATCAACAAACTTTAATTATAAAATATATGAACAATTTATAGTACAATGTAAGAAAAATTCAAGTCATCAATCTAGAATTTTGATTTGTCAGCTAATATCTACAACCTACTTACTTCAATACTTGACCTGTGAGACATCTAATCTACACAAACTATGGATTTGCTAATTCTCACTTGACTAAGTATTTTCATATTCGATTGTGACTCAACAAATTCTCAGCCCATGGCCACCTTTGAATTGAACACGGGTACGAAGATGATCGTCGGCCGGTGGATTATGACATGCGGCGTTACTGGCACCAAAAATACTGGAGCCGCATGGTACACCGGATTACTCTGCTCTACCGGCCGGAACGCCACTGCATGGGGTGGTGTTTGTTGGGTAGCTCTGGCTGCTGATGTCGACGTGGTGGTGATCAAAGAAGCCGTGTCATCTGTCGAGTCCGCCGTCAACGAAGGCGACGACGCTATCCGCCGTGCGAGAGCAGGGGCGAGCGGCGGCTTGGAGGGCTTCGTGCCAGCCATCGAGGTCTCGCACAACGGATTCGGCGACATCGTGATCCGCGGCACGAGAGAGGGAGCGGGAGCGGCCAGGCCCTGGGATGGCCGCCCGTCGACGTCGGCCGGCTTCGCCGGCAACAGAGCCGGCGACGTCGCGCTACGCCGCATGGGAGCTGGTTTTCGGACGGCATGGGAGGCCGGCGACGGGGCGGCGGCGTCGCGGAACAGGTAGACCCGGAACCGGCGCCTGTTCTGGTCGTTGAACAGCCGGGCCTGCAGGTCCCGGTAGAGCAAGATGTCCAGCATGTCCCGCAGGTCCTCGTCCGTGTCCACGTCGCAGAGCGAGTCCAGCCCCTCGCCGGAGTAGCAGTACTTGACGGAGAAGTCGGAGAAGCCCGCGCGCGCCGCCAGCAGGTCGCGGAAGCCCTTCGTCGAGACGGACGAGAGGACGTTGAGGAGCAGGTGCTCGCCGCCGACGTACCTCGGCGGCCGACCCTCGGCGCGCTCGATGCTCCCGCCGTAGCTAACCATCAGCTTCACGCGGCGCTGCTTGTCGGCTGCCATGCTCGGTGCGCGGCGTCGCCGATCTTCTCTCGAACGGGATTCCGATGATCCAGTGGGTGGAGGCAGACTGGAGGGGGTCGTAGTATGGTGCACGGGGAAAGCCACGCTACTGCCGTCGACGCAGTTATATAGGTTGAGCTTTGCCCCCTTCGAACGAGAGCCGGACCCGGACTCATGACCGAACAAGATACTATGTTAGAATCGGAACCGGCCAAAGCGAGGCGACGGCCTTTTGCCGTCCGATGCTTCAGGATCACGATGGAGCAAATCGTGTGCCAGCGTTTCCACCCATGGTAGCCTGGTTCGCGGGTCGATGGTGCGATCCCCGTCCCGGGGTCGATTGACCCCAATCGAGGGTCGGGGACGACGGCGGGTCGAGCTGGATCGATTGCCGGATCACGACCCCGATCGATAGATGCTGACCCAGATTGATACGCAGGATTGCCACAAACATGTAAGAGTTCATGGGGAATTGATGCTTACCAGGCAATCGCAATACAAAATACTGAACTCCGCCGGCCTTCCGGAGTCCGACCTTCCGGTATCCGCTGCTCGCCTGCCGAAATTCAAGTTGTCCACTGCCGTATGAGGCATCTCCCGTCCCGCAACCGCGCCACCGCCTTGGTACGACCTCGCCGAACTGATGGATATGGGTGCGAAGGGCAAACAGGAGAGCGTGGAGCAATGGAGGCTGACGGTGGAAGGCCTGGAGCTTGATCCATGCCGGACTGGTGGTTTGAAGATGAACCGATAAAGAGGAGATTTGGGGATCGAAATTGCTATGCATACGATACTTTTTCGTCGGACACCTGTACGACCAGACTGTAAAAATTGTTGCATGGTGTGGCCCACAAACTAAATTATCTTGGGTTGTCTCTAATCGTATGAGCGTTCGATCGTGCGTATAGGAGGACTCTTTGGGGATAGTTGTGCGACCAAACGCTTCGTGGGAAAGTAATAATTGCAAATGAGAAAATCACGCCATGAGGGTTGATGTGTGGCCGCATTTGTTAATCTTTTTTATTTTTATTTTCTGAAGTATCAGACAGGATTATTTTCCTTCCTTGCAATATGTTGGGAAATAGCACTACCATCGTTACATGACTTAAGACCATGACCTACAGTACCACATTTTATGGAACTTCTAGTGGCAGCGTGTGTGCTCGCGCACGTGCGTGTGTTGCGCCTAGTGCTTTAAACAAAAACCCCTCATTGTAAGAGTCGGGACCAGCCATCAATGCTTGACAATACATCACAAACATATCCCAAAGTTCTTTTATTTTCAAAAAACACATACACAAACGCATGGACGCACACCATATCTTTTTTCAGGATGGCTACCTAAATACAACCATAATATTAGGTGGTACATTCAAATAGCATCATGCCGCGGAGCGTCACGGGCACATCCGCAATGATCAATGAGACATCTGGCTCACGAGTTTGCTGCTCTTGCTAGACGAGAGGACGGGGAGCAACTACAATAGAAGCTGAGCTTGTGATGCAAAAATAGAAAAACAGTTATGGACCTATGGATTGGAGATGGAAGGCACAGATTCTGGTGAGGGATCCCACGCCCCTGAAGTGTACATTTTACAGAAACCCCCCACTTAAGAGTAGATATAAAACCAAACTTTTGTAGTGAACACCTCAAGTCTCTCTCAAATCAGCAGCGTTGATGCCCCATCTTTGTACATATCTGTTTATGTGGACAATCTTGGCTTCTACTACTACATCAGCTATAAAAAAATGCAATACCTACCATAAAATATTTGAGTGCATGAGATAATTCAGCCATTCCCTTCAAGCATTACTAAGCATACCTCTAAAATTGGATAATCCATGTACATTTCCAGAAACACAACATAACAGACTTTTCAGTACATGTCAAGTGATATGACCGGCAAAATCATGAGAGGATCATTTTCAGTATATGACCGGCAAGACTGAGTATTGTAAACTAAAATGATCACCACTCAACAAGCATTACTATTAATAATTTCAACAGACTTTTGCCTCCAGTTCTAGTGCTTCCAAATGGTACATGGCAGAAAAGTTGGACCCCTCGGTCTTCAGTAATAGTGCTTCCTGTAACGTGCCTCAGACGAAAAAGATTAGGACGAGGGTCTCCAGACCGCTTTATGGGAGGATGGGTCCAAATATTGCTCAAGAACATGCAAGGAAGTTGCAAACATGCTGGTTAACATCTTCAAACATCAATTTTTAAGAGCAAGGCAATTATTTCAATCATCATGTAAGGACTTGAGCAAGATGAAAAATAAAACTGAAACCCTCATTACCTAATGCAAACCAATTATTCAGAACAAGAAGATACTTTGGGTCTGACATTATCCTACACTCACACTGGAAAAGCACCCATTGTTTTTCCACATAAACAACCTTCTCAACATCAGAAGCCCACAGATACTCTCCGGAGCAGTGTGAGAAAGACAAACTTTATCTTATGAAGATTTTATCGGTTAAGTTGCCACGAACAGGGACACATCCCTGCAAACTGAAAATCAAGTACTTGCAGTTCATAAGAGCATGGTTACAACCTCCACTAACCCCATCCCGGCACTAAACAAGTCATCACATTTTAGAAAATGGTCCAGTGTGATAGCCGGTTCATAATTGCTACTCAACTACATTACCCAGTAACACAATCCAGCCAGTGAGCAGTTCACCCAATTTTGAACAAGGTACCCTGTGATAGCAAGTTCATAATCACTTGAAATTATAGACTAAATATGCAACAAAATTGGTTCTATGGGAAAACACCAATTACCTACAAGTCCATTCGGATATTGCCTCCACACACATGTCTGGTGCACAGGAATCCCGAATCACAGTGATGTCTTCCAGTAGCATGCAGCAGTGCGAGAATTCATCATTCGTCCATGTTGTGACGCAACTTGGTAGCATCTTCATGTGTAATTTAATGAGGACGATGTCTTTCCACTGTTCAGATCAGCCAAGCGCAACCACACCTGTGTATTTTCCAGCGGCTCCAAATCCACACCGGCAACTCGGCGACAGAGTGCCTCTGCATATCTCTTTAATTCAGCCGACAGTGCCGACACAAGACATGCAGAAATCCTGTGCACAAATATATGCTTCACTTAGATGACCTAGATCCGGGAATCCACCTAGGGAGAATTGCTGGTTTGCGATGCTATTCAGGTTAATCATATGCATAATCTAAATGGTCAGCATGACAGCACAATGCAACACAATGGTATGTATCTTGCTCCTCGAACAAAATTAACAAATACTTGCTTCATGTTACTTTATGTAATATATGCAGGACATCTGTCGTATTTCACAAGGATAAGATTTTTTTGGGCCTGCTAGTTGAAATATTATGAAACTGAATTGCATAACAGTGTTGCAAGCAAAATACAAGGAGCAAAAGCCTTTGAACTGCTATCTTCAGGACTCAAAACAAAATTAGGACATCTAATTTTCCACTTGAAACTCATCTCTTGTCCTATGATCCAATATAAACTAACGCCCTTACTTTTTTGGGGGGGAAATCTACCTAATTATTACACTGTAAAAAAACTCCACCGGATTATACAGCAAGTTAAAGCAGTTTATACCATCTTGGTGTTACTGACCAATAAATACATCAAGAAATCCAATTCTCTCTGCAATGCCTTGTAATTTGTATGGACTAAGACAACTCGTGCCTGAACAGATCTTGGCGCGTGAAAGATTTTGATGCATGGATAAGCCACAGTTGAAGTCCAACACAGAAAAAGAAATAGTGGCTGAGTACTGCACAGGAACATATGTTTTCAGATAAAGACCAAGATCAGTTGGATCTGATTGAAACTATTATAACAGATTCAACAAGAACATGTACGAGAAAATACAGTAACAAAATAGAGATGTAGTATAAATCGACTAGCTCATAATGCTTTAACAAAAATTATGAAGAATGAACACCGTGGCGGCGATTTCTAGGTTCGCACCAGTGGTTGGTCTGGAAGAAGGCGAGGAGCGTTTCGAGCTACTGCTAGATCTTGAGAGGAGGAGGTAGGGAGCACGCCCACGAGTAGATCCTAGGGCCTGTGAGGGCGAGGAGACGACGATCCCACCACCGGCTTGCCGTACGCCGATGAGCTTCCATTTATTCCGCCTCAAACTAGGCCACGGGAGCCGTCGAAGCGGAGGTGGAACGGCACCACGACTGGGCGTCGTGACCCAGCTTGGCTCTGGATCTAAACGAATGCCGCCGCCCGGGAATTCTTGGATCTGCGCTGCCGCCACGGCCGGAGGGGAATCGGTTTTTGGACGAGGAGGACATCGGGCGGAAATTAACTAGGAAGGAGGGACGTTTTTGCACATAAACATGTAATTTTGCGGCTGAAGCACCTCTGCCATCCATCTCCAATTCAGCGGTCTAGAACTGGTTTTTCTATTTTTGCATCACAAGCCCAACTTCTATTGTAGTTGCTCCCTGTTCTTTCCCCTCTGCACGACATTGATTTGCACAGAGCTGAAGCTTTGGCTGGCGTTTTTTATTTCACTGACGACGGAAAACCACTCAGAGCGATTTGGCTTGTTATGCTCTAGCTCTTTTGCAATCAAGGCACAGTCAGTTTCAATGATTAGCGAACAATGATACAGGGTCAATAGCAACCAGAGTCCAATCTTTTTGTTCTCGAACACGCACGAGTGTGCATACTATGTATTAAAGGGGAGAAAAGGGGGGAAGAGCCCCTCCACGTTGATGGTTACATAATGTTACAAACGCACCCCAACTCCACCGTTAACACATGACTCTACAGACTTGTTGCTCTACCCACCGACAACGCCACCAGGAAATCATCTAAGTGATCACTAATCAAGCCCGCTGACCTCCAAGCTTGGCCCTCGCTAGCTATACTACGCGTTACAAGATCAGCCGATGGAGACTTCCCATCGAACACGATACTGTTGCGGTGCTTCCAGAGGTCCCACAAGACGAGGATCGATAGCGCCCGAAGATCTTTCTTTCGGAAGTGGCTTCCCTCTCTGTCTCTGCACCAATCCGCCAAAGAAGACCCATCCGGAGGGATCCAATCCGGCTTCCCTAGGGCTCGAAAAACATTGCTCCACACCTCCTTGGCAAGGACACATTGGAGCATGATGTGTAACATGCTTTCCTCATCTTGGTCACAGAACGGGCATCGGCCTTGGTGGTCCAGTCCTCTCCGTGCTAGGCGGTCCGAGGTCCAGCATCTGTTCCGCAATGCAAGCCAGGTGAAGAAACGGCACCGCAACGGGGCCTTGTTTGTCCACGTGAACTTGGCGGTCGGTGCGACCGTTCTGCCCCAGAACCGAGTAGCATAAGCAAAACGCGTTGAAAACTGACCAGTCTTGTCCCAGGACCAACGATGAATGTCTTTAGAGTGCACATCAAGCTGGATGTTTTGAAGCCGGTCCCAGAGGTGGAAATATTCATGCAAAACTTGGTCAGTAACTTCAGGCCCAATATCCTGTCTCTTCCACTGATCTGCAGACGATCATTTTTTTCACTCACAGAGACAAACACCAGACCTTTGTGGTCTCATGCGACACCACAAGCCAACTGTTTTCAGTTTTTGACAGAAGCGATGCATCAGTGTTCAGTTTTACTATACCCACAGGCAGCTGGGGCTGCATGCATCACTCCGATGCAGAGGCCGGAGGTAATCTTCCTTTTCTAAAAAAAACCACAGGCAGCTTCTCCCATTACAACATGGACGAAGAAAAATAATTCCATAACACTACAAAGTTTTTTAAAGACTTGTACACGAAAGACATTGGTGTGGAACCCCATGAGCTAATTGAGTTGACCCCAAAATCAATACGAGATTAGTTGAATGCCAGGTTGATAAAAAAGTTCACCACCCAGGAGGTGAGCGATGCCCTCTTCCAGATTGGGCCTCTGAAAGTACCCGATACATACATACTGTTTCTCGTCCCGGTTTTTTTCCAAAGGAATTGGGATTTTCTAAAGGATGACGTGGTGGCTGCAATGTTACACTTTTTTGATAATGGGTTGCTCCCGGAAGGTATAAACAATATAGTTATAGTCCTAATACCTAAAGGAAACAATCCCCGATGCTTGAAAGATTTTCGGCCTATAAGTCTGTGCAACGTGACCTTTATTCGATGACATCATCTCAGAGACACAAAGTGCCTTCGTCCCAGGTAGAATGATTACAGCCAACGCGATTATTGCGTTCGAATGCTTCCATAAGATCCAACATAGCAGAAACCCACACGTCACCCATTGTGCCTACAAACTTGACCTAGCAAAGGCATATGATAGAGTCAACTGGAAGTACCTGGAGGAGGCCCTTGAGAGAATTGGCTTTCGCCAGAAGTGGATAAACTGGGTCATGGAATGTGTTACCTTAGTGAGGTTCTCGATGAAGTGTAATGGGGAGCAACTGGATTTCTTCAGACCGACTAGAGGGCTCTGATAGTGTGACCCTCTCAACCCGTATTTGTTTTTGTTTGTTGTAGATGATTTGGTTAAATTGCTCAATAAGGAGGTTGCAGGGGGGAAGGATCACACCAATTAAAATCGCAAGGAACAACCCTGGTATATCAAATTTGTTGTTTGTGGATGATAGTATTTTTTTCAGGGCCTCGTTGGACAGAGCGGTTGCTGTTAAGAAGGTTTTGAATACTTTCTAGGAATGCACGGGGCAACTCCTTAGTTCAAGTATATGCCCATTTCTCTTCAGTGATCAATGCCCGAAGCAGGTGAGAACAAACATTAAAGGGGTGTTGGAAGTGGAAATTACTACTTTTGAGAGCAAATACAAGGGTTTACCGACACCGGAAGGAAGGATGAAGGATGAGAACTTCCAATCAGTTATGGACAAACTTGGGAAAGGTGCAACAATTGGAACGAGAGATTTATGTCCTATGCTGCAAAAGAGGTCCATGTCAAATCGCTAGTCCAAGCACTCCCTTCTTTCACCATGGGAGTGTTCCTGCTCTCGAAAGGCTTCTGAGAAGTATCAAAGAATGATATGTTATTTTTGGTGGGGAGATGAAGGACATAGAAAGGTGCACTGGATGTCTTGGGAGCGCATGACCAACCAAAACGAGCAGGGGGCAGGCTCAGAGACCTGCATTTATTCAACTTGGCATTGCTTGCCAAGCAAGGTGGGATGCTCATTCAAAACCCAAACAGTATGTGTGCAAGAGTTCTCGAAGCAAAATATTTCCCAAAGGGTGACCTCCTTAGTACGATGTTTCCCTTGGATGCATCGCCGGCTTGGAGAGCAATTGAACACAAGCTCGGACTACTTAAGAAAGGTCTCATTTGGAGAGTTGGAAACGGTAAATGGTTTGAGAACAACAAACTTCATTAGAAGATGCAGACTTTGTTGGGTTAATCATCTTATTAATACGGAGAAAAAAGAGTGGGACAGAGAGCTGATTGGGAATTTTCTTTACCCCTTTAAAGCGGAGGAGATCTATAAGATTAAAATTCCTTCAGTCGAGGTGGAGGATTGCATCGCCTAGCATCATGAGAAAAATGACGTGTTCACTGTCTGGAGTGCACACAAGCTTGCGGCAACTCTAAACCGCAACACATCGGTGGGAGCCTCAAACTCGTCTAGTGCTACTGGGAACAGAAGCATATGGGATGCTATTTGGAAATTGGATGTCCCTGAGAGAAGCAAGATTTTCAGTTGGAGGGTTGCGACAAGCAATTTGGCAACAAAAAGAAATAAGTGAAGACGCACAATCGTTCATGACAGTGTGTGTGACATATGTGGGAACGGAGATGAGGATGAATTTCATGCAGTCATCTCTTGTACCAAAAGTAAGGCGCTAAGATTTGCTATGAGGAAAGTTTGGGGACTACCGGATGAAAAGGAATTTTTTTCATACAGGGACAAACTGACTTCAAATTCTACTGGACAAAAAAAATATCAGAGATGAGAAGAAGAATACTTTTGCTGATGTGGAGAGCCTGGTTCCTCCGGGACAGCTATGTGCACCATGACGGCAAGGAATCAATCTCGCCATCGGCACTATTCTTGGTCAGGTATGAAGAGGAAATGAAAAACCTATCTCTATCGGACATTGGGAATAAGGGCAAAAGGAGCTGGTCTCTATCGGCCGCAGCACCCACATGATGCACACCATATCTTTATAAGCACCTCTGAGGTACTGAGCGGACATATTTTGAGATTGAAAAAATCGCTATAGAAGTCTCGTAGTTGATGGGCTCGACATACAGCTGAAAAGATAGTGTGACATCCCGACTTAATAGGAATGAAAGACTACCCATGTCAGTAAGGTGCACCTTCTTTTGCGGTATCCCATCCAAAAGGAACCTCAAAAGTAAGTGTGTTTACCTTGGAGCTATTTGAGAATGGGTGATCAATTATGAATTTAATCCCGGGTGGGCATGAGTGAGCATAAAATGTGCAAGAAAGACTATTATTGATATATGGGTCAGTTTAAATCTCAGACGCAACGACCAGGAACCGATGAATTTGACTGGGGTGTTATAGATAGCAGACTGAAATGAGTTCAAGAAAATGTGACCACCCATACCAAGTTTAGGACTTGAACTTGGGCAAGTTCACCTCAAAGAACCTAGACCTGTGAGCTCTCAATTCGCAACATACCCCAAAGCTTGGTAAGCCTTTTTTTTAACAGGGGGAGGGACTGGAAGATCCTCGAAGCGGGCATAAAAATATCAAAAGAGTTACAATACTGCACAACGGACCCCAAAAAAAATAATTTTTTTAACATGGTCCTCCCTTTATGCAACCAGGGCCCAAATGATACAACAAAAGCGTAACTGAGTCCTGATGCTCCTGGCAACCTCGCCGGAGATGTTTTTGCCACCATCTTCAGCCAAATCATTGACATCTTCCAAATGGTGGTTGGGGCTGTGATGAACTTGGCCCTGGGAGAGAGAGCTGGGCCGTGGAGGTGGTCGAGCATGGGAGCTCGGTGGAGAAGAGGAGATGTTACATGTGCTGGTGCTCCTCGTCGCCATGGGGTATGGCGTGGTGCGATCGACGTCGGGAGGGGACATCGGCGCCGGCACCAGGTTGCCAGGCTCGTGCGAGTAGCTAGTGTGCTGACGATCCAACGAGTAGAAAACTATCCTGCCGCAGATGTTTTTTTCCCATAAATAAGAACCAAGTTTGACGATAGGCCTTAATTGACACAATCTCGAACATACACATTTGATCAAAACTTTTAATATGTATACGTCACAAAAAAATATTATGCAAATTCTTTTACCCTCAATGCAGGTCATGCTATATCCAAGCAACTTCACTATTTGATCTAAGAAGGCTAGTATTTCAGTTCAATTATTTCTGGTGCATCCAATCCATGCTGAGAATTCACTCTGTTACATTAATACATTATTATGTGACTTGGATTGCAGAAAACAAGCAAATCCATATAGTATGTGTCATCTGTCAGAGAAAAAACTGCCCCTCGTGCAGGAAAGAAAGGGGGGGAAAAGGGCGAAACAGCCTAGAAACCACAACGAAACAAAATTTCTCCAGCCTAAAATGGCCAATGTTTAAGAAGCCTTTTAATCTCATTTCTCATCTAACAAGATGGAGGCACACGCTGTTAGCGATGACAACTCTTCCTGCGTTGCAGCTCCAAAGCCCTGCCATCTTATCCTACCCAGGCGATCAATCAGGTATATGTACCTGCAGTACCAGATTTGAACAACATTGTCATAACCAGAACCTCTGCTTCTAGTTTACTGAATGTCTAAAGGGGAGGGAAACATTACCCGGTAAGAAGGTTTACAATTTGAAGCTCCTTCCTAAAGTCATAGTGGTCTCCAAAGGCATAGACGGCATGTCTTTGTGGATTGTCCGATTTCCTCATCGTCTTCAGGAATGCACGCCTCACGGGACTTGATGATAACAGCCATGAATCTATAAATGAGACCTGGAACATAGTGTTTTCCTTTCAGCTAGCAGCCTGGCATGATGCAAGGCATTTTTACTCAGCCCATCAGAAGCTCTTAACTTAATTATCGCCAAAGAATTATATACCATCAATACTTATTTTCAAATGACAAGTCTTCTAGCAGACACCATGATGCAAGAATGTAAAATGACTACATGAGCGCATCCGACTCCAGAAAACAGAGACTAAATCACAATAAAGGAAGTAAAGTAATGAACATTGCAGACGATATAACATATTTCCACACGCTTACACGAACAAAAAGAGAAATGACATACTTGCTGTTCAAGACCATTCCAAAGGAAAGGATGAATAATTTCGCTCAATTCACAAGGTGTTACATACACATTTGAAGGAAGTTCTAGAAAAAACAAATACAGCACCATGTAGATTGAAAAAAAAGGTAAATGGTAATTTGCATGGCTTTACATCACAAACATACTTTGCACTGTGTAAAAAACTGAGAATAATTACGTAAGAATACCTCATACGCTTCAACTTTTCCAGTAGCACCAAATGCATCAAGAAAAGGTAGACTCCACGACTCTGCCATTTTCTGTTGAACAAAAGAAAATCTAATCAGCTACTGAGCCACTCCATTGGACATCCCTCCTTGAAGAGCATATATCCAAGTTGAAAATTAAAAATATGAAACCAAAGCTCAGTATGGCAAGTAAGAATTCTATACTTGTGGGTAATGACTTAACCGTAAATAGGAAGTTAGAGTTATGGAGACAAACCTTGGAATCGAAAGGGTTTAAGCTTAGTAGAACTAAAACCGAGTACATGATGTGCGGTTTCAGTACTACTAGGTGTGAGGAGGAGGAGGTTAGCCTTGATGGGCAGGTGGTACCTCAGAAGGACACCTTTCGATATTTGGGGTCAATGCTGCAGGAGGATGGGGGTATTGATGAAGATGTGAACCATCGAATCAAAGCCGGATGGATGAAGTGGCGCCAAGCTTCTGGCATTCTCTGTGACAAGAGAGTGCCACAAAAGCTAAAAGGCAAGTTCTACAGGACGGCGGTTCAACCCGCAATGTTGTATGGCGCTGAGTGTTGGCCAACTAAAAGGCGACATGTTCAACAGTTAGGTGTGGCGGAGATGCGTATGTTGAGATGGATGTGTGGCCACACGAGGAAGGATCGAGTCCGGAATGATGATATACGAGATAGAGTTGGTGTAGCACCAATTGAAGAGAAGCTTGTCCAACATCGTCTGAGATGGTTTGGGCATATTCAGCGCAGGCCTCCAGAAGCTCCAGTGCATAGCGGACAACTAAAGCGTGCGGAGAATATCAAGAGAGGTCGGGGTAGACCGAATTTGACATGGGAGGAGTCAGTTAAGAGAGATCTGAAGGATTGGAGTATCACCAGAGAACTAGCTATGGACAGGGGTGCGTGCTATCCATGTGCCAGAGCCATGAGTTGGTCGCGAGATCTTATGGGTTTCACCTCTAGCCTACCCCAACTTGTTTGGGACTAAAGGCTTTGTTGTTGTTGTTGGGTAATGACTTAACCGTTGATGAATTTGCGTTAAATGCATACATATACTTGTTTTTGTGCACCTGCCCATAATTCATCTAGGAGTAACTTAATGTTGCCATCTGTATTTTGTGAACTTGACATGGTAATTTGTAACAATGGATACACGTAACAGAGAGAAATGTGAGGCTACACATTTTTGCAGCTTGGTGAGTGGTGACCATGCACATAATAGTGGATTTTTGTTGGCACATCCTCTTATTCGTACATCTGTTTGGTGGTGCATGTAATGAATATATGCAAGACAAATGGATGCAACTTTTGGAAATATTCCACAAAGGAGTTGAATGGTGTGATTTCCATACTGCATTAAGCCCCGGGTAAAGGAGGAGGGTTGTGATAGGCTTGGCGAGCCAACGTAAAAACTAGCCAGTCCCATGGGTATGAAACCCATTTGAGCGAGAGTAGTACTAGGATGGGTGACCTCCTGGGAAGTCCTCGTGAAAGGGTTTCATATCTAAGGGTTGTGATAGGCTTGGCGAGCCAACGTAAAAGCTAGCCAGTCCTTTGGGTATGAAACCCATTTGGGCGAGAGTAGTACTAGGATGGGTGACCTCCTGGGAAGTCCTCGTGAAATGGTTTCATATCTAGCCTACCCCAACTTGTTTGGGACAAAAGGCTTAGTAAGTAAGTATTAAGCTCAGACATAGTTATCTTACTACCTACAAACTGTTAGTTCCTGATAACAAAATGAACTACCAGTAGTTATCAATACTACTTGAAACAAAGGTTATTCAAAAGAAACATATTTTGAATTTTGGACCAATGAACCTTGTGTGGATTAGTATACACAAACAGAGCCCAAGATACATGATCATAGTCGTAGAAAAGGGAAACGTGTCACTCATCGTTTCAACTTGTTTTAGTTTGGCAGTCCCAGGTGGGCTGGAGTTACACTCTTTCTGGATAAGCTTAAACCTGGCTTGGCTCAGGAAATGCTAGAGGCCCTAGTGAATTATAGTTGAGCTAAAATGTTCTCAGGGTATATGAGCTCATCTACCACAAAACTCGTCAAACCATAAGCAGAGACAAACAACATCGCTTAATTGGCTATTGTCTAAATACATGTTGAATGTATAACATCTGACAGCATTTATCCTTCTAATTTGCATCTGACAAGTGAAAACATGAATGTTATGCACCTCGCATCATTTACTATATTTTTCATTGTCTTTGGAGATGCTTGACTGCAACTAAAAGGCATGTGCTAACTTTGAAGTCACTGTAAACTTCTAATAAAATGTGGGAAACAGTTGAAGCAGTTAATACGGTTATTTCCGACGGTGTCCTAACTTCCAAAGAATTTTTAATTAAATATTTACATATGTAAGTATGGAATATGTAGCAGTACAGCACCGAATGTGCTGCAGCCACTCATACCTGCGAGCTTGCACGAAACGAAAGGCACACCAGTGCCGCATCAGGAACCACCGGCACTGTACCACCAGCCCCATGACTACCGTCTAGCGGTGGAGACGCAACAAGCGGCAGTTGCAATGCTCTGCCAGCAGGGGACTCCAAAGCAAGATTAGGGAACTTCACGGCAGCGACCTCTGGGATAATGGTCTTACTCGCCACCGCAATCTAGACCATTTCAGTCACAATGTGAGGATCCAAATCGCCCATCATACAACCTCACCAACAGTTATTGCTTACTATCCAATTAACATAATTGAGTAGCAAGTTATTGATGCCATATATACCTTGCCGGCGTTCTTACGGATCTCGGAGATGTCCTGGAAGTACCCCCTGCTCATCTCATCAGTACTGCACTAGACCAATCAATCAGAGGTTCAGAACTAAACAATCATACAATGCACTCATACAGCAGAGCAATATAACCAGTAGGAATGATGTGAGGAGAAGAGCCTTACAGCCTGGCCTTCGCCTTTGCCTTCTTCTCCGCATCCTCGGCGGTCTCCTTGCTCCACGTCTGATCATCCGCTCATCCCAACATCACGAGAAAACCTAATGACTAAATAAAGCCTCTAATGGATTGCAGTCGCAGGGAGGAGCAGGGGGGCGTAGAGAGCAAACCGAAGCGCCTACCTTGAAGAAATCCAGGAACCCGCGGGCGAACACCGCGCGCGCGGGCTGCGCGCCGCCGCAAATCCTCTCGCCAACGGCGCCTGCGTCGGCGAGGCGGAGAAGCGGCCCCGCCGCTCGCCGCGCCCTCAGCATCATCGCCGCCGCGCCCGATCTAAGCTGGTGAGGAGGACTAGCAGCAAAACCGAAGCGCCGAGCCCTCCTGTGCACGACCTCTTGAAACGTAAACGCAGCTGGAAAACGTATACTTTTTATTTACGTGATCGATGCGGCAATAACGTAATAGCTCTATGCCACGGCCGGCGCCATTAGAAGCCGCAGACTCCCAAAACCAGCAGCGCTGAACACAGGAAGCAAAACCCGCTTCCCCTCCGGCTCGATTCGATCCTTCTCCGTCCCCCCGACCATGGCGTCCTCCTCCTCCTCGCAATTCGAGTAAGTACCCGCCTTCCCAGTCTCTCTCTTGATCACCTGTCCAGCGCCGCTCACCGTTCGATCTCATGTACCCGTGTCGTCTCGGAGCAGCGATCCGTCGGCGAGGCGCCCGCCGCCGCCGCAGAGGAAGCCGCCGGTGCTGATGCTGCTCCCGCTCATCTACGCCCCCGTTCTGCCCCTCAGTACGCATCCCCCCTCCCCGTCCCTGCATTCCCGTGCCGTAATTCTTCCTTCGGACCCTATTTGCTAACTAGGGTTGTCTGTCCCCTGCGGGAGAAACAGTCAGGATCGGGCTGCGGCATAACCCGGTGTGGAGGGACCGCCTCTTCTATGGCGTCCTCGCCGGCGCATTCGTGCATGGCACCTACCTCATGTACGTCCTCTGTCCGTGTATTATTCGCTTGTCCTAGCTGTGATTTTTATTTATCTATGATAGGTGAGCACTGCCAGTGCAGTGATTGCTCTCTTGCTGGTTTTGTTAGCTACTCGATATGTATTAGGAGGCTGTCACTTCGACTACATGATGTATGTATGTCAATGCATAATCGTATCGGTGAGACCACTAGGAGAGGTTGTAATGTTGTGAGGATATGACATGGAAGCTGTTAGTGTTCAACCACATGTAGAGTAGTATATAAGCCTAGGATAGCTATGTAATGTGTTATTCTCTGCTTCCTTCAATATAAAATGCTGCCGGCAAATTCAAAATAAAAATAAAAATGCTGCACGTATCCGCATCTGTCGGTTGTAGTAACGTATTTTGATTTTCAGTCTGTCTGGTGCTTGTGAAGAAACCGCATTGTGCACACCATATACATATTTTTTGTTTTGCTTTACAACAACAACAACAACAACAACAACAAAGCCTTTAGTCCCAAACAAGTTGGGGTAGGCTAGAGGTGAAACCCATAAGATCTCGCGACCAACTCATGGCTCTGGCACATGGATAGCACGCACCCCTGTCCATAGCTAGTTCTCTGGTGATACTCCAATCCTTCAGATCTCTCTTAACTGACTCCTCCCATGTCAAATTCCGTCTACCCCGACCTCTCTTGATATTCTCCGCACGCTTTAGTTGTCCGCTATGCACTGGAGCTTCTGGAGGCCTGCGCTGAATATGCCCAAACCATCTCAGACGATGTTGGACAAGCTTCTCTTCAATTGGTGCTACACCAACTCTATCTCGTATATCATCATTCCGGACTCGATCCTTCCTCGTGTGGCCACACATCCATCTCAACATACGCATCTCCGCCACACCTAACTGTTGAACATGTCGCCTTTTAGTTGGCCAACACTCAGCGCCATACAACATTGCGGGTTGAACCGCCGTCCTGTAGAACTTGCCTTTTAGCTTTTGTGGCACTCTCTTGTCACAGAGAATGCCAGAAGCTTGGCGCCACTTCATCCATCCGGCTTTGATTCGATGGTTCACATCTTCATCAATACCCCCATCCCCCTGCAGCATTGACCCCAAATACCGAAAGGTGTCCTTCTGGGGAACCACCTGGCCATCAAGGCTAACCTCCTCCTCCTCACACCTAGTGGTACTGAAACCGCACATAATGTACTTGGTTTTAGTTCTACTAAGCCTAAACCCTTTCGATTCCAAGGTTTGTCTCCATAACTCTAACTTCCTATTTACCCCCGTTCGACTATCATCAACTAGCACCACATCATCCGCAAAGAGCATACACCATAGGATATCTCCTTGTATATCCCTTGTGAACTCATCCATCACCAATCTAAAAAGATAAGGGCTCAAAGCTGACCCCTGATGCAGTCCTATCTTAATCGGGAACTCATCAGTGTCGACATCACTTGTTCGAACACTTGTCACAACATTATCGTACATGTCCTTGATGAGGGTAATGTACTTTGCTGGGACTTTGTGTTTCTCCAAGGCCCACCATATGACATTCCGTGGTATCTTATATAGGCCTTCTCCAAGTCAATGAACACCATATGCAAGTCCTTCTTTTGCTCCCTATATCTCTCCATAAGTTGTCGTACCAAGAAAATGGCTTCCATGGTCGACCTCCCAGGCATGAAACCAAACTGATTTTTGGTCACGCTTGTCATTCTTCTTAAGCGGTGCTCAATGACTCTCCCATAGCTTCATTGTATGGCTCATCAGCTTAATTCCACGGTAATTAGTACAACTTTGAACATCCCCCTTGTTCTTGAAGATTGGTACTAATATACTCCGTCTCCATTCTTCTGGCATCTTGTTTGCCCGAAAAATGAGGTTGAAAAGCTTGGTTAGCCATACTATCGCTATGTCCCCGAGACCTTTCCACACCTCAATGGGGATACAATCAGGGCCCATCACCTTGCCTCCTTTCATCCTTTTTAAAGCCTCCTTGACCTCAGACTCCTGGATTCGCCGCACAAAACGCATGCTGGTCTCATCAAAGGAGTCGTCCAGTTTAATGGTAGAACTCTCATTCTCCCCATTGAACAGCTTGTCGAAGTACTCCCGCCATCTATGCTTAATCTCCTCGTCCTTCACCAAGAGTTGGCCTGCTCCGTCCTTGATGCATTTGACTTGGCCAACATCCCTCGTCTTCCTCTCTCGGATCTTGGCCATCTTATAGATGTCCCTTTCGCCTTCCTTCGTGCCTAACCGTTGGTAGAGGTCCTCATATGCCTGACCCCTTGCTTCACCAACAGCTCGCTTTGCAGCCTTCTTCGCCATCTTGTACTTCTCTATGTTGTCTGCACTCCTATCCAGGTATAGGCGCTGAAGCAATCTTTCTTCTCTTTAATCGCCTTCTGGACATCATCATTCCACCACCAGGTATCCTTATCTTCGCTTCTCCTTCCCCTGGACACTCCAAACTCCTCCGAGGCCACCTTACGAATGCAAGTCACCATCTTCATCCACACATTGTCCGCATCCCCTCCTTCCTCCCAAGGGCCCTCCTTAATGACCCTCTCCTTGAACGCCTGAGCTACCTCCCCCTTGGGCTTCCACCACTTCGTTCTAGCGACTTTGGCACGCTTATCCCACTGGACACGAATCCGAAAGCGGAAGTCAGCAACCACCAGCTTATGTTGGGGTACAACACTCTCTCCAGGTATCACCTTACAGTCTAGGCACGCACGCCTATCTTCTCTTCTTGAGAGGATGAAATCAATCTGGCTAGAGTGTTGGCCACTACTAAAAGTCACCAGATGCGATTCTCTCTTTCTAAAGAGGGTGTTAGCTACAATCATGTTGTAGGCTAGAGCAAAGCTTAAGACATCTTCTCCTTCTTGATTCCTGATGCCATAGCCAAAGCCCCCATGCGCCCCTTCAAAACCTGTGTTAGATGTACCCACGTGGCCATTGAGGTCTCCTCCTATGAAGAGCTTCTCACCAATCGGTACACTCCTAACCATGTCTTCCAGGCCTTCCCAGAACTCCCTCTTGGTGTTCTCATTGTGGCCTACTTGCGGGGCATAGCGCTGATAACATTGAGAACCAAGTCCTCAACTACTAGCTTGACCAGGATAATCCGGTCCCCACGTCTCTTGACGTCTACCACTCCATACTTGAGGCTCTTGTTGATCAAGATGCCTACGCCATTTCTGTTTGCAGCCATCCCCGTGTACCACAGCTTGAAGCCGGTATCCTCCACCTCCTTCGCCTTCTGTCCTCTCCATTTGGTTTCTTGGATGCAAAGGATATCAACACCTCTCCTCACCGCTGCATCAACTAGCTCCCGAAGCTTCCCTGTCAGAGACCCTACGTTCCAGCTACCTAAGCGAATCCTCCTAGGCTCGGCTAGCTTCCTTACCCTTCGCACGCGTCGAGTCAAATGCGAAGACCCTTGCTCATTTTCCACTACATCCGGGCGCCGATGTAGCGCGCCACTAAGGATGCGACGACCCGATCCTCGCTCACTTGCCACCGTATCCGGATCAAGATACGGCGCGCCACCTGGGGGCTGACGGCCCGGCCCTTGCCCATTTCCCACCACACCCGGGTTCCGATGTGGCGCGTCGCTGAGAGGGTTACGCCCCAACGAAAATCTTTTGGGTTTCATCTACATAAGAGTAGCTGAGTTTTTACGTTGGCTCACCAAGCCTATCACAACCCTCCTCCTTTACCCGGGCTTGGGACCGGCTATGTTGAGACAACATAGGCGGAGTTAATTTTTGTTTTGCTTTGACCGTGATTATTGAAAACAAAACAAAAAGATATTTATAGTGTCTTGACCATGATTATAAGAGAAAAAACTTAGAAGATACATGGTGCACAGTGCAAATTTTTAGGTTGCCTTCATCCTAACTGGAAGGGATGTGATTCGATGAACCAACCATGACCGACTGAGCACATGAAGCATGATTTCTCTAATGGAAGTATGGAACATGAGCTCGATAATCTTCTGTTATAGTTTGCTTGATAGGATCATGGTTGCCTTTTGTTATGCTTTCTTCCAAGTTCTGTTAGTGTATGATGTTATGTGTAGTTTCATGACCGCTGCTCAAAAGGTAAGAGTGGCACACACCGGAACTCTCATGGCACTTCAAGTCAAATAAACCGTTATCCTTGATTTCATGAAAGCTTAACAATATTTGATGCGGTATTATAAGGAGTGTCAGAGGTTAACCGTGATCCATGTTAAGACATGGGTGGATGAGTCCACAACTTACCTGTCATTTTTGTTACTTTTAATTTGATGCAGATGAATATATCTTGTAGCACAAGTGATGTTACTGCTGGACTGTGTGCACTTTCCTAATCCATGCTCTTGTTATGAAATGCCCCATATGTAGTTCTACGTGCTAATTTTGGTCTCTGAGTCTCCAATATACCATGCATCTGAAAGAAGAATTTTGGTGTTAAGCTACAGTAGTGGTCATGGTTATTAACATATAATGTTTATTGAATTTGTTTGTGTCTGAAAAAGGCGCCTTCAGCCTTCTTGTGGTTATTGCTTGTGCAAACTTATCTGCGATGGTGTTGCTGGTAGTTACCTCGACTGCACTGGGTCGTTTGACCAATTTGATCATGCACAAATCCAATCCCTGATGTTTGCTGATGCTTTGATTTTTGAACCACTTCCAAACATAGCATTGGAAAACTAGTTGCCCACTTTAACGTACCTGTTAATCTGTTATTCCTTGTATGGAAATGCAGTTCTTTTCTTCTCAAATTTGTCAGGGCCTTTGCCACGTTTTATGAAATGGGTTTTTTCATGTCCGCAAGTTAGGAGACATAGTTTCTTCACGAAGATAAGCTTATGTGGTTCTCATTAATGTTGTTTCAGATCGGAACTGTACGACGTGGAGAGCAAGTGAATCAAGCCTTCCAAAGCTCAAGCTATGAATTTGCGACAGCAATTTGTGACGATTGCAAGTCTACGATTGATGAAGGGGTGACTGGTTTTTCATATTAGCATGTTTGCCCTCTACCTGTTTCTATTAATTTGATTCAAGGTTTGTGTTTGATATGCTGATAGAATGCTTGGGCACACAAAATAATCTTGACTGCCAGAGCAATGCACCTGGCAACACTTGCAAATTCTCTATTGATCTCAGTTATCTATTCCTCCTTAAGGTGTTGGTCTGTTTGTTCTCATGTGTTGCCATTTGTTTTCTCCGGATCAAAATTAGAGAAGAAGCGTAGCACACCTGTAACAGTGCGAAAGGATTTGCATTGAAGGCCAAAGAATTACCATCACACATGCGTAACTTTGAGCTAAAACAAACAGTTTAATCATCTTTTTTTTTCAGGAGCAGTCTGATTGTCTTAGTTACAATTCGTGCTTGATTCTATCGTCAGGGTGCATTATCCTTTTGATGAAATCTATGTAGTATGAACGATATTGTTATCTGACTATCCAGTCCAATCCGTTCTAGCTGGTTATTGGACCTTTCTGATTGTCTAGCTCGTGTATTTTATTATGCTGGCGAAGGCAAAACTTCTAGCCGTTCGTTAATTACCCTCTGTCCTGTCGAGACCAAAGCTGCCGGTTGTCAGGATTGTGATTTGCGTTCTTATATATCTTTGGATTATACTCCCTCGGTCCGAAAATACTTGTCATCAAAATGGATAAAAAGAGATGTATCTAAAACGAAAATACGTTTAGATACATTTTCTTTTATCCATTTCAATGACAAGTATTTTCGGACGGAGGGAGTATTAAAAAAAGTTAAAGTGATGCCAGTTGAGATGTGTGCTCTACACCATGATGATCCTAAGACATTGTTGATAATAAAAAAACATCGGGAATGGTCCTATATTGGATCCTACTTCGGGTAAGATTGGTTACGAGATGTACTTATATGTATTTATCCCCTTTTTGAAAAAAAAAATTGGTATTGGCCAGCTGGCTAAGACGTAGAAGAATTGCCGTGTTTTGAGAAAGAAAATCATGAACTGGTTGAGCTCTCACTTTGTCTCCTACATTAGCACCCTCTTCCAAGTTATATGTAGCCAAGTGCTAGGCTTAGTTAGGTATAAGTTTTTAGAATCACGCTCCTGGTCATCTCTTTCTTTTCTTTTCGTGGGGACACTCCTGTGATCTTCAAACACAAAAATGAGGCCGAAATCACTGTTCTGACCTTGACCTTGTCAGAACACTTGCTCACAAAATGAACTCCTCACGAAATTATTTCACGATCTGGCCCTTTTAGAAACGCCACAGCCCGTGGCACTACTGATCCACACCGAAACGTCGAGCTAGTCAGCATTGCCCTGGCCCACGGTCAGGTTGAGCTGGCGTTGCTTGCTGACGTGACACTGATTCACACCGAAACGCCGAGCTAGTCAGCGTTGCCCTGACCCATTGTCGGGTCGAGCTGGCGCTGTCGCTGACGTGGCAAGCTTGAAACGCAAGGCCCATGGGCGTTTCTGCTTTGGTAACGCCACGCCCTATGGCGGTTGTTGGCCTGGATTAAGTAATGTGCGCAAGGTCGTGGGTGGGACCCAATCGGAGCCCTAGTCGGGCTCTTCTTCCCCAGCTGCAACCGCCAAAGACGAACTGGCACTCGTCCCTCTCCCATTCTTCACCTAATCCCTCCCAAATCCTCTACTTTGGCCATCAAAACGAGTAGATCGGACCGTCCCCAAGTTGCTTGAGGTATTCCCCTTCCATTCCTCCAATTTTTTCGAGTCAAAGATTGGCTATTGTAGATACATTTTTTGAAACATGGTGGAACCCTAAGATGAGTTTTTGTGATTTGTTTGAAGAATAGTTGGGTTAGATTATGTTTAGAAATAAGATATACTAGTGTTGAAGTATTTGTTACGGTACCTGTGTAGTATTGGATTTAGAGATAGAAAAAATGTATTATGTTGAATCCTAAGATTTGGTTCCTAATTAGTTTGAATAAATTGTTTGGGATAATTTTGATTGAAAAGAGTTGGTGTTGGTAATGTGGTTGGCGATTTGTAGTATTTGCTTTAGAGATTAAAATCTGTATGTATGTGCGATTGTGTATGTAATTTGGTCATAATTTTAAGCATTTGTATTAACAAGCCCTAACTTATTACGTAGGATGTTTGAGCTGGATAAATATCTTGGCCTTGATGATTTCTACAAGGTGTGTCGTGCTAGTGGAAAGAGGGAGGTAATTATCTGTCTTTATTCGTGTATTCATATTGTCACAAGTTGAGAGAAGTAACAAGTTGTGCATTTGTTTTTTTAGGTTCCTCCAATACTTCGGTTGAGGGACCACAATCGGCATGAATCCCTACGATTTGACCATCGCTACGAGCCTTATTTCATAAGAATGAATCTTCTTCAGTTTGTGCTCAACTTTAAAGGCACGCCGCCATGGATGAACTCCACGGTCATTACTGCCCTTACGGACCGTTGAAGGTTGGAGATGCACTCTTTTCACCTGCCCCTTGGTGAGATGACCACCACTTTGGAGGATATTGCGATGATCTCTAGCCTTCTGGTCGAGGGTAGAGCTCTTGCCGGGAAGGTGAGGTCTGAAGGGTGGCGACAACGGGTTGCAGGATTGGTTGGTGTTGAGCCTGAACCTTAGACTCATGAAACCAAGGATCCTAGGCCATCCGGTGTGTTCTCGTGGTTAGCCGATCATTTTTACGAGTGCCCGGAGGATGCCAGTCCGGCGGTTGTGGAGAACAACATGCTAGGGCTTACTTGTGGAATCACCCAAGTGGTGTTTTCAGATGGCACGGGGGACATCGCCTCCTTGTTGTTCTTGGACCCTCTTCGTAACTGGGATGTTAAGTGGAGTTGGGGATCAGCGGCTCTAGCCTTATTGTACCCTCAGGTAATGCTTACTATGTTCCATTTTCATTATATGAATTTGTTGCTTGCGTGTGATCATTTAACATGTGTATAAATGTGCAGTTGGACGGAGCATGTCAGAGGAGTAAGCCGAAATCTTGTCTTGGTGGTTTTGTGTGGGGCCTTACAAGTTTGGATGTGGGAGTATCTCCCTGTTGGCCGTTCAGTCACCATTGCTCTATACGAACATTGGGAGTGGCTTTTCAATGGGGATGAGTAAGTCCAACATTGATTCCTTCAAACGTGTCAATTGGACAAATACGCCCATAGTGACTCGGATGAATATCTCGGCTCCAAAAACTTGCGGTTCTTCCTGTCAACCCTCCAGGACCTAAACAACTCACCTTTCGCCCATGAACAATTTGTGTCAATGGATTCGTTTGATCAAAAACTTGAGATAACGGGTATGTGCCAAAAAAGGTCTCTGTCTCATAAGTAGTTATTAATAAAATTGAAGTTGAAGTTGGAGTTACCAAAGTTTGGGGAGTCGGTTTCGATTGACATATGAACACTCTATGAAGCGGTACCCCACAATCGCGCGCACATGGTCTATCGTCCAAGTGTCAAGTGTGAGCCGCTATGCTGGCTCATTACATTGTCTTCCACTTCAAC
The DNA here is from genome assembly GCF_002575655.3 of Aegilops tauschii subsp. strangulata. Taxonomy (NCBI): domain Eukaryota; kingdom Viridiplantae; phylum Streptophyta; class Magnoliopsida; order Poales; family Poaceae; genus Aegilops; species Aegilops tauschii. Next base: position 120,109,428 of record NC_053035.3, read on the forward strand.
TCTTTGCTCAACGATAGGCGGCACACTACTAATCGGGCTCACATCATCTACTAAGGTTTGGTCCAAGTCAACATGAAAGAGAGGAGGCTTGACCACCTTAGTTGCAAACACTTCGAGTGATTTGACTTTCCAGGATGCAACAACCTCCTTATATGCACCCCAATGCAAATTGGACTTGATAGGCATTGCCTTCATTTGACACTTGTGTGCCATCCCAACATCATATCTTCCTACTAATTTAACTTGGTCACTTGGATCCATCCACTTTAATGTAGTTTGTGCTTCTTCCACAACCTCTTCATAACTAGGACTCTCAACAAATATCAACACTACCTCATACTTGTCAACAATATCAACATTCATAAATGCCGCTTCAACATAATGAAGATTCACAATCTTCTCCATCTAAAAAATGGGAACGTAAGTACAAGAAAGAAACAATGCAAAATATAACACATTGCATACAAAACCACTAAGAACATCATTGTTCATACAAATTAAGCATCATCCAAACCCTAACCCTAAATCCTATCATTAAGCATAACCCAAACCATAAGGTCTGTTCATCAAATTAGTAAATACTACTAGAACAACAATACTCATTAGTAAACACTACAAACATCATATTATGGAACAATGTTCAAAACTAGGGTTAGGAACCACATGAACAAAAAACATCCAAATAGACAAATCCAACTAGTAAGAATTTGTGAGATGAAGGAGATTACCTATTTACCTCAAGGAACGGAAATGACACCAGATCCACGGGCCAACGCAAACGATTTGAGAGGGTCCAAGTGGGGAGACAAAGGAAAAAAAGGAAAGAGCTCGGGGTAGGCTGATGGGGGAGAAGAGAGTGAGTGGTGAGCAGTGGGTGAGATCCCCACGGGCACTAAAAAAATCTGGATTAGAAACGCCACAACCTATGGCGTTTCTAGCAACGTTGGCTGGCTCGGCGTTTCCAGCCTGCCACGTCAGCGAGCAACCCGCTCGAGGAGTCGACAGGGCACACCTTTGGCGGGCTGTACGAATGTACTCATGCAAGCCTAGATCTGGCCGAAAGGAGCTGATATAGGGTAAACCGAGAAACAACGACGTACCTCCGGGGTGCTAGTTTATTCCTCCCCAATGCAAGGGGATCATCTTCTGACTCGCCGGAGAGTACAATCCTCTCCGGCGTTGTGGCCTTGTTGGTTCGACCTCTTTGGGCGCTGGGGGCGCGTCCCAGCCTCGGCATCCTTCGACGCCGCCCTCTTCCCCTTTGTGGGAGGGTTCTTCTCTTCCTCATCCTCCTCCTCCTTGTCCTCATGGGTGGAGGAAGCGTGGGTCTCCTCGAACTGGGTAACCGAAGTATCCCGATTCCGGAGACCCGCCCTGTCCTTCAGGGGCTTAGACCCCTTGGGGGCCACTACGTGCGACTCCTCGACTAGGAGGGCCGTCAACAAGGGAGTCCTCTCCTCCTTCGGTAGTGATGTTGGGCACTGCATTTGCTCCACCCTGGCGACCCACTTCTGTAAAGGGGAGGTCGGCTAAAGTTAACCGGGGTCTTTGGAGAACATGAAAGAACAATAACCGCAAGTCAAAAACTTACCGGTGGGGCGTCATAGCCAATCTCGAGGCCGGGGGTCCTCCCCTTTCTTGGGGATCTTGTCCTTGGGCAGCTTGAAGAGCCGCGTCCACATACCGGCCAAGGTGGAGCGAAAGAAGTTGAGGATGGGCCCTGCCTCCTCGGGCTTGTGCGCCCACTTCATGGTGTCCTGGAGTTGGAGTGGGAGGATGCGGCGATGAAGCATGCGTTGACCACGTCGGCCATCTGGAGGTTCTTCTGACTGGACCACCATTTGGTCCTCTTGATCAACGCCTCCACCTCGTCTGGGTTCCCCCAAGCGATGCCCAAAGGAGACCCGTGAATTTCCTTTTCTTGTTGAGCTTGCTTTAGAAGAGCTGGAAAACCCTCCACACAGAAGAGGAATAGATACGGTGATAAAGGATCACCCTGTCGAAGCCCCCTCGATGGGAGGAAGCCGTGTGACACATCGCCATTCAGTTTCATCATAAACCTTGCTGTCATAACACATCTCATGACCATGGCCGTTCATGCCTGAGAAAATCCAAGTTGTGTCATCATATTATGCAAAAAAGACCACTCCACACGATCGTATGCCTTCATCATGTCTAACTTAACCGCATGTAACGACTTCTTTCTTTTTCTCTTCCTTATTGCATGCACACACTCATACGCCACTAGGACATTATCAGTGATAAGTCTCCCCTTGACAAATGCACTTTGTTTCTTAGAGATAATAATGGGTAGAACACATTTTAACCGGTTAGCAAGGACGTTGGCCGCAATCTTATATAGGACATTGCACAGATTAATTGGCCTAAACTAAGCACGCTAATCGGATGGCTGCGCAGTAGACCGGCCCAAAATTTAAGCACGTCCTATATATGAGCACGACCGTCGCGGGTGTGTGTGTGGCTGCTCCGTGTGAGTCAATGGCCCGTGGTAAGCATGGGCGATGTCGTCGGCGGTCCACTCTTGTGTTGGGGACGCGTGAGTATTTATCGTCCGATCTGGCACGACCGGCTGGAAGCTGCGTCCGACCCAGCCAGCGCCAACAAGGAAGCCTCGGTCGCACCTTCCTTCCATCCTAGAGAGGCCTCGGTCACACTGCTATAAAAATCCCATCGTTCCCACCCACAAACCAACCCGGTCCACTATCCAGATTCAGATTCTCTATCCTGACCCTGCTCCTGCCTGCGATCCCCAACCCCAATCCAAGGTATGCATGCGTGCACCAAGAACCGTCTCTGTACCGTGCTACCGTTTGTAGATCTGCCGAGAACCGCGCTCTAGTTTTTTGATCTGCAACCCTTTTTCATCTGTTTCGCGACGCCAACTCACGACTGGATCCGGTCGCTGATCTCTGCGTGGTTTTGATTTTGATCCGACCAGGACCAGACCAAGAGCAACAGGGAAATCATGAGCGCCATGGTCGCGTCGTCGCTTAACCCGGAGGCCCCGCTCTTCATCCCGGCAGCGTTACAGCAGGTGGAGGACTTCTCACCGCTGTGGTGGGACCTCGTCAAGTCCACCGCCTGGTTTCGCGACCACTGGTACCACCAGCACCAGCAGCTCGACGATATGGCCGACTCCCTCATCGCCTTCGAGGCCGAGGACGCCATCGCTGTCGAGGCTTCGCAGCCGCAGCCGCAGCCGCCAGCGGCACTCAATATTGGTACTTTATCACCCAATTCACTGTCCACGCCTATATATGTACAGTACTGTATATGATATGAGCGCTCAAATAAAAGATGAAGCAAGACTGCAGTGAGCTCATCACGTATGTGCTTCTGTATGTGCAGACGGGGTGCTCAAGGCGCTGAGCCTGGCGTCCCCAAGCCCAAAGGGCGGCGACGCCCTGCGTGGCTTCTCGGAGAAGCCTAGGTACACCGAGAAGCCCACCAAGTACGCCGGCAGCCCGAGGAGCGGTGGCGCACCGCGCTTCATCCACCAGCCTCGCTAGGTTGGGATGTCAAGCTTCAAGAATCGAGCAAATCCTACGCTTTCTCTGCCTGCAGTGATGCATTGCTCTGGCTGCTGCCGCCGAGTAGTAAGTAGTGGTGTCCGTCTGTATATTATATTAAGTACTAGAAATGAAATGACCTAAGAAAAAGGCAACAAAATGCAACCGATGTTTAGTGTGATTTGCCTTGTAAGTTATGTTGTGCTCAGTGCGTTGGACAAGAATGTATTAGTAGAATGCACCCTTGTTATTGCGTGGCCAAGCAGCTTAATTTTAATTATTGTTTACCCTTTTCTAAAGATAAAGATGCGTCGCTGTTGGTTGTTGAGATGCCATTCTCTTCTGATTTATTGTTGATTGATTGCTGCCATGTTCTCCATGGGAGTTTAGAATCAGGGTCCCCAAGTAGCTGGTGCTGGAAGATGATAATATTCAGTTGGATTGGTTTATGATAAGTATGGTCTTCACCTCAGCTATATACACTGATTCTCAATGTTGGAACGTGCCTTCAGATTCGGCTGCCATGGCAGCAGTGTCAAAAAACGTCTTAACATTATGGGACGGGGGAGTAGTTTGCTGCCACGTCTCGCAGAGTGCATCACTGTCACGACCCTCTTACTCGATTCAAGCAAACATGGCGAATTACAGGCGGATCTTGCTAGGGTTTGTGAGGGAGAAAGGGGATCGGGAGGTAGGAGGAAGGGGAGGGGATACAGGGAAACAGAGGAAGGGGACAAGGAGTGGATTCAGTCTATTATAATTTCGTACCCCGCTCCACTCCACCGTGGGCTACTTAACAGTCCGCTTACAGCTCCCAGGTTGATGGGTCGAAAAGCTTGTTGGGCTTATTACTTCTCTTGGGCCGCCCGGTGGTGCTCGTGGGCTCTGGACTGGAGGCTGGTGCAATATCAGCCGTGACACCCCCCTTGCTTCAGACGCGGCTTGACCCCAAGCCGCAGCCCCTGGGAATCGGCTCCGGAGCTCGAAGAAGTCCTCCCACGACGGCAGCGCCTCTGGCTGCGACGACCACTTGACCAGCACTTCAGGGATCTTCGATTTGTCTTTTGTAATCAGGCGCCTAGCCAGCACCTTCTCGGGGAAGTCTGGAGGCGAGTATGGCAACGCAGGCTCCGGCAACGCTGATACTGTGTCAGCGCTCGGTGGCAGTGCCCCCCCGGGTAAGGACACATGGAACACCGGGTGAATCCGGCTCCCCTCCGGCAGTTGCAAGCGATATGCCACGTTTCCAATGCGCGCTGTAACCTGGAAAGGGCCAAAAAAATTGAAAGACAACTTGTTGTTAGCCCGTGCCGCAACTAAGACCTGCACGTATGGCTGCAGCTTCACGAATACCCAGTCACCCACTGAGAAGGATCTCTCTGATCTTTTTCTATCTGCCTGGTCTTTCATCCGATGCCGGGATCTTTCTAGATGTTGTTTCAGCAAGGCTGTCATAACCTCCCTCTCTTGGTTCCAACAGTTCAGATCAGCTGGAGCCACCATTGAGGCATTCACAATCCCAAAATGGCGAGGGGGTGACCATAGTGTACCTCAAAAGGAGAAGCCTGCAGCGCGGAGTGTGGCGCTGTGTTGTACCAGAACTCAGCCAGGTGCAGCCATTGAAACCACCTATGTGAACAGGAGTGTACAAAACAGCGCAAGAAAGTCTCCATACACTGGTTTACTCTCTCTCTGTGGTGCCATCTGTCTGTGGGTGCTACCTCTTGAGCACTGCGTTGGTTTTCCCTTGAAGAGGAAAGAGTGATGCAGCAAAGTAGCGTAAGTATTTCCCTCAGTTTTTGAGAACCAAGGTATCAATCCAGTAGGAGACCACGCGTGAGTCCCTCGTACCTACACAAACAAATAAGAACCTTGCAACCAATGCGATAAAGGGGTTGTCAATCCCTACACGATCATTTGCAAAAGTGAGATCTGATAGAGATGATAAGATAATATTTTTGGTATTTTTACGATAAAGACTGAAAATAAAGAATACAAAGTAAAATAGATGTAAACTTATATGATGGAGAATAGACCCGGGGGCCATAGGTTTCACTAGTGGCTTCTCTCAAGATGGCATAAGTATTACGGTGGGTGAACAAATTAGTGTCGAGCAATTGATAGAAAAGTGCATAATTATGAGAATATCTAGGCATGATCATGTATATAGGCATCACGTCCGCAACAAGTAGACCGACTCCTGCCTGCATCTACTACTATTACTCCACACATCGACCGCTATCCAGCATGCATCTAGAGTATTAAGTTCATAAGAACAGAGTAACACATTAGGCAAGATGACATGATGTAGATGGATAAACTCAAGCAATATGATATAAACCCCATCTTTTTATCCTCGATGGCAACAATACAATACGTGTCGTTTCCCCTTCTGTCACTAGGATCGAGCAACGCAATATTGAACCCAAAGCTAAGCACTTCTCCCATTGCAAGAAAGATCAATCTAGTAGGCCAAACCAAACTGATAATTCGAAGAGACTTGCAAAGATAACCAATCATACATAAAAGAATTCAGAGGAGATTCAAATATTGTTCATAGATAAACTTGATCATAAACCCACAATTCATCGGTCTCAACAAACACACCGCAAAAGAAGATTACATCGAATAGATCTCCACGAGAATCATGGAGAACTTTGTATTGAGATCCAAAGAGAGAGAAGAAGCCATCTAGCTAATAACTATGGACCCGAAGGTCTGAGGTACACTACTCACACATCATCGGAGAGGCTATGGTGCTGATGTAGAAGCCCTCCGTGACTGATTCCCCCTCCGGCGGAGCGCCGGAAAAGGCCCCAAGATGGGATCTCACGGGTACAGAAGGTTGCGGCGGTGGAATTAGGGTTTCGTCGTGCTCCTGGATGTTTTCGGGGTACGTAGGTATATATAGGAGGAAGAAGTAGATCGGTGGAGCCACGAGGGTGGGGGGCGCGCCCACGGGGGGCAGGCGCGCCTCCCTGCCTCGTGGCCTCCTCGTTTGTCTCTTGACGTCCACTCGAAGTCCTCTGGATCACGTTTGTTCCAAAAATCACGTTCCCGAAGGTTTCCTTCCGTTTGGATTCCGTTTGATATTCCTTTTCTGCGAAACACTGAAATAGGCAAAAAAACAACAATTTGCACTGGGCCATGGGTTAATAGGTTAGTCCCAAAAATAATATAAAAGTGTATAATAAAGCCCATTAAACATCCAAAACAGAATATATAATAGCATGGAACAATAAAAAATTATAGATACGTTGGAGACGTATCAGTGGGTGGTACGCCGAAGACATTCTCAACTCCGTCCCGGCTTGACGAAACAACTCTTTCCACAGGTTTCTTGTGAAGACCCGATCACGGTCCGAGACCATTGCGTGAGGCAGACCGTGCAATTTGTAAACATGAGTCATAAACGCTGTAGCCACTTGGAGAGCTGAGAAGGGATGTGCTAGAGGAATGAAATGGGCGTACCGAGTCAGCTTATCCACCACCACCATAATGCAGGAGTAGCCCCGAGAGTTGGGCAAATCTTCCACAAAGTCGAGAGTGATGGTGTGCCAAGCATGTGGAGGAACGGGCAGGGGTTCCAGCAATCCCGGAGTACGGATCTTTTCTGTCTTTGCTTGTTTGCAAGTACTACAGTTCGACACCCAGGCGACCACATCTTGCCGCATCCCTGACCAAGTGAACAGTCGCCTTAGACGTTCATATGTAGCATGAATCTCCGAGTGATCCCCCGTTGCACTAGAGTGGATGGCTTGCAGTATTTTCTGTTGCACGGTAACATTCAGCCCCACCCAAACTCTGCCTTTGTACAATATGACCCCGTCTTTCACCTCGTAATCGGAAATGAGATCTCCTGCTGCACCGTGTTGCTGTAATATAGCCTTGGCTTTGTCATCATTTTGATATCCTTTCACTACTTCTTCCAGCCACACAGGGTTAGCTATGGTGATCGCCGTGACTTCCGCATCTCTACGGGATAGGGCGTCAACCGCCGTGTTCTCAACTCCCTTGCGGTACACCACTTTGTATTGCAAACCCATCAGCTTGGTGTAGGCACACCTTTGCCACGGGGTAACCAGCCGTTGGTCGCTGATATGAGCCAGAGCACTATGGTCAGTCCAAATGACAAACTCTAAACTTTGCAAATACGAGCGCCACTTTTCCACAGCCATGAGAATAGCCATGAACTCTTTTTAATAGGTGGATAGACCACGATTCCGGGGACCCAAAGCTTTGCTAAGAAATGCCAACGGGTGTCCGTCCTGCATGAGCACCGCGCCTACCCCATGATCAGACGCGTCCGTTTCGATCTTGAAAGGTTTGTCGAAACGGGGTAAAGCCAGAACAGGAGCAGTGATAAGAGCTGTTTTCAAGTGCTGGAACGCTTCTTCAGCTTCCCAAAACCAAACAAACACTGCTCCTTTCTTCAACAAGTTGGTCAAGGGACGACTGATGAGCCCAAAATTCCGGACGAACCTCCTGTAATACCCAGCCAACCCAAGAAATTCTCTGACCTGGCGCACCCCCGTTGGTGTCGGCCACTCTTTTACTACTGTGATGTTCTTCTCATCTGTCGCGACTCCCTGAGCACTGATCACATGACCCAGGTAGGTCAGCTGCGGTTGAGCAAAAGTGCACTTGGATAGTTTTACCTTAAGTTGATGTGCTTGCAGTCTCAAACACTTGCCGAAGGAGGCTGACATGCTCAGTTAGTGTAGCACTATGGACAAGTATATCGTCGATGAACACGAGCACCCCATGCCGTATCAAACCACCCCTTAATCTGTCTTTCTATCTCATCTTTCTGAAAAGGATTGTATCGATAAGACTTGATGTTGACAGGCTGGGCTCCCGGTATTAAGGCGATCTTGTGGCCAAACGGCCTGGATGGTGGCAAGCCTTTTGGTGCTTCAAACAGGGCCTAGAATTTGTCGATCAATTCAGCCACAGGTGGAGGTACACTAGTTTATGTTTGCCCCTTCTGCTTCTCAACCACTACATGCAGCTGAACCATTTGGTGTATGCCATTACATGCCACCAGGAAGTGAAGTTGGTCCAACGACACGGGATGACACTCCTCCGTATGAGGCTAGATCCCACTCAAAGTGATTTTCTTTCCATGGTGAACGAACGACATCAGCTTGCGACCCCAATGTACATCCATCTGGCTGTGTTGCTCGAGCCAATCCATTCCGACAATCATATCATAACAGCCCAGAGGGAGCACCTTGAGATCGGAACAGAATTTGTGCCCCTGGACAGACCACTTGCATTGGTTGATAGCCTTGTTATAGATCAACTGCCCTCCATCTGCAATCTTGACTTTCAGAGAGATTGTTGTGCTGCACACCCCTTGTAACATGCGTGCTAGATCAGTGCTGATGAAACTGTGAGAGCTACCTGAGTCAATCAACAGCAACACTTGCTGTTGCTGAATCTTTCCTTGCAATCTAATGGTTTGTGGGGCTACTGTACCTTGCATCGCAGCTCTTGAGATGGTGTGACACTCGCTGTTAGAATCAGATCATTCTTCGCTGATCGGTAGGCATGAGAAACCCAACACACCACATGGAGTTGAACTGTTGTCGCGCATTTGTGCTCTCTGCCCCACTTCTCACCACAGAGATAACATAGCCCCTTGGCCCAATGATAGGCCTTGAGCGTGGAGAGGCGATCTTCGACTGTGTTACCGTTCCAGGAACTATCAGTCGTTGCCCCGCGACGGTCGTCCGCTGCTGTGGCCGCGAGTGGTGGTCGCCCAGGAGGTGCAGGGAGGGGCATGGCACCCCGAAAATGGGAACGGCTGCTCTGCCCACCACCTGATCCCCCTTCCGAGCGTCGTGGTTCTCGCCGCTTGGAGATCTCCAGCGCCTCTTCCTATAAGAAAGCGAGAGAAACAGCAGTATCGAGATCTTTTGGATTATGCACTAGAACAACCATGCGAATCTTGTCCTTAAGCCCATCGACATAACAAGATGGGAACAGAGCATGATCCCAGGTAGTACTGTGCGCAAGCAAGGAATGCATAATCACAGTGAACCTAGCAGTGTAATCCGACACCGAGTCAGTCTAGCGCAAATGAAAAAGCTGACGCAACAGGCCATTGAACTCGTTCCTCTCGAACTATTCACAGACCACTCCGCAAATTTTTTCCCATTCCATATGGCGCAGGTCGAACCCTTTGTTCTCTAGCCATACCATGGCTGCCCCTGTGAAGTGCATGGCCGCGGTATCTACCCAAAACTCTAGGTCTAGGTGAAACACCCTGAAATACGACTCACAATTCCGCTTCCAACTGTGTGGCCATTCTCCCCAGAACGGAGGGAAATCCATCTTAGGCCTAGGAAGGATAGATGAACGATGCTGGAACGGACTGCCCGATCGGGACGACCCACACACAGGTGAACGCCCCAAAGGCCTCGACCGACTATCAACCTGACGCGGGATCTCCATAGGACGGGAACAGGGGCCTGGAAACGTACCCGTGACCGGAGGCGGGACCAAGGTGGTAACCACCCCAGAGCCAACCCCCCGGTGAAGCAGATCGACGCGGTGGCCATCGGGCCCTTGAGAGCTGCTGCCGCCGTTGGGGAACAGCGCGCTGCTTGGCCTTGGGAGAATCGGAGGGAGATCCGACGGCTTGAGGGCAAGGACAGGGTTGCGCACGATGGTGTCGATCTCTTGGCGCACTCCTCCAAGCTCCTGCCGCAGATCGGTGACGAAGTGCTCCAGATGTGGCTTCCACGACGCCAAATCCGCCACCACATGGCAGATCTCGGCGAAGATGGTGTTGGACGCCGCCACCGCCTTCATGATCGACTCGTTCTGCTCCTGAATCGCCTTAAGCACCGCCGACTGATACGTCTCCGTCGTATCTACATTTCCAAACACTTTTGCCCTTGTTTTGGGCTCTAACTTGCATGATTTGAATGGAACTAACCCGGACTGACACTGTTTTCAGCAGAATTGCCATGGTGTTAATTTTTATGCAGAAATAAAAGTTCTCGGAATGACATGAAACTTCACGGAGAATATTTTTGGAATAAATAAAAAAATACTAGCGAAAGAATCAAAACCAGGGGGCCCACACCCTGTCCACGAGGGTGGAGGGCGCCCACCCCCCTGGGGCGCGCCCCCTGCCTCGTGGGCCCCCCGAGGCTCCACCAATGTCAACTCCAACTCTATATATTCACATTGGGGGAGAAAAAAACAGAGAGAAGGATCCATCATGTTTTACGATACGGAGCCACTGCTAAGCCCTAATCTATCGGGAGGGCTGATCTGGAGTCCGTTCGGGGCTCCAGAGAGGGGAATCCGTCGCCGTCGTCATCATCAACCTTCCTCCATCACCAACTCATGATGCTCACCGTCGTGCATGAGTAATTCCATCGTAGGCTTGCTGGACGGTGATGGGTTGGATGAGATTTATCTTGTAATCGAGTTAGTTTTGTTAGGGTTTGATCCCTAGTATCCATTATGTTCTGAGATTGATGTTGCTATGACTTTGCTATGCTTAATGCTTGTCACTAGGGCCCGAGTGCCATGATTTCAGATCTGAACCTATTATGTTTTCATGAATATATGTGAGTTCTTGATCCTATTCTGCAAGTCAATAGTCACCTACTATGTGTTATGATCCGGTAACCCCGAAGTGACAATAATCGGGACCACTCCCGGTGATGACCGTAGTATGAGGAGTTCATGTATTCACTATGTGTTAATGCTTTGGTCCGGTACTCTATTAAAAGGAGGCCTTAATATCCCTTAGTTTCCAATAGGACCCCGCTGCCACGGGAGGGTAGGACAAAAGATGTCATGCAAGTTCTTTTCCATAAGCACGTATGACTATATTCGGAATACATGCCTACATTAAATTGATGAACTGGAGCTAGTTCCGTGTCACCCTATGCTATAACTGTTGCATGAGGAATCGCATCCGACATAATTATCCATCACTGATCCAATGCCTACGAGCTTTTCACATATTGATCTTTGCTTAGTTACTTTTCCATTGCCACTGTTATAATTACTACAAAATTGCTATTGTTACTTTTACCATCGTTACTGTTACTTCCATACTACTTTGCTACTAAATACTTTGCTGCAGGTATTAAGTTTTCCAGGTGTGGTTGAATTGACAACTCAACTCCTAATACTTGAGAATATTCTTTGGCTCCCCTTGTGTCAAATCAATAAATTTGGGTTGAATACTCTACCCTCGAAAACTGTTGCGATCCCCTATACTTGCAGGTTATCAAGACTATTTTCTGGCGCTGTTGCCGGGGAGCATAGCTCTATTCTTTGAGTCACTTGGGATTTATATCCGTTGATCACTATGAGGAACTTGAAAGATGACAGAACCAAGATTTTTCCCTCAACTACGAGGGGAGGTAAGGAACTGCCATCTAGCTCTGCACTTGATTCACCTTCTGTTTTGAGTAAACTTGCGACACCTACTCCTGCTATTGATTCTGATAGGTCGCATGTTATTGATGATGCCACTTCTGCTTTGCATCATGCTTATGATGAAACTACTTCTATGCTTGATACTACTGTGCCATTAGGTGAATTTCTTGATGAACAACTTGCTAGGGTTAGAGAGAATGAAATTATTGAAACTGATAATATTGATGAAAGTGATGATGAAGATTCTCCCCCTAGATATGAATTGCCTGATGTTCTTGAGGGTTATGTTATGGATGAAGAAACTGCTAGAGACTTTTTTGCTTGCAAAGATAGATATGATCTTAAGAAACAGTTAGCTAAGCTGAAAGAAAATTCTCTGAATGCTAGAATGAAATATGACCCTGCTTTTGCTACTTCACCTATCTGTATTTCTGATAAGGATTATGATTTCTCTATCGATCCTGAGTTAATTACTTTGGTTGAATCTGATCCTTTTTATGGCTATGAATATGAAACTGTTGTGGCACATCTTACTAAATTAAATGATATAGCCACCCTATTCACTCATGAGGAAAAAATTTGTTACTACTATATCCTTCAATTATTTCCGTTCTCATTAAAGGGTGATGCTAAAACATGGTTTAATTCTCTTGATCCTGGTTGTGTGCATAGTCCCCAGGTTATGATTTATTACTTCTCTGCTAAATATTTCCCCGCTCATAAGAAACAAGCTGCTTTAAGGGAAATATATAATTTTGTGCAAATTGAAGAAGAGAGTCTCCCACAAGCTTGGGGGAGGCTTCTCCGATTACTTAATGCTTTGCCTGATCATCTTCTCAAGAAAAATGAAATGCTTGATATCTTTTATAATGGACTAACCGATGCTTCCAGAGACCACCTCGATAGTTGTGCTAGTTGTGTTCTCAGGGAAAGAACTGCTGAGCAAGCTGAATTGCCATTGAATAATATATTGAGTAATGATGATGATTGGACACTTCCTGAACCAACTCCTAAGCCAACTCCGAAGAAAAGGGGTATTCTATTTCTCAGTCCTGAAGATATGCAAGAGGCAAAGAAATCTATGAAAGAAAAATGTATTAAAGCTGAAGATGTTAAGAATTTACCACCTATTGAAGAAATACATGGTCTTGATAACCCGACACAGGTAGTAAAGGTAAATTCTCTCTATATATTTGATGAAGGTGATATTCCTCGTTATAAGTCTGCTAGCAAATGCTTAGATGAGTTTGATAATTTTATTGTTAACCAAGAAAACTTCAATGCTTATGTTGGTAGACAATTGAAACATAATGCTTATATGATTGAACACTTGAGTGATTATATGTCTAGAGTTAAAGGTGAACTTAAACTTATTAGTAAACATGCTTCTATGGTTACCACTCAAGTAGAACAAGTGCTCAAAGCACAAAATGATTTGCTTAATGAATTAAATAATAAGAAAAATGATAATGTTGTTAGAGTTATGACTAGAGGGGGTAAAATGACTAAGGAACCTTTATATCCTGAGGGCCACCCTAAGAGAATTGAGCAAGATTCTTAGAGAACTAATGTTGATACACCTAGTCCTTCTAAGAGGAAGAAAAAGAAAAATGATAGGACTTTGCATGCTTCTAGTGAACCTGTTGTTGACACACCTGAGAATCCCAATGATATTTCTATTTCTGATGCTGAAACACAATCTGGTAATGAACATGAACCAAGTGATAATATTAGTGATGATGTTCATGTTGATGCTCAACCTAGCAATAACAATGATGTAGAGATTGAACCTGCTGTTGATCTTGATAACCCACAATCAAAGAATCAATATTATGATAAGAGAGACTTTGTTGCTAGGAAGCACGGTAAAGAAAGAGAACCATGGGTTCAGAAACCCATGCCTTTTCCTCCTAAACCATCCAAGAAAAAGGATGATGAGGATTTTGAGCGCTTTGCTGAAATGATTAGACCTATCTTTTTGCGTATGCGTTTGACTGATATGCTTAAAATTAATCCTTATGCTAAGTATATGAAAGATATTGTTACAAATAAAAGAAAGATACCGGAAGCTGCAATTTCCACCATGCTTGCTAATTATACTTTTATGGGTGGAATACCAAAGAAACTTGGAGATCCAGGAGTACCAACTATACAATGCTCCATTAAAAGAAACTATTTTAAAACTGCTTTATGTGATCTTGGAGCCGGTGTTAGTGTTATGCCTCTCTCTTTATATCATAGACTTGGTTTGAATAAATTGACACCTACTGAAATATCTTTGCAAATGGCCGATAAATCAACTGCTATACCAGTCGGTATTTGTGAGGATGTGCCTGTTGTGGTTGCAAACGTTACTATTTTAACAGACTTTGTTATCCTTGGTAGACCCTTTTTGAATACTGCAGGGGCTGTTATTGATTGCAACAAAGGCAATGTCACTTTTCATGTTAATGGTAATGAGCATCCGGTACACTTTCTGAAGAAACAACCTCAAGTCCACAGTATCAATTCTATTGGAAAAACTTCAACGATTATTATTGGAGGTTTTGAATTTCCTCTTCCTACTGTTAAGAAGAAATATGATATTCTTATTGTTGGGGACATGCATATCCCCGTTGAGGTAACCTAGTGCTATTCGAAAATTCTCCGGTTTCATGCGATTCGGAAAGAGTTTGTTAACAAGACTTGATCAACCTTGTTAGTGGATTCTTTTTGATGAGCATGAGATGGATGAAGTTAGAAAGCACAACTCTCTGTACCCTTCTTTTACTTTCTGTTATTTAGATTAAATAAAGCAAAAATAGTATTTTCTGTTTGTTTTCTGAAATATCCTTACAATAAAAAATACCCCGAAAATAAATGTTCTCCAGATGTCCTCAAAATGAAATATGATTTTTTTGTAGAATATTTAAGAATATCTAGCACTGAGAACACACCAGAGGGGGCCACCACTTGGCCACGAGGGTCCAGGGCGCGCCCCTGCCTCGTGGACCCCATGTGGACCCCCTCCACTTATTCCAGCACCCACTCACTTTGTCTTCCTCCAGAAAAAATTCTCCCATAGCTCAAACCCGTGTTCTAGCTCATCTTGCTGCCATTTTCGATCTCCTTGCTCAAAGCTTCATTCACAAAATTGCTTTGGGGGATTGTTCTTCGAGGGAGAAAATGTTGAAGAGGTTGTTGAGAGGCTCTTCGAGCCGAAGCTCGAAGGATAAGCAAAGTGAAGAGAATAAAAAGCCCAAATATAATCTTCCTCGCACTGCGGAGGTTCGGCCGTGCGAATGGCCTTGCCAAGAATTCTTGAGAGCCGCCGGAATTTACGATGATTTTTATTACCTGGCTGAGAATGTAGGCCTCATCGACTTCCTCCACGACCAGCGCGAACAGTATCTCTTACTCACTAATATTTTCGTGCAAATTTTTTACTTTCATGCTAAGAAATCACCTCCTTCAGTGGAATTTCACTTATATGATGACGTTAGGGAAATGTCACTATATGATTTTTGTCGGGTCTGTAAGATACCCTTTGCGGGCAGCATAGAGGAACCACATCGTAATGATGTGGAGGGGTTTATTGATACAATTGCTGTAGGGGAAATGAGGAAGGTTTCCGGTGCAAGAATTACTAGCATACATTTTCCTGTTCTACGTTACTTTGCAATATTTGCTAGTAGATGCTTAATTGGTCGCGGGAACAGTGGAAATCTCAGTGCTCCTGATATTGTTATTTTGCGCCATGCTTTGTTTCATGATACAACTTTCAGTTTAGGCGCTATTATAGCTAAACGATTAAGTATGAACCGTACAAAGGGCCCCATCTTCGGCGGCATCTTTGCTTCGCGCCTTGCTGCACACTTTGAGATACCTATTAGGCATTATGAGAAAGAGGAAAAGTTGCTGCCCCCTGTTTTTCTAGATTACAAGAGTATGGTAACACATGACTTTATTGTTAAAGATAAGAAGAAGATGCTTAAGTATAAATTGATATTTGATAAAAATTACTGTGAGATTATTACCTTGCATGCAGCCTCTCTGTTTAACATACTTTCAGGCACGTACCTCATCTTACCCGAAGCCATTTATGCGTACTAGAGCCTGACACAACTCTAGAGCCTGAGCTGGAGCCACCACTTGACCCTTATCGACAGTCTGTTTATCAGTGGGATCCGGAGGAGATCGCCAACCAGTGGCACCCAGAGGACACCCCTCCATACACCGGAGAGGGCAGCTTTGATCCGTGGCCTAGACCAACTTAGGCCAAAAGCCTAAGCTTGGGGGAGTACGTATTTCTCACCGACATTACATTCATGTTCACACACTCATGCCAGTTGTCGGTGCTCATACTTTTTCATTGTACTATCCATGCTAGTTTATTTTCTTTTCTAAGCCTTCTTCTTGTGTGTTTGAAAAACCTTAAGAAAAACCAAAAAAATAGTTGTAGCTTTTAGCTAGTTTACTTTCCATGCCTGTAGTAGTAGTAATTAAAAGAAAACCCAAAAAGATTTCTTGTTCTTCTTTTGCTTCTTGGGAGTTTTCCCGTGTAAATAGTTTTATTTTATTTCTTTTCTTTGGGGGTCGAGAGGAGAAGACCATGATGAAAATGTTGAGTGGCTCTTATATGCATTATTGTTGATTTAACAAAGAGCCCATATTACCTTGTCTTTTCCGGTGTATTAAATGCCTGCAGATTCCAGCTTAGTCTAATGCACGTGCACTATTATTATTATCACACCGTTCGGTCGTGCAAGTGAAAGGCAATAATGACGATATATGATGGACTGATTGAGATGAGTGAAGCTGGTATGAACTCGACCTATCTTGTTTTTGTAAATATGATCAGTTCATCGTTCCTGATTCAGCCTATTATGAATGAAACATATTTGCAATGACAATTAGTGATTATAGTTGCTCATGCCATGCTTAATTAGCTACGAGTTTATAATGGTTTACCTTGCGTGCCAACATGCTATTAAAATGGTTGTGATGTGGTATGATAGGGTGGTATCCTCCTTTGAACGATTCGAGTGGCTTGACTTGGCACATGTTCATGCATGTAGTTGAAACAAAATCAACATAGCCTCCACGATATTTATGTTCATGGTGATTTATATACTACTCATGCTTGTACTCATTGTTCATCCACTTCCATAAACCCCAAAGTTATTCCATATGAGTCCATCATACCTTCCTATATACGGTATTGTCGGTGTGAAACGACACCTATGGGATCACGAGAATCCCTACTACGGTTGCTGGGGCGCGGGGTTGCGAGAAGAGCAGGGCTAGTAGATAGCACAAGGATCGTTTACCCAGGTTCGGGCCGCGAGGATGCATAAAACCCTAGTCCTGCTTTGGTGGGTGTATTTCAGAGAGTTCTTGAGCTCTCGAACTAGGTGTGGTCAGTGCGTGGTTCGAAAGAGCCGAATCCTTCTCCAGTATGCCATGGGCCTCCTTTTATAGTTGGAAGGGGCTGCCACAGTGGCACACAGGAGGTGGAAAGGCGTACAGTGCCCAGAGCTTATCGCTCATATTACAGGACAAGATGCATTTAATGCGTAGCTTAGGTGTCCCCTTGCTTTATTGGGGACGGGGGCAAGGCCCGTCCCATCCGTCGCCGTTCCTCCTCGATTTGACACGCGCCCTGGCCAGCGATGCGTGCGGCGCCATGTAGGCAGGCGGGCAGCTGAGGTGGCGCGGTGGTGGAGCCTTCACGAAGATCTGATGCCGCCACGCAGGCGCTCGATGAGTTGGCTTGGGAGCTGCATGTTGCCACGCAGGTGCCGACCCAGCTGGTTGGGCTGGCAGCTGCATGTGAACGGTGGTGGAAGCTTGGTTGGCGTGGGCCTGGCGGTGGCCCTGCCAGTGTCCTTGGCGAGGGCCTTACCGGGTGGCCCGGCAAGGGTCTTGCCGTGTGGCCCGGCAAGGGTCTTGCCGCGGCGCGTTGTCGTCCCCGGCAAGGACCTTGCCGGGGGTCTGGTGGCCTTCCTCGGCAAGGATCTTGCCGAGGATCGTCGTCTTCTAATCCTCATCTGATCTTGAATATGTCTTCACAAAGATCTGCATGCCACCACAGAGGAGCCTTCCCGAGCCCTGGCTCCACGTCGATGATGGCGTTGGGGACCGTGGGCTCAAGGGTGGCTCGCTTTGTTGGTGTGGGGCGAGCTGCCCCGGCAAGGGTCTTGCCGGGGCTGCTGAGGCTGCCCCGGCAAGGGTCTTGCCGGGGGAACCTGCTTCGTCCCTCTGCTCTTTGTGGTCTTGGCCTTGGCGTTGCTCTGATTATCTTGGGCTTCGGTCTTACCTTGGCTCACCTCCCCTGTTTTGCTTGGCGTGACCGTAGACGCGGCTCCGACTGCCCGTGCACAGGAATAGGGGTACAAAAACGCACCCCTCTTTTTGTACACCGACAGGAGCCCCCGGGCCTGGGCCACACATAAGCGCGACACGTTGTTGGGCCAGGCCCAAAAACGGTGCGCGGGCAGGTGGGGCGGTTTTTACCGCAGTAAGACTCTTCGCGCGCTTCGCTTCCCATGACCCGCGCGTGTGGCGCGGCGTGGAGGGTTGTGCGTGATGTGGGCGGCATGCGTGGGGCGGTTTCCACACGCATGCGTCACATCACAGTAAATGGGCAGCGCACCCCGCGGCTTCCCGATAAAAAGGGATAACCACGGGCGCACTGTTCCTTTTACCCTTCGCGCAACCCCAATCTCGGAGACCTCCACCTGCCTTCCTCTTCTTCTTCAAGCTTCGTTCCTGCTTGCCGCCGTTGCGCTTCCGGCGCCCTCTATCCTGCCCTCCTCCCCCAGCCGCCATGGCACCAAAATCCACCAAGGGCAAGGGAGTGGCCAAGGACGCCGGAGCGGCGGAGCCGCCGGAGAGTGCGCTGGCGGTGCAGCGGACGCAGTCCGCCTTCTTCCCCTCGACAGTCAACGTGTTCGAACTTCGGGACTCCTTCAGGCCCTTGTGGGGAGTGAAGACGGGGGGGGGATTCGGGGCATCTGGCCACGCGTGTCATTCCCGCCGACTGCGCCGAGGCTGCCCCAAATCGGTACCCCTTCTTTGTTGATTATTTTTCTTGCGGGCTCTGTCCTCCCTTCTCCGATTTCTTCAGCGACATCATGCACACCTTCAGCTTCCTCCTCCTGGATTTTACTCCGAATGCGGTGGCGTGCATGGCCCTTTTCGCGCACCTCTGCGAAGGCTTCGCCGGGGTGCACCCCAACACAGCGCTCTTCCGCCATTACTTCTTCCCTCAGATCCAGACGGAGGTGCCATTTCGGGTTGCATCACCTGGATCCCAAGATCCAAGGGAGCGTACCCGGACAGCGCCATGAAGGAGAGGTGGGAAGAATGGCGGGGCCGGTGGTGCTGGATCACAGAGAAGGACCCGCCGGCGTTCTGCGGAGTTCGCCGGGTGCCGCCGGTCCGCGGAAGCGATTGGAGCAACGTCGACGCCGACGACGAGAAGCTCATGGTCGCCACCACCAGGATTCTCCGGCTTACCCAGGCCGGGCTCACCCTTGAGATGATCGGGGCGGACTTCATCCGCCGCCGGATCGCTCCACTGCATAACAAGGGGAGGCCAGCCTGGCTCTTCACGAACCCCGCCGACATCATGCGGCTTCGTCCCGGCCTCGACCACAACTTCACAGTGATGGGACACGCCCATTTCTGCCAGCGGCTCTTCCAGCTCGACGTGGGCCGCGACGGCGAGGTCGAGCGGACCGGCAAGGTCGCGAGGGCCGCCGCGAAGGCCGGCAAGGTCCTCAAGGGGGCTCTGTTCAAGCTGCCGATGGGGGTGGTCCCGTTGTGCAACAACTCGCGCCGGTCCGAGATCATTGCCATGATGCCGGACTGCAACGCGCATGGCCCCGACCCGAGCTGGAAGGAGCCGGAGGACGCCAAAGTGCAGTAGTTCTTCAACACTCTGCATGTGGGGTACGTCAACACCGACGCCGAGCGGCTGCTTGTCCAGGATACCACCCAGGCGGAGCTGGACTACATCGCCACCAGGGCGAGGGAGGCACAGCTTGCCAGGGAGGCCGGCAGCACCGACGGAGTGGAGGACAAGGCCGCGACGGCCGCGGAGGAGGAGGAGCTCGCCCGGTGGGCGGCGGCCGCCGGGGGAGCCAGCAGCGCCGGCACCGAGGCTCCTCTGGTTGAAGATGTGACCGGCGAGTCGTCGTCGGAGGAGGCCGAGACCGCAGACCCGACGCCGGCTAGGGGGAGAGGGCGAGTCCTGCGGCGGGCCAGTTCCGGTGTGTTGGGGAATGTAGCAATAATTCAAAAAAATTCCTACGTGTCACCAAGATCAATCTAGGAGATGCTAGCAATGAGAGAGAGGGAGTGCATCTTCATACCCTTGAAGATCGCTAAGCGGAAGCGTTGCAAAAACGCGGTTGATGGAGTCGTACTCGCGGCGATTCAAATCGCTGAAGATCCGATCTAGCGCCGAACGGACGGCGCCTCTGCGTTCAACACACGTACAGCCCGGGGACGTCTCCTCCTTCTTGATCCAGCAAGGGGAGAGGAGAAGTTGAGGGAGAACTCCAGCAGCACGACTGCGTGGTGGCAATGGAGCTCGTGGTTCTCCGGCAGAGCTTCGCTAAGCACTACGGAGGAGGAGGAGATGTATGAGGAGGAAGGGGCTGCGCCAAGGGAAGGGTATGGCTGCCCTCCCACCCCCTCACTATATATAGGGGAAAGGGGAGAGGGGCCGGCCCCTCTAGATGGATCTAGAGGAGGAGGCGGCGGCCAGGGGAAACCCTAGATGGGTTTGGGCGCCCCCACCCCCTAGGAAACTTGCCCCCCAAGCCGGGAGGGGCGGCTGCCCTAGGGGTGGCGCCCCCACCTCTCCTGGTTACGTGAGAGGGGTTGGAAGGGGCGCGCAGCCCCTTAGTGGGCTGGTTTGACCCTTCCCCTTGGCCCATAAGGCCCCCCAACGCTTGCTGGGGCCTCCGAAACCCCTTTCGGACATGCTGGCCATAGCCTGTTACCCCCCGAACAATTCCTGACTCCAATATCCTTCGTCCAATATACCGATCTTCACCTCCGGACCATTCCGGAGCTCCTCGTCATGTCCGGGGTCTCATCCGGGACTCCGAACAACCTTCGGTAACCACATACTATTTCCCATAACAACTCTAGCGTCACCGAACCTTAAGTGTGTAGACCCTACGGGTTCGGGAACCATGCAGACATGACCGAGACACCTCTCCGGCCAATAACCAATAGCGGGATCTGGATACCCATATTGGCTCCCACATGTTCCACGATGATCTCATCGGATGAACCACGATGTCGGGGATTCAATCAATCCCGTATACAATTCCCTTTGTCTATCGGTATGTTACTTGCCTGAGATTCAATCGTAGGTATCCCAATACCTCGTTCAATCTCATTACCGGCAAGTCTCTTTACTCGTTCCGTAACGCATGATCCCGTGGCTAACTCATTAGTCACATTGAGCTCATTATGATGATGCATTACCGAGTGGGCCCAGAGATACCTCTCCGTCATACGGAGTGACAAATCCCAGTCTCGATTCGTGCCAACCCAACAGACACTTTTGGAGATACCTGTAGTGCACCTTTATAGCCACCCAGTTACGTTGTGATGTTTGGTACACCCAAAGCATTCCTACAGTATCCGGGAGTTGCACAATCTCATGGTCTAAGGAACCGACACTTGACATTAGAAAAGCTCTTAGCAAACGAACTACACGATCTTGTGCTATGCTTAGGATTGGGTCTTGTCCATCACATCATTCTCCTAATGATGTGATCCCGTTATCAATGACATCCAATGTCCATGGTCAGGAAACCATAACCATCTATTGATCAACGAGCTAGTCAACTAGAGGCTTACTAGGGACATGTTGTGGTCTATATATTCACACATGTATTACGGTTTCCAGTTAATACAATTATAGCATGAACAATAGACAATTATCATGAACAAGGAAATATAATAATAACCATTTTATTATTGCCTCTAGGGCATATTTCCAACACGGCGAGCCGGTCCGGCCCGGCAGGGCTGCGCGGCCACAGCTGACCTTGGAGGGGTCCGGGCGCCACACGAGGGCCGCAACAGCAAAGAAGCCGGCGAAGGCCGCGGTGAAGAAGAAGACAACCGCTCCTTGTTCGTCCACGCGTGCCCAGACACCACCTCCTTCTCCTCCTCCGGCGGATGTCGATACGGAGGTTACTTTCGACTATGGATCCCTCAACTCGAGGAGGAAGAGGAAAACAGTAGAGGAGGAGGCGGACGACGAGTAAGTTTCTGGTTCCTTTTTGTTATCTCTGTCTCCTCAATCTGTGTTGCTCGTCTTGACTTGTCTTCATCTTCGCAGGGACGTGGAGACGCTGGCCCAGAGAGTGAAGAGGGCCAAGGTCTCGGCGGGTGGCCAGCCCCCAGTTGGTACTTCGGGGGCGCCACTCGTAGTGTTGAGCAGCCCGGACAACAGCCCCCGGTATAGCCCCCAGCTCAAGTTCATCACTCTCCCCCCTGTCGACATGTGTTTGGGGCACGACACTTTTGTGCTGACCTTGCCAGGTATGCAGGAGGAGAGCAGCAGCAGGAGGAGCCACAGAGGGCTACTCCCAACACGCCGCCCCCATCGACCACGCCGCCCCGAGGGGCGTCCCCGGCAAGGGCGCCAGGCACCGGGCCCACACACATGGATGAGGAGGAGGAGAACTTGGGCGCCGCGGCTTTGCCTCGACGCCGAATGTTGGCTGGGAGGAGACTTCCGTTTCCCAGCCGGGTACTGGCATAGGTAAGTCGTTCGCAATTCGTCCCTGCTTCTTTTTCCTTCTGGCCCTTGGTCCTGGCCTCGCCTCACCCCCTTCTTCGGCGTCCAGATTCCTCCTCGGTGAACCCAGAGGACGTGGACACCATCATCGAGGGCGTCGCCAAGGCCGCCGAGGCGGACGCCGAGAAGGTCACTGCCGAGGAGGCCGCCAGGGGCGCTGCCGAGGATGCCGCCAAGGGGCCTGCCGGGGAGGCCGGCAAGGCTGCCGCTGAGGAGGCCGACAAGGGGACTGCCGAAGAGGCCGGCGGGGCCGCTGCCGAGGAGGAGGAGGAGGTGGCTGGCGACCAGCCTTCCTCTTCTGCTGCTTCCGGCTCCGGCAAGTACCTGAAGGTGAGCGACAACTTGTTCGTCCACCTTTCAGGCGCGTCGAGCACCAGGACACCCGTTGAGGGGGAGGTGTTTGATGACAAAGTGCTTGCCGCTGCCGGGCTTGAAGTCGTCGACGAGCCGATCGTTGCCGGCGACGGTTCGCAGGAAGAGCGGCTCCTCCACGCCATGGGCGCCAGCTTCCGGAAGCTCCAGGCACTCCACCGCGCCCGCCGGGACAAGGCTAAGTCTAGGACGGCGGTGGTGGAGAAGGCGGAGGCGGACCTCTAGGAGCGCATTGCCGAGACGCAGGACTGGTTCCGTGAGGCCCACAGGGAGCTCAAGGCCGCCCAGGGCGAGCTGGCCAAGCGCGACGTGGAGCTCACCATGAAGCTCGCCATTGTCGAGAAAGCTCAAGAGACGGCGAGGAACTTGGCTGCGGTCGCCGAAGCCGCCCGGACCCAGCACGAGGCCGCGCTGAACTCTCAGGAGGAGGACCTCGCTGCACGCGAGGGAAAGCTTGCCGCCATGCTTCGCGACAAGGATGCAGAGGTGGAGAAGCTTGTCTTGCAGCAGACCAGTGAGCTGGAGCAGAGGCATGAAGAGGCACTCAATGCCCAGGCCCAGGTTCACGCCGGCAAGGTGGAGGAGCTGGATGCGGAGTGCGATGGGCTGAAGGAGCAGGCCCTGAAGCTGTCCCAGGAGAGGGACACGCTTAACAGTGCCCTGACAGAGGCACAGGGCGTGGTCGTCAGCAAGGCTGGGGAGCTCTCCGAGGCCAACAACTCCATCAAAGACCTAAAGCTGAAGCTGGAGGGTCTCGAGAAGGTGCTGGAGGAGGCCAAAACCCGAGAGGGGACCCTGGCCAAGGAGCTGGAGGCCGAGAATCAGTTGCGGGAGAACGAGGGCCTCAACTTCGCGGATCACGTGGCGGGCGAGAACCGTTGGCTCGATCGCCTCGCCACCGTCGCCAACCAGGCCGCCGCGCAGCTGGCCATCATGGGGATGCCGGACGTGAGGTATGTCCCGGAGCGGAGCGTGAGCGCCAATTGCAGCCTGACCATGTTCTTTGAAAAGGTCGTCGGCGCTCTGGAGCGGCTTCACGCCAACCGGGCGGCCTCACTGGCCGACGATTCCCGGAGGTTTTGCCAAGGTGCCATGACCAAGGTTCTCACCAAGGTGGCGCGCTGGTACCCCGACCTCGACTTTGACGCCGCGCTGGAGAGCTTGCCGGAGGGTACTGACCTCGCGCCGCTCAGGGAGCGCATCAAGCCCATCATCAGTCGAGTCGGCGGAATTCAGAGGGTGGAGGGCCAGCGTCGGGATTAGGCATCCCTCTCTTTATCGCCGCTGCAGGTTCACAACCAAGACAATCGCTATCTCTAGTTAGAACCGCAGCAACAATTTGATGTAATATAACTCTGCAGCACTTTCAGTATTATGCACGTTATTTTCCTGTTTGATTTTCCTTTGTATGTCCTCCCTACGTTACTAGGTAGGCTCGCCAGCGCGTAAACCCAGGGCGGCGTCTTGGGGACGGATCCCCATTGGCCTACCGGGTGTGCCTGCTGCCGGGCGAACCACCTTGCCGCCCTTAGCGCGGCCGCCCGAACTGTCGAGCTTGACTCGGGTCAGAGTCAGGAGTGTTGCCAGGTGCGGGGCTACCCCGCCACTCTCGACGCAGCCGCTTTGAGCTGTTGAGCAGACTCGAAACAGAACAAAGGGCGTTGCCAATTGCGGGAGGGCCCCTTTGCGTGCAGGTTTCTCATACATAGGCGAGATCTCCGAGGACGATAACCTTATGTATAGGAGGAAATAACTCGAAGCTCTGAATGACTTAGCTTTTCTGTTGCCGAGCCGGCGTCGTTCCTCCAGCCGCCTTCTTCTCAGGAGCCATGGCGACGAAGAACTGTTGGGCTAACTACTAGACCAGATTCTCATAATTGCGCCCCCTACCTGGCGCGCCAAAGATCTCGGTGTGAAATGACACCTATGGGATCACTAGAATCCCTACTACGGTTGCCGGGGCGCGGGGTTGCGAGAAGAGCAGGGCTAGTAGACAGCACAAGGATCGTTTACCCAGGTTCGGGCCGCGAGGATGCGTAAAACCCTAGTCCTGCTTTGGTGGGTGTATTTCAGAGAGTTCTTGAGCTCTCGAACTAGCTGTGGTCAGTGCATGGTTCGAAAGAGCCGAATCCTTCTCCAGTATGCCATGGGCCTCCTTTTATAGTTGGAAGGGGCTGCCACAGTGGCACATAGGAGGTGGAAAGGCGTACAGTGCCCAGAGCTTATCGCTCATATTACAGGACAAGACGCATTTAAATGCGTAGCTTAGGTGTCCCCTTGCTTTATTGGGGACGGGGGCAAGGCCCGTCCCGTCCGGCGCCGCTCCTCCTCGCTTTGACACGTGCCCTGGCCAGCGATGCGTGCGGCGCCATGTAGGCAGGCGGGCAGCTAAGGTGGCGCGGTGGTGGAGCCTTCACGAAGATCTGCATGCTGCCACGCAGGCGCTCGCTGAGTTGGCTTGGGAGCTGCATGTTGCCACGCAGGTGCCTGCCCAGCTGGTTGGGCTGGCAGCTGCATGTGAACGGTGGTGGAAGCTTGGTTGGCGTGGGCCTGGCGGTGGCCCTGCCGGCGTCCTTGGCGAGGGCCTTGCCGGGTGGCCCGGCAAGGGTCTTGCCGTGTGGCCCGGCAAGGGTCTTGCCGCGGCGCGTTATCGTCCCCGGCAAGGACCTTGCCGGGGGTCTGGTGGCCTTCCTCGGCAAGGATCTTGCCGAGAATCGTCGTCTTCTAATCCTCATCTGATCTTGAATATGTCTTCACAAAGATCTGCATGCCATCACAGAAGTGCCTTCCCGAGCCCTGGCTCCACGTCGATGATGGCGTTGGGGACCGTGGGCTCAAGGGTGGCTCGCTCTGTTGGTGTGGGGCGAGCTGCCCCGGCAAGGGTCTTGCCGGGGCTGCTAAGGCTGCCCCGGCAAGGGTCTTGCCGAGGGAACCTGCTTCGTCCCTCTGCTCTTCGTGGTCTTGGCCTGGGCGTTGCTCTGATTATCTTGGGCTTCGGTCTTACCTTGGCTCACCTCCCCTGTTCTGCTTGGCGTGACCGTAGGCGTGGCTCCGACTACCCGTGCACAGGTATAGGGGTACAAAAACGCACCCCTCTTTTTGTACATCGACAGGTATCTACCTGCCTTTCTAAGTAAATTTGTATGTGCCAAACTCTAAACCTTCAAATGAAATTCTGTTTTGTATACTCGAATAGCTCATGTATCAACTAGGGTTGTCTGTATCTTCCATGCTAGGTGGGTTATTCTCACAAGGAGTGGACTCCGCTCCTCATTCACGAGAAAATGGCCGGTAACTGGGATGCCCAGTCCCATGCTCGAATCGAATCAAAATAACGACAAACAAAACTCCCCCAGGACTGTTGTTAGTTGGAGGCACCCGTTGTTTCGGGCAAGCCATGGATTGATGCTTGTTGGTGGTGGGGGAGTATAAACTTTACCATTATGTTTGGGAACCGCCTATAATGTGTGTAGCATGGAAGATATCGAGAGCTCTCGGTTGTTATGTTGACAATGAAAGTATGCCACTCAAAATATTATTTATCTCTATTTCAAAACCCGAGCTCTGGCACCTGAACAAATCCCTGCTTCCCTCTGTGAAGGGCCTATCTATTTACTTTTATGTTGAGTCATCATCCTCTTATTAAAAAGCACCAGATGGAGAGCACCGCTGTCATTTGCATGCATTACTATTAATTTACATTGAGTATAACTATGACTGGATCTCTTTTACCATGAATTACACTGTTTAGTCAGTCCTTGATCTTCAGAGGTGCTCTGTATTTATTTTTTGTGGTCTCGGAAAGGGCTAGCGAGATACCATCTTGTTATATCATATTATGATTGTTTTGAGAAAGTGTTGTCATCCGAGATTTATTATTATTGCTGGCTAGTTGATTATGCCATTGATATGAGTAAACATGGGACCTAAATGTTATTGTGAATATGGTTAGTTCATAATCTTTGCTGAAAACTTGAATGCTGGCTTTACATATTTACAACAACAAGAGCAAACAGAGTTTGTGAAAGTTTTTCTTTATCACTTTCAATTTTTCAACTGAATTGTTTGAGGACAAGCAAAGGTTTAAACTTGGGGGAGTTGATACGTCTCCATCGTATCTACTTTTCCAAACACTTTTACCCTTGTTTTGGACTCTAACTTGCCTGATTTGAATGGAACTAATCCGGACTGACGCAGTTTTCAGCAGAATTGCCATGGTGTTATTTTTTTGCAGAAATAAAAGTTCTCGGAATGACCTGAAACTTCACGGAGAATATTTCTGGAATAAATAAAAATACTGGCGAAAGAATCAACACCAAGGGGCCCACACCCTGTCCACGAGGGTGGATGGCGCGCCCCCTACCTCGTGGGCCCCCTGAGGCTCCACCGATGTCAACTCCAACTCTATATATTCACGTTCGGGGAGAAAAAATCAGAGAGAAGGATTCATCATGTTTTACGAAACGGAGCCGCCGCCAAGCCCTAATCTCTATCGGGAGGGCTGGGCTGATCTGGAGTCCATTCGGGGCTCCGGAGAGGGGAATCTGTCGCCGTCGTCATCATCAACCTTCCTCCATCACCAATTTCATGATGCTCACCGCCGTGGGTGAGTAATTCCATCGTAGGCTTGCTGGACGGTGATGGGTTGGATGATGTTCTGAGATCGAGTTAGTTTTGGTAGGGTTTGATCCCTAGTATCCATTATGTTCTGAGATTGATGTTGCTATGACTATGCTATGCTTAATGCTTGTCACTAGGGCCCGAGTGCCATGATTTCAAATCTGAACCTATTATGTTTTCATGAATATATGTGAGTTCTTGATCCTATTCTGCAAATCAATAGTC
The DNA here is from genome assembly GCF_002575655.3 of Aegilops tauschii subsp. strangulata. Taxonomy (NCBI): domain Eukaryota; kingdom Viridiplantae; phylum Streptophyta; class Magnoliopsida; order Poales; family Poaceae; genus Aegilops; species Aegilops tauschii. The sequence goes on from NC_053035.3 coordinate 120,137,400, forward strand.
ACCTACTATGTGTTATGATCCGGTAACCCCGAAGTGACAATAATCGGGACCACTCCGGGTGATGACCGTAGTTTGAGGAGTTCATGTATTCACTAAGTGTTAATGCTTTGGTCCGGTACTCTATTAAAAGGAGGCCTTAATATCCCCTAGTTTCCAATAGGACCCCGCTGCCACGGGAGGGTAGGACAAAAGATGTCATGCAAGTTCTTTTCCATAAGCATGTATGACTATATTCGGAATACATGCCTACATTACATTGATGAACTGGAGCTAGTTCTGTGTCGCCCTATGTTATAACTGTTGCATGAGGAGTCGCATCTGACATAATTATCCATCATTGATCCAATGCCTACGAGCTTTTCACATATTGATCTTTGCTTAGTTACTTTTCCGTTGCCACTGTTACAATTACTACAAAACTGCTACTGTTACTTTTACCACCGTTACTGTTACTTCCATACTACTTTGCTACTAAATACTTTGCTGCAGATATTAAGTTTTCCAGGTGTGGTTGAATTGACAACTCAACTGCTAATACTTGAGAATATTCTTTGGCTCCCCTTGTGTCAAATCAATAAATTTGGGTTGAATACTCTACCCTCGAAAACTGTTGCGATCCCCTATACTTGCGGGTTATCATCGACAACTCCTCCACCCTCTGATCCATCTCTCCCGCCTGCCTCTGTTGCCTGGTGGTATGGGTGGGTTTCTGTAGGTATTCCGGAAGCTCTGATACCATATGTCACGACCCTCTTACTCGATTCAAGCAAACATGGAGAATTACAGGCGGATCTTGCTAGGGTTTGTGAGGGAGAAAGGGGATCGGGAGGTAGGAGGAAGGGGATACAGTGAAACAAAGGAAGGGGAAGAGGAGTGGATTCAGTCTATTACAATTACGTACCCCGCTCCACTCCACCGTGGGCTACTTAACAGTCCGCTTACAGCTCCCAGGTCGATGGGTCGAAAAGCTTGTTGGGCTTCTTACTTCTCTTGGGCCGCCCGGTGTTGCTGGTGGGCTCTGGACTGGAGGCTGGTGTAGTATCAGCCGTGACACACACATGATTCCCTTCTGTTGTAACTGACTTATCTCTTCAGCCCTTCACACTTGTATAGGAGTTTTTTTTGAATTGTTTAGCTGCGGGCTATAGTTGAGATTGTGCTGTGTTTGTTTAAGTGTACAACGATTGATCCATACACACAACAGTTTGAATCTCTTGTTCTCACTTTCTACATGGCATCAGATACCTAACCCAATCCCTTTCCTCTATGATCTTTGCTTCCGCTCCCACAGCCGCTATGGACATCTTCTCTGAGGCCATATGGCCCATGTCGTCCCACAGCTCCAATGTGCCTCTCCCCACCCTGAAACCCCTCTTTCCATGTTCGCATCCGCCTCAAACTTGAGCCCCCCTTGTATGCACTAGATTAGGGGGGCGGCTTGCCCGCCAAACGACAGGCTATAGGAAATTGAGATGGTAATGGATATGATTTTAGCGCGTTGTAAAACTTGTATCATACCGCTGAATAAAGTTTGTGGGCTAGCAGATAGGAAACTGAGATGGTAATGGATATGATTTTAGCGTGTTGTAAAACTTGTATCGTACCGCTGAATAAAGTTTGTGGACTGGCAAATAGGAAACTGAGATGGTAATGGATATGATCTCAGCGTGTTGTAAAACTTGTATCATAATGCTGAATAAAGTTTCCACACAAAATGCATTCAGTTACATATATAAATTAGTTTATCTGGCATACATAGAGGCGGAAACCCCAGGACCCCGAGTTGCCTGACCTGGGTGACTCGGGGGAATCCAACCACCGTCGGGCTCGGTACCACTCGTCCCGCCCACCTCCGCGTCGCCGCCGCTAGAGGGTGCCGGACCATGGGATGGCGGTGGCGGGGTCGTTCTCCCACTCTCTCCCATCGCCCCTGCCCTCTCAGATCCGTTCCTGGCGGCGGCACGGCCTCCCTCGGCGGCTCGCCGGCGGTCTCTTCCCCGGCCAGCTGCTGGCGCGGTTGGTCTCGCCCCGGGGCGCGGGCTCCTGGTGCGTCGTCCTGGCTCGCCTCGATCTGGCCATGGCCTGGCGTGGGCCGAATGGCCGCGGTTGCCTTCTTCTCTGACGTGCTGCACGACGGCATGGGGGCCTGCTAGTTTGCTTGTCCAAGGTACATGTTCCTAGCATTCTTCTTGATCCAAGATGGTGTTCTGCTAGATGCCGACCCTCTTTGATCTGGCAATTGACGAGTTTCGGAATGATTCGCCGGAGATCTTCATTGGGTGCTTGACGCCTGTAGATTACTGGATTGGATGGGATTTGGTCGTGTGCACCCCTATTTCAGCCCGAGTGGCTTCAGGAGGGTGTGACGCGAAGGCGAAGCTTCGTTGTTTGTTGACATTATGGGACATGCCGGTATTTTGATTTCCATTGTGAAAATAGTGGCGAAGAATGTTATGGTGGTTGAGGTCTGAGGCCTATTAATGGCGGATCGAGTCTTCAAGGCGATGAGGACTTTGTTAGGTGATTTGTGACTCGTAGAAGCAGCATCATCAAGTGGGGACGACTACACAGGCAGAGTACAGAGTCTTATCTTTCAAGGTGAAACCCAAACTCTGCCCTTAATTGGTTGTGTCTGGCAGTGTCCTTGTTGAAGGCATTATTTGAGAGCGCTGATTTTCTCCAAGGTGAAAACCTAAGATCTACGATCGGGCGATGACTGCGCTTGTGCACTGCTTCCTTCTTGGAGGCATCGCTTATGGAGAACTTGAACTTCGGGTGTTGTCTTGGTGGTGGTTCATGCTGCAGCTACAAGGAATTGATCATTGTAGTGGGATCTTTATTTTATTTCTTCTTCTTTTTTGTCTTTTGGCTGTGTGCACCCGCAATGTTTTTATGACATTTCGATGTTGAAGAGTCTGGGTGTAATTGGTATCTCTGCGATATTAATATACTCTCTTTGTCGGAAAAAAATCTGGCATACATAGAGGAAGGCATGATCATAGTAGACACATGAGGCTAATAATAAGTCTTGTGCAGATATAGAAGTGTAGGATCCCTAATTCTTTGAAATTTCCATGCATAATAGTTGGGTGAATGGCTTCCTCCATTTGATTGTAACAATGAGGATAAGCTGGGGAACAGTTCGGATACAGGGTTTGTATATGAATGTTGGTGGGCGAAATTGAATAGAACATTTCATCAAGAAAATTAAGATACTACTGCTGTTTCATCAAGCAAATTAAGATACAACTGTTGTTTCATCAAGCAAATTAAGATACTACTACTCTATACTCCTTACACAAGTATATCATGAATCTAATGGGGGCAGTCATCTGATCTGCCAAAGCCTTCATAACTTTTGCTTCTACACATCCATTCCCAGAGCCCATTTAGCATGCTGTGTGCGCACATGTGTGTGTGTGAGCAAGCCAACATGCATGTTGGGGCTTTGTCATTTACTCCTGAGAGAAACCCAGCCAAGAAAGAAAGGCATCAAGCACAGCGGCCAAGTGGGTTCCAACGGAGAATTGGATTCAGATCTCTGTTCTTAGGCTAATCATCAGGCTGGCAGTTCACTGGACCCACTACATCAAAATGCCTCAGGCTAAACATTTTTCAATGGAAAACCCCAGGCGGAGGAAGTACTATAGAAGAAACTAACACAAGAAATCAGGAACCATGTATGAGAGGTATGCAAGGAAAACTCAAGGTGGACAAGCCAATGAGGAACAATACCAGTTGCGAGAAAAGATCACAAGAATAGAGCTTTAATGGCACTGCCGAAACACCATAATGACCCTCCAAAAAACACCCACGATCAGCCAATTAAGCGGTCAGAGTTGCAGAGCGCTACCTAAACATATAGGAGCATTCTTTTGATCAGCCAAGCCTTAATTCATACTTCTTGTATCAACATATATATTCCCTGGAGTCCACTTAGACAGCTTGGTCATAGGAAATTGCGTCTTACTTATGGTTTTGCGACGGAAGGAGGCAAGCATATATGTCACAAAAAAAATAGAAGCCTAGGTCTATCGGCAACTTATGGTTTGTGACGGAAGGAGGCATCCATGTAGCCCTCCACAATCTTTGTAAATTTGATCAGGGTGTGACCTTCTGTTATGACCCGGCAGACTTATGCCCGTAGGAGGCCCACTGGGCAGGTATAGTTAGGGGCTTAGCCCGCAAGTTATCTATTTTATTTCCATCGTGGTTATATATACTAATTGTAAGACTCTTTAAGAATTAAGCAATAAGAATAATTCTATTGTCCGGCTCCCAGAGGAGCCGGACTCTAACCCTAGCCGCCTCCTGCTCCTTGCGTCGCCGCCTCCTCCCTCGCGCATGACGGCGCCCTGCCGCCGGCGACCGCGAGCTCCGCCACGTCCAGCACCCTCCTTCCCCTACAACCTCCGCCCTAGACCCGGTAGTGTCCTAGCTCCTACCAATTTGGTATCAGGTAGCTTGGGTCCGATCATGTCTGCACCACCACCCACCCCGCTGCTGTCCACCTCACCGATGTCCACCACCGCCGCATCATCAACCCTTTCCACTGCGCCGATCGACCTCTCCATCGCGCCGCTGGCTCTCCCCACCGCGCCGCTCGGCTCCACCGCAGGGGCCTCCACCGGCCAGTCACCGCCCTTCTCCGCGCCGGCCGCAGCCGTCTACTCCCCGGCGGAGATCACCGGGGTCCTCAACGATCTCACCGCCGTCCAGGGGATACGGCTCTACCTGGCCGGCCCCTACGGGCCGCCACCGCCCGCGCCGCTGATGGTAGCTGGAACTACGTCGGTGTTTCCCCGGAGAGGGAGGGATGATGTAGCACAGCGACGGTAGAGTATTTACCTCAGTTATGAAACCAAGGTATCGAACCAGTAGGAGAACCAAGCAACACAACGTAAACAACACCTGCCACAAATAACAACACCTCGCAACCCGACGTGTTAAAGGGGTTGTCAATCCCTTTCGGGTAACGACGCCAGAAATTGGCAAGCGGATGTGAGAATATTGTAGTAGATTGATAGATTGAACACCAAATAAAATAAATAAAGATAAAACGCAACAGGGTATTTTTGTATTTTTGGGTTTAATAGATCTGAATAAAAATGCAGAGGAAAAGTAGATCGCAAGGCAAATATATGAGTAGGAAGACCCGGGGGCTGTAGGTTTCACTAGTGGCTTCTCTCGAGAAAAATAGCAAATGGTCGGTAAACAAATTACTGTTGGGCAATTGATAGAACTTCAAATACTCATGACGATATCCAGGCAATGATCATTACATAGGCATCACGTCTAAGATTAGCAGACCGACTCCTGCCTGCATCTACTACTATTACTCCACACATCGACCGCTATCCAGCATGCATCTAGTGTATTAAGTTCATGGAAAAATTGAGTAATGCAATAAGAAAGATGACATGATGTAGACAAGATCCGTTTATCTATATGGCGGTAGATATAGATCTCGTCTTTTTATCCTTAGTGGCAACGATACATACGTGTCGGTTCCCCTTCTGTCACTGGGATCAAGCACCGTAAGATCGAACCCACTATCGGGCACCTCTTCGCATTGCAAGACAAATAGATCAAGTTGGCCAAACAAAACCCAAATATCAGAGAAGAAATACGAGGCTATAAGATATCATGCATATAAGAGATCAAAGAAACTCAAATAACTTTCATGGATATAAAAAGATATGACTGATCATAAACTCAAAGTTCATCAGATCCCAACAAACACACCGCAAAAGAGTTACATCATATGGATCTGCAAGAGACCATTGTATTGAGAATTCAGCGAGAGAGAGAGAAAGCCATCTAGCTACTAACTACGGACCCGAAGGTCTACAAAGAACTACTCACGCATTATTGGAGAGGCACCAATGGAAGTGGTGAACCCCTCCGTGATGGTGTCTATATTGGATCTGGTGGTTCTGGACTCTGCGGCGGCTGGATGAATATTTTGACGCCTCCCCTAGGGTTTTTGGAATATTGTGGTATTTATAGAGCAAAGAGGCGGTCCGGGGGGCACCCGAGGTGGGCACAACCCACCGGGGCGCGCCTGGGCCTCCGGGCGCGCCCTGGTGGGTTGTGCCCACCTCGGGGCACCCCCCAGGTGCAACCAGGGCCCATTGCCTTCCTTCTGGCCCATAAAAAATCATCGTGGAGTTTCGTGGCATTTGGACTCCGTTTGATATTGATTTCCTGCGATGTAAAAAAATGGAAAAAACAACAACTGGCACTTGGCACTATGTCAATAGGTTAGTATCAAAAAATGATATAAAATGACTATAAAATGATTATAAAACATCCAAGATTGATAATAAAACAACATGGAACAATCAAAACTTATAGATACGTTGGAGACGTATCAGCATCCCCAAGCTTAACTCCTACTCGTCCTCGAGTAGGTAAGTGATAAAAACAGAATTTTTGATGTGGAGTGCTGTTCATCAAGTCAAATCATATTCTTTTCTTTATAGCATGGACGTTTGGATTTTTAGTGATTGAAAGCAATAGTCTAGTTTTGACACAATAATTTAGATACTCAAGCATATCAACAAGCAACCATGTCTTTCAAAATATCAATGCTAAAATAAGTTATCTCTAGCCCATCATGCTCAAGCATTGATCCATTCATGAAGCACACTCGAATATTAACTACACCCAATACTTGAGCACGATCATATTGCCTCCTAGTTGGTGCTTTTTATTAGAGAGGATGGAGACTCAAATTTCAAAATAAAAAATTGCATAAAGTAAAAGAAAGGCCCTTCACGGAGGGAAGTAGGGATTTGTAGAGGTGCCAGAGCTCAAAGCGAAAAATTTGAGATAAAAAACATTTTGGGAGGTGTATCCATCCCACCAACGAAAACGACTTAGAGTTCCGAACACTTTCCATGCTAGATATGCCATAGGCGGTTCCCAAACAGAAAATAAAGTTTGTTCCTTTTTCCACCATTCTTTCACTTTCCATGCCTAGCCGTATCCACGGGTGCCCTCCATACCAACACTTTCCAAAGAATTTATTATTTGATAACATAAAGTAAATATTTGTTTGCATTTCGGTACTGGGCATCCCTAAGACCTTTGCCTTACTCTCGTGCAATGACAAGTGAATAAACACTCATCTTGAGAATAACATAACTAGCATGGAAAATATTAGCCACCCGTTACCGTTCTGCAAGCGAACCAACACACACAAAAGAGAAGTTTATTTTGAAAATTAGAGATGGCACATGCAAATTTTCTTAGAATGGCAAAAGAATACCGCATATAGGTAGATATTGTGGACTCATGTGGCAAAACTAGTTTAAAGGATTTTGGATGCACAAGTGGAGGCCATACTTAGTGCAAAATGAAGGCTAGCAAAAGATTGGGAAGCGACCAACCAAGAAACAAATAATATCATAAGCAAGCATTAAGCATAATTAACACCGAATAATGCACCACAAGTAGGATATAATTTTCATTGCATGATTATTGACTTTCGTGCATGCATAGGGAATCACAAACCTTAACACCAATATTCTTACTAGAGCACAATTACTCATGAACATAACTCACATATCACATTATCATATCTCAAAACTATTACTAAGAATCAAGTTTATTTTGTCCAATGATCTCCATGACATTTTCTTTTGCTTTATCCTTCTTGGATATCTATCACTTTGGGACTAATTTTTATGTGTTGCTTTTCATAAGCTCAAACAAATATAAGTGAAGATCATGAGCATAACAAATTTTTCTTTCTCTCAAAATAGTTTAAGTGAAGTAAGAGAGAATTTCTTCAAGATTTACTAACTCTCAAATAAATCTAAGTGAAGCAAGAGAGCATTTCTTCAAAAATAACAAAGCACACCGTGCTCAAAAAGATATAAGTGAAGCACTAGAGCAAGTCCTAGCCCATAAAAGATTTAAGTGAAGCACAGAGAGCAATTCTAACAAGTCATGATATAATTTTGGCTCTCTCAAATAGGTGTGTCCAGTAAGTATTGATGACTTAAAACACAAAATAAAACAAGCAAAGACACATATCATACAAGACGCTCCAAGCAAAACACATATCATGTGACGAGTAAAAATATAGCCTCGAGTAAAATACCGATAGTTGTTGGAAGAAAGCGGGGATGCCACTCGGGGGCATCCCCAAGCTTAGTTGGTTGCTCATTTTTGGATAATAGCTTGGGATGCCGGGGCATCCCCAAGCTTAGGCTCTTACATCCTTCCTTCATCCATTGTAAGATAACCCTAAACATGAAAACTTCAATCACACAAAAAGTCAACAAAACCTTCGTGAGATCCGTTAGTGTAAGAAAAAATAAATCATTACTATAACTGCTGCATCAAACCAATTCATATTTTGTTTTTTTATTATATCTACTGTATTCCAACTTTGCTATGGCAAAAAATCATCAGAGAAAACCATAGAGCCATCAAAATAAGCACACAACACAAAGGAAACATAATCTGTCAAAACAGAACAGTCTGTAGCAATCTGACTTTTACGAATACTTATGGAACTCCAAAAATTCTACCAAATTAGGACAACCAAGGTAATTTGTATATTAATCTTCTGCAAAAATAATCAGAGCAAAAGCTCTTTTGTGTGATTTATGAAAATTATTTTTGTGAGCACAAAGTTTCTGTCTTTTTCAGCAAGATCAAACTACTATCACCCAAGAAGATCCTAAAGGCTTTACTTGGTACAAACACTAATTGAAACATAAAAAACACAATCATAAAAGTAGCATAATTGTGTTAACACACAAGAACAGAAAGAAAAAAGCAAAAATAAATTTTATTCATTTGGTTGCTTGATACGTCTCCAACGTATCTATAATTTCTGATTGTTCCATGCTATATTATATTCTGTTTTGGATGTTAATGGGCTTTATTATACACTTTTATATTCTTTTTGGGACTAACCTATTTCAGTGTTTCGCAGAAAAAGAATATCAAACGGAGTCCAAACGAAATGAAACCTTTGGGAACGTGATTTTCGAACAAACGTGATCCAGAGGACTTGGAGTCCACGTCAAGAAATCAACCAGGAGAGCACGAGGCAGGGGGGCGCACCTACCCCCCTGGGCGCGCCCTCCACCCTCATGGGGCCCATGTTGCTCCACCGACGTACTTCTTCCTCCTATATATACCTACGTACCCCCAAACTATCAGATACGGAGCCAAAAACCTAATTCCACCGCCGCAACCTTCTGCACCCGTGAGATCCCATCTTGGGGCCTTTTCCGGCGCTCCTCCGGAGGGGGGCATTGATCACGGAGGGCTCCTACATCAAAACCATAGCCTCTTCGATGATGTGTGAGTAGTTTACCTCAGACCTTCGGGTCCATAGTTATTAGCTAGATGGCTTCTTCTCTCTCTTTGGATCTCAATACAAAGTTCTCCACGATTCTCGTGGAGATCTATTCGATGTAATATTCTTTTGCGGTGTGTTTGTTGAGACCGATGAATTGTGGGTTTATGATCAAGTTTATCTATGAACAATATTTGAATCTCCTCTGAATTCTTTTATGTATGATTGGTTATCTTTGCAAGTCTCTTCGAATTATCGGTTTAGTTTGGCCTACTAGATTGATCTTTCTTGCAATGGGAGAAGTGCTTAGCTTTGGGTTCAATCTTGAGGTGTCCTTTCCCAGTGACAGCAGGGGAAGCAAGGCACGCATTGTACTGTTGCCATCGAGGATAACAAGATGGGGTTTATATCATATTGCATGAATTTATCCCTCTACATCATGTCATCTTGCTTAAAGCGTTACTCTGTTCTTATGAACTTAATACTCTAGATGCATGTTGGATAGCGGTCGATGTGTCGAGTAATAGTAGTAGATGCAGGCAGGAGTCGGTCTACTTGTCATGGACGTGATGCCTATATACATGATCATACCTAGATATTCTCATAACTATGCTCAATTCTATCAATTTCTCAACAGTAATTTGTTCACCCACCATAATACTTATGCTCTTGAGAGAAGCCACTAGTGAAACCTATGGCCCCCCGGGTCTATTTTCCATCATATTAATCTTCCAACACTTAGTTATTTATTTTGCCTTTTATTTTAATTTGCATCTTTATTTCTCTTTATCATAAAAATACCAAAAATATTATCTTATCATATCTATCAGATCTCACTCTCGTAAGTGACCGTTGAGGGATTGACAACCCCTTTATCGCGTTGGTTGCGAGGTTCTTATTTGTTTGTGTAGGTGCGAGGGACTCGTGCGTGATCTCCTACTGGATTGATACCTTGGTTCTCAAAAACTAAGGGAAATACTTATGCTACTTTACTGCATCACCCTTTCCTCTTCAAGGGAAAACCAACGCAGTGCTCAAGAGGTAGCAAGAAGGATTTCTGGCGCCGTTGCCGGGGAGATTCGCGCCGAGTCAAGTCAAGTCAAGACATACCAAGTACCCATCACAAACTCTTATCACTCGCATTACATTATTTGCCATTTGCCTCTCGTTTTCCTCTCCCCCACTTCACCCTTGCCGTTTTATTCGCCCTCTCTTTTCTGTTCGCCTCTTTTTCGCTTGCTTCTTGTTTGCTCGTGTGTTGGATTTCTTGTTTGTCACGATGGCTCAAGATAATACTAAATTGTGTGACTTCACAAATACCAACGACAACAATTTTCTTAGCACTCCGATTGCTCCTCTTACCGATACTGAATCTTGTGAAATTAATGCTGCTTTGTTGATTCTTGTCATGAAAGATCAATTCGCCGGCCTTCCTAGTGAAGATGTCGCTACCCATCTAAATAGCTTCGTTGATTTGTGTGATATGCAAAAGAAGAAAGATGTGGACAAAGATATTGTTAAATTGAAGCTATTTCCTTTTTCGCTTAGAGATCATGCTAAAGTTTGGTTTTCGTCTTTGCCTAAAAATAGTATTGATTCATGGAATAAGTGCAAAGATGCTTTTATCTCTAAGTATTTTCCTCCCGCTAAGATCATCTCTCTTAGAAACGATATTATGAATTTTAAGCAACTTGATCATGAACATGTTGCACAAGCTTGGGAGAGGATGAAATTAATGATACGTAATTGCCCTACACATGGTTTGAATCTTTGGATGATTATACAAATTTTTTATGCCGGATTGAATTTTGCTTCTAGAAATCTTTTAGACTCGGCCGCGGAGGCACTTTTATGGAAATCACTTGAGGAGCAGCTGCTAAACTCCTAGATAATATTATGGTTAATTATTCCCAATGGCACACCGAAAGATCTACTAATAAAAAAGTGCATGCGATAGAAGAAATTAATGTTTTGAGTGGAAAGATGGATGAAATCGTGAAATTATTTGCTACTAAGAGTGTTTCTTCTGATCCTAATGATATGCCTTTGTCTACTTTGATTGAGAATAATAATGAATCTATGGATGTGAATTTTGTTGGTAGGAATAATTTTGGTAACAACGCGTATAGAGGAAACTTTAATCCTAGGCCGTTCCCTAGTAATTCCTCTAATAATTATGGTAATTCCTACAACAATTCTTATGGAAATTTTAATAAGATGCCCTGTGAATTTGAGACTATTGTTAAGGAGTTTATGAATTCGCAAAAGAATTTTAATGCTTTGCTTGAAGAAAAATTGCTTAAAGTTGATGAATTGGCTAGGAACGTTGATAGAATTTCTCTTGATGTTGATTCTTTGAAACTTAGATCTATTCCTCCTAAGCATGATATCAATGAGTCTCTCAAAGCTATGAGAATTTCCATTGATGAGTGCAAAGAAAGAACCGCTAGGATGCGTGCTAAGAAAAATTACTTTGTGAAAGCGTGTTCTTCTAGTTTTTATGAGAATAAAGATGAAGATCTAAAAGTTATTGATGTGTCCCCTATTAAATCTTTGTTTTGCAATATGAATCTTGATAATGATGGGACTGAATATGATCCACCTTTACCTAGAAGGCATTCCAAAAACTCGGAGTTTTTAGATCTTGATGCTAAAATTGATAAAAGTGAGATTGAAGAAGTTAAAACTTTAGATATCAATGAACCCACTATTTTGGATTTCAAGGAATTTAATTATGATAATTGCTCTTTGATAGATTGTATTTCCTTTTTGCAATCCGTGCTAAATTCTCCGCATGCTTATAGTCAACATAAAGCTTTTACCAAACATATCGTTGATGCTTTAATGCAATCGTATGAAGAAAAACTTGAGTTGGAAGTTTCTATCCCTAGGAAACTTTATGATGAGTGGGAACCTACTATTAAAATTAAAATTAAAGATCATGAATGCTACGCTTTGTGTGATTTGGGTGCTAGTGTTTCCACGATTCCGAAAACTTTGTGTGATTTGCTAGGATTCCGTGAATTTGATGATTGTTCTTTAAACTTGCACCTTGCGGATTCCACTATTAAAAAAACTATGGGAAGAATTAATGATGTTCTTATTGTTGCAAATAGGAATTATGTGCCCGTAGACTTTATTGTTCTTGATATAGATTGCAATCCTTCATGTCCTATTATTCTTGGTAGACCTTTCCTTAGAACGATTGGTGCAATTATTGATATGAAGGAAGGGAATATTAGATTCCAATTTCCATTAAATAAAGGCATGGAACACTTCCCTAGGAAGAAAATAAAACTACCATATGAATCTATTATGAGAGGCACTTATGGGTTGCCTACCAAAGATGGCAATACCTAGATCTATCCTTGCTTTTATGCCTAGCTAGGGGCGTTAAACGATAGCGCTTGTTGGGAGGCAACCCAATTTTATTTTTAGTTTTTTTGCTTTTTGCTTCTGTTTAGGAATAAATATTTGTTCTAGCCTCTGGTTAGATGTGTTTTTATGTTTTAATTAGTGTTTGTGCCAAGTTAAACCTATAGGATCTTCTTTGTTGATAGTTATTTGATCTTGCAGAAAATTCCAGAAACTTTCTGTTCACGAAAATAATTGTTAAAAATCACCAGAACGTGATAAAATACTGATTCCAATTGCTTCTGATCAATAAACAAATTTCCTGTGTCGTCCTATTTTGGCTGATGTTTTGGAGTTCCAGAAGTTTACGTTAGTTACAGATTACTACAGACTGTTCTGTTTTTGACAGATTCTGTTTTTTGTGTGTTGTTTGCTTATTTTGATGAATCTGTGGCTAGTAAAATAGTTTATAAACCATAGAGAAGTTGGAATACAGTAGGTTTAACACCAATATAAATAAATAATGAGTTCATTACAGTATCTTGAAGTGGTCTTTTGTTTTCTTTCGCTAACGGAGCTCACGAGATTTTCTGCTAAGTTTTGTGTTGTGAACTTTTCAAGTTTTGGGTGAAAGATTTGATGGATTATGGAACAAGGAGTGGCAAGAGCCTAAGCTTGGGGATGCCCATGGCACCCCCAAGATAATCTAAGGACACCAAAAAGCCAAAGCTTGGGGATGCCCCAGAAGGCATCCCCTCTTTCGTCTACTTCCATCGGTAACTTTACTTGGAGCTATATTTTTATTCACCATATGATATGTGTTTTGCTTGGAGCGTCTTGTATGATTTGAGTCTTTGCTTTTTAGTTTACCACAATCATCCTTGCTGTACACACCTTTTGAGAGACGCACACATGATTCAGAATTTATTAGAATACTCTATGTGCTTCACTTATATCTTTTGAGCTATATAGTTTTTGCTCTAGTGCTTCACTTATATCTTTTAGAGCACGGTGGTGGATTTGTTTTATAGAAACTATTATTCTCTCGTGCTTCACTTATATTATTTTGAGAGTCCTACAAAACAGCATGGTAATTTGCTTAAATTGAGAAATTAGTCCTAAAGTAATAGGCATCCAAGATTAGTAAAAATTATCTTATGAGTGTGTTGAATACTATGAGAAGTTTGATGCTTGATAATTGTTTTGAGATATATAGATGGTGATATTACAGTCATTCTAGTTGAGTAGTTGTGGATTTGAGGAATACTTGTGTTAAAGTTTGTGATTCCCGTAGCATGCACGTATGGTGAACCGTTATGTGATGAAGTCGGAGCATGATTTATTTATTGGTTGTCTTCCTTATGAGTGGCGGTCGGGGACGAGTGATGGTCTTTTCCTACCAATCTACCCCCCTAGGAGCATGCGCGTAATACTTTGCTTTGATAACTTGTAGATTTTTGCAATAAGTATATGAGTTCTTTATGACTAATGTTGAGTCCATGGATTATACGCACTTTTCTTCCTTCCACCATTGCTAGCCTCTCTAATACCGCGCACTTTTTGCCGGTATCATACACCCACCATATACCTTCCTCAAAACAGCCACCATACCTACCTATTATGGCATTTCCATAGCCATTCCGAGATATATTGCCATGCAACTTACCACCGTTCCGTTTACTATGACACGCTCCATCATTGTCATATTGCTTTGCATGATCATGTAGTTGACATCGTATTTGTGGCAAAGCCACCGTTCATAATTCTTTCATCCATGTCACTCTTGATTCATTGCAGATCCCGGTACACCACCGGAGGCATTCACATAGAGTCATATTTTGTTCTAAGTATTGAGTTGTAATTGTTGAGTTGTAAGTAAATAAAAGTGTGATGATCATCATTTTTAGAGCATTGTCCCAAGTGAGGAAAGGATGATGGAGACTATGATTCCCCCACAAGTCGGGATGAGACTCCAGATGAAAAATAAAAAGAAAAAAGAAAAAAAAGAGGCCATAAAAAAGGAGAAAAGGCCCAAATAAAAAAAGAGAGAAAAAGAGAGAAGGGACAATGCTACTATCCTTTTACCACACTTGTGCTTCAAAATAGCACCATGATCTTCATGATAGATAGTCTCCTATGTTGTCACTTTCACTAGTGGGAATTTTTCATTATATAACTTGGCTTGTATATTCCAATGATGGGCTTCCTCAAAATGCCCTAGGTCTTCGTGAGCAAGCGAGTTGGATGCACACCCACTTAGTTTCTTTTGTTGAGCTTTCATATACTTATAGCTCTAGTGCATCTGTTGCATGGCAATCCCTACTCACTCAAATTGATATCTGTTGATGGGCATATCCATAGCCCGTTGATACGCCTAGTTGATGTGAGACTATCTTCTCCTTTTCTGTCTTCTCCACAACCACCATTCTATTCCACATATAGTGCTATATCCATGGCTCACGCTCAGGTATTGCGTGAAGATTGAAAAAGTTTGAGAACACCAAAAGTATGAAACAATTGCTTGGCCTGTCATCGGGGTTGTGCATGATTTAAATACTTTGTGTGGTGAAGATAGAGCATAGCCAGACTATCTGATTTTGTAGGGATAACTTTCTTTGGCCATGTTATTTTGAGAAGACATAATTGCTTAGTTAGTATGCTTGAAGTATTATTATTTTATGTCAATATTAAACTTTTGTCTTGAATCTTTCGGATCTGAATATTCATACCACAATTAAGAGAATTACATTGAAAATTATGCTAAGTAGCATTCCACATCAAAAATTCTGTTTTTATCATTTACCTACTCGAGGACGAGCAGGAATTAAGCTTGGGGATGCTTGGTACGTCTCCAACGTATCTATAATTTTTTGTTGTTCCATGCTATATTATATTCTGTTTTGGATGTTAATGGGCTTTATTATACACTTTTATATTATTTTTGGGACTAACTATTAACCGGAGGCCCAGCCCAAATTGCTGTTTTTTGCCTATTTCAGTGTTTCACAAAAAAGAATATCAAACGGAGTCCAAACGGAATGAAACCTTCGGGAACGTGATTTTCGGAACAAACGTGATCCAGAGGACTTGGAGTCCACGTCAAGAAATCAACCAGGAGAGCACGAGGCAGGGGGCGCGCCTACCCCCCTGGGCGCACCCTCCACCCTCATGGGGCCCACGTTGCTCCACCGACGTACTTCTTCCTACTATATATACCTACATATCCCCAAACTATCAAATACGGAGCCAAAAACCTAATTCCACCACCGCAACCTTCTGTACCCGTGAGATCCCATCTTGGGGCCTTTTCCGGCGCTCCGCCGGAGGGGGCATTGATCACGGAGGGCTTCTACATCAACACCATAGCCTCTCCGATGATGTGTGAGTAGTTTACCTCAGACCTTCGGGTCCATAGTTATTAGCTAGATGGCTTCTTCTCTCTCTTTGGATCTCAATACATAGTTCTCCACGATTCTCGTGGAGATCTATTCGATGTAATCTTCTTTTGCGGTGTGTTTGTTGAGACCGATGAATTGTGGGTTTATGATCAAGTTTATCTATGAACAATATTTGAATCTCCTCTGAATTCTTTTATGTATGATTGGTTATCTTTGCAAGTCTCTTCGAATTATCAGTTTGGTTTGGCCTACTAGATTGATCTTTCTTGCAATGGGAGAAGTGCTTAGCTTTGGGTTCAATCTTGTGATGTCCTTTTCCATTGACAGCAGGGGCAGCAAGGCACGTATTGTACTGTTGCCATCGAGGATAACAAGATGGGGTTTATATCATATTGCATGAGTTTATCCCTCTACATCATGTCATCTTGCTTAAAGCGTTACTCTGTTCTTATGAACTTAATACTCTAGATGCATGCTGGATAGCGGTCGATGTGTGGAGTAATAGTAGTAGATGCAGGTAGGAGTCAGTCTACTTGTCATGGATGTGATGCTTATATACATGATCATACCTAGATATTCTCATAACTATGCTCAATTCTATCAATTTCTCAACAGTATTTTGTTCACCCACCGTAATACTTATGCTCTTGAGAGAAGCCACTAGTGAAACCTATGGCCCCCGGGTCTATTTTCCATCATATTAATCTTCCAACACTTAGTTATTTCTTTTGCCTTTTATTTTACTTTGCATCTTTATTTCTCTTTATCATAAAAATACCAAAAATATTATCTTATCATATCTATCAGATCTCACTCTCGTAAGTGACCGTTGAGGGATTGACAACCCCTTTATTGCGTTGGTTGCGAGGTTCTTATTTGTTTGTGTAGGTGCGAGGGACTCGTGCGTGATCTCCTACTGGATTGATACCTTGGTTCTCAAAAACTGAGGGAAATACTTACGCTACTGTACTGCATCACCCTTTCCTCTTCAAGAGAAAACCAACACAGTGCTCAAGAGGTAGCATTGCCTCCCAACAAGCGCTATAGTTTTACGCCCTTAGCTAGGCATAAACCAACGATCTAAGTTTTGTCATCTTTGATTCGAGATCCATAAGATGCCCTCATGATTGATTCATAAGGTGGCCTAATTTTTGTTCTAGGAAATTGTTCCATCCCTTTCCTCAAAGGAAATTGGAACTTAATATTGCCTTCTTTCATATCAATCAAGGCACCGATAGTGCGTAAAAACGGTCTACCAAGAATAATTGGACAAGACGGATTGCAATCAATATCAAGAACAATAAAATCTATGGGCACATAATTCCTATTTGCAAGAATAAGAACATCATTAATTCTTCCCATAGGCTTTTTAATAGTAGAATCCGCCAAGTGCAAATTCAAAGAACATTCTTCAAGATTAGTAAGACCAAGCACATCACATAAAGATTTTGGAATTGTAGAAACACTAGCACCCAAGTCACATAAAGAAAAACACTCATAATTATTAATCTTGACTTTGATAGTAGGTTCCCATTCATCATGCAATTTTCTAGGAACTGAAACATCTAATTCCAACTTTTCTTCCAAAGCTTTCATCATAGCATCAACAATATGTTTAGTAAAAGCTTTATTTTGTTCATAAGCATGGGGTGAATTTATCATGGATTGCAACAAAGAAATACAATCAATCAAAGATCAACTATCATAATTAAAGTCTTTGTAATCCAAAAGAGTGGGCACATCACTAGTTAAAGTTTTGACCTCTCCAAACCCACTTTCATCAATTTTCTCAACAAGATTTTCACCCTCCGAAATATTGGGACGCCTTCTACCTAAAGTTGACTCTTCTCCAGTCCCTTTTTCATCATTCTTAACTTTACTAAACAAGGAATCAATAGAAGAAACACCAATAATTTTAAGATCTTCATCACTTTTATCCTCTAACGAGATTGGTTTAGCAGCCATTTGATTTATTAAGGTAGCTTGTGCATCAGATATTTTTCCTAGAAAACTTTTGGCAAAAGCATACTTAGATTGGAGATTGCAAACTTCTCTACTAATATCATCAAGTGGTTTTGTGATAGCATCCAGCACAACGGAGTGCTCCTTAAGTTCTTCAGTAAAATGCTTATTGTGCTCAAATTGTGTAGTCATATATTCCTTAGTACTTTTCTCAATTTCAAGCAAAATATTTGGGTAAGGAACATCATAATATTTTCTGTGAGGCATCATGACTACGCAAACAAGAAAGCACACAAAAACAGATTTGACAAGAAAACAGCGAACGGAAAAAGAGAGGCGAATAAAACGACAAATTTTTGAAGTAGGGGAGAGGAAAACGAGAGGCAAATGGAAAATAATGTAAATTGCAAGGGGATGAGATTTGAGATTAGGAACCTGGTTATGTTGAAGATCCTCCCCGGCAACGGCGCCAGAAATTCTCCTTGATGGTAGCTGGAACTACGTCGGTATTTCCCCGGAGAGGGAGGGATGATGTAGCACAGCGACGGCGGAGTATTTCCCTCAGTTATGAAACCAAGGTATCGAACCAGTAGGAGAACCAAGCAACACAACTTAAACAACACCTGCACACAAATAACAACACCTCGCAACCCGACGTGTTAAAGGGGTTGTCAATCCCTTTCGGGTAACGGCGCCAGAAATTGGCAAGCAGACGTGAGATAAATTGCAGTAGATTGATAGATCGAACGCCAAATAAAATAAATAAAGATAAAACACAGCAAGGTATTTTGTATTTTTGGGTTTAATAGATCTGAATAAAAATGCAAAGGAAAAGTAGATCGCAAGGCAAATATATGAGGAAGAAGACCCAGGGGCCGTAGGTTTCACTACTGGCTTCTCTCGAGAAAAATAGACAACAGTGGGTAAACAAATTACTGTTGGGAAATTGATAGAACTTCAAATACTCATGACGATATCCAGGCAATGATCATTACATAGGCATCACGTCCAACATTAGTAGACCGACTCCTGCCTGCATCTACTATAATTACTCCACACATTAGCCGCTATCCAGCATGCATCTAGTGTATTAAGTTCAAGGAAAAACGGTGTAATGCAATAAGAACGAAGACATGATGTAGATAAGATCCGTTTATCTATATGGCGGTAGATATAGATCTCGTCTTTTTTATCCTTGGTGGCAATGATACATACGTGTCGGTTCCCCTTCTGTCACTGGGATCAAACACCGTAAGATCGAACCCACTACCGGGCACCTCTTCCCATTGCAAGACAAATAGATTAAGTTGGCCAAACAAAACCCAAATATCGGAGAAGAAATACGAGGCTATAAGAGATCATGCCTATAAGAGATCAAAGAAACTCAAAATAACTTTCATGGATATAAAAAGATATGATTGATCATAAACTCAAAGTTCATCAGATCCCAACAAACACACCGCAAAAGAGTTACATCATATGGATCTCCAAGAGACCATTGTATTGAGAGTTCAGCGAGAGAGAGAGAGAGAGAGAGAGAGAGAGAGAGAAAGCCATCTAGCTACTAACTACGGACCCGAAGGTCTACAAAGAACTACTCACGCATCATCGGAGAGGCACCAATGGAAGTGGTGAACCCCTCCGTGATGGTGTCTAGATTGGATCTGGTGGTTCTGGACTCTGCGGCGGCTGGATGAATATTTTGATGCCTCCCCTAGGGTTTCTGGAATATTGTGGTATTTATAGAGCAAAGAGGCGGTCCGGTGGCACCCGAGGTGGGCACAACCCACCAGGGCGCGCCTGGGCCTCCTGGCACGCCCTGGTGAGTTGTGCCCCCCTCGGGGCACCCCCCAGGTGCAACCAGGGCCCATTGCCTTCCTTATGGCCCATAAAAAATCATCGTGGAGTTTTGTGGCATTTGGACTCTACTTGATATTGATTTCCTGCGATGTAAAAAACATGGAAAAAACAGCAACTGGCACTTGGCACTATGTCAATAGGTTAGTACAAAACATGATATAAAATGATTATAAAACATCCAAGATTGATAATAAAACAGCATGGAACAATCAAAAATTATAGATACATTGGAGACGTATCAGCCGCCAGCCGCCGCGACCGGGCCAGCCGCCCTGCCGTGGTACTCGGCACCCGCGGCGCCGGTCGGGCCTCTACACCATCACTGGCCGCTTCAGCCGCCGCCCGCCGTCGCGCCCCAATGGCTGCAGTAGACGGCACCGGCCCTTGCCGCGCCCCCCACCCCACTCGGGTCCATCCCGCCACGGCCGTCGCTGTCGGTCCCGCAGCCGCCCAGCACGGGGCCCGGGTCCGCCACGCAGGGAGGCATACTGATCTAGCAAGTACGCTTTCCGCCGTCACCGTCCCGAATTCCGGCCTGGCTGCCCGGATCGTCACCGCCGCCCGTCTACACGTCGGCTGGAGACCCGCCGGCGCCCACTCTGTAGTACGGCGACCCATCCGGCTCTGCGGGTCACTACACGGGCCACGCCCATCCTGACCGGGCGCCCCAATCCTTGCTGCTCCGCACCTCCGAGCCAGTCGGCCACGTCGCTCCGACCCAGACACAGCCGCGGTTCGCCAAAATTGACTTCGCCACTTATGACGGCACGGAGGACACCCTCAACTGGCTCAACCAGTGCGAGCAGTTCTTTCGCGGGCAGCGCACCCTAGCATCGGAGCATACCTGGCTCACCTCTTACCACCTCCGCGGCGCGGCACAGACATGGTATTACACCCTCGAGTAGGACGAGGGCAGCATTCCCCCTTGGGAGCGCTTCCGCGAGCTCTGCCTCCTTCGTTTTGGGCCACCGATCCACGGGAGCCGCCTGGCGGAGCTCGGCCGCCTTCCCTTCACCTCCATGGTGCAGGACTTCGCCGACCGTTTCCAGGCCCTGGCATGCCACGCGTCGGGCATGACGGCGCAGTAGCGGGTCGACCTCTTCGTTCGTGGACTTTCGGATCACTTCGGCGTGGATGTGGAGCTTCGGGGACCCCAGGATATCCGGACGGCCATGTATTACGCCCGCGCCTTCGAGTGTCGCGCCCAGGCCATGCAGCAGGCAGCCCCGGCTCGAGGAGGATGCCAGGCAGCCCCCTACGCCGGGCCAGCCACCCCCGGCCACTCCGGTGACTACCAGCCCGGCCGCGACGCGGCCCTTCCATCGTCTCTCTTAGGCGGAGCAGCTAGAGCGTTGGCGCTAGTGGCTTTGCTATAACTGCGATGAGCTTACGCACCGGGCCATGTCTGCCCGCGCCTCTTCTAATTGGAGACGGCCGACTACATCGAGGAGGACGCCCCGGCCGACGGGCTCGATGCGCTGCCGCCCCCAGCGGCTGCCGAGGCCGCACCCGCGGCCGCCCCGGCGACAACACTCGTGGTCTCGCTCCATGCGCTTGCCGGCATCCGCGACGAGCGGACCATGCTCTTGCCGGTGATGATACACGGCGAGCGCCTGGTGGCCCTCTTGGATACGGGCTCTACACATAACTTCCTGCCCGGGGCTACCATGCGCCTCTTAGCCCTTCAGCCAACAGGCGGGGAGCAACTTCGCGTCACGGTGACCAACGGCGATCGTCTCCGCGTGGAACGTGCCCATCACCATCGGCGACGAGCACTTCACCATCACGTGCGCAGGCATCGACTTGGGCTGCTTCGACTTCATCCTTGGCGTCGACTTCCTGCGGACCCTCGGTCCCATCCTCTGGGACTTCGACGCCCTGACGATGACCTTCTGGCGTCTCGGCCGCCGCGTCCGGTGGGAGGGTGTTGGGGGCGCCTCACTGGTGACGCCGCAACATCAGCTGGCGACGACCACCACCGAGGCCGAGCACCCACTGTTGGATCACCTCCTACAGCAGCACGGCGACCTCTTCACCGAGCCGCGGGGCCTTCCGCCAGCCCGAGTGTATGATCACTGCATTCATCTCCAGCCGGGCTCAGGACCGGTGGTAGTCCGTCCATACCGCTATCCGCAGCTACAGAAGGATGAGTTGGAGCGGCAGTGCACGCTCATGCTCGCCGCAGGCATCATCCGGATCTCCACATCACCGTTCTCCGGGCCGGTCCTCCTCGTCCACAAGTCGGACGGCACGTGGTGCTTCTGCATCGGCTACCGCGCCCTTAATGCCCTGACACTGAAGGACAAGTTTCCTATCCTGGTGGTCGATGAGCTCCTAGATGAGCTACATGGGGCGCGCTTCTTCACCAAGCTCGATCTCCAGTCGGGTTACCACCAGGTGCGCATGCACACGGATGATATCGCCAAGACGATGTTTCGGACTCATCACGGCCACTTCGAGTTCTTGGTCATGCCGTTTGGTCTCTCCAATGCCCCGGCGACTTTTCAGGCTCTGATGAATGACGTCCTCCGCCCCTACTTGCGCCGGTTTGTGCTTGTTTTCTTTGATGATATTCTTGTCTACGACGCCTCGTGGGCGGAGCACCTTCAGCACGTCACCATCATCTTCAATGAGCTTCGAGCGCATCATCTTCATCTTAAGCGCTCGAAGTGCTCGTTCGGGACGCCTTCCGTCGCCTGCTACCTCTTGAGCATGCGTTGGTTTTCCCTTGAAGAGGAAAGGGTGATGTAGCAAAGTAGCGTAAGTATTTCCCTCAGTTTTTGAGAACCAAGGTATCAATCCAGTAGGAGATAACACGCAAGTCACCTAGTACCTACACAAACAATCAAGAACCTTGCAACCAACGCGATAAAGGGGTTGTCAATCCCTTCACGGTCACTCGCAAAAGTGAGATCTAATAAAGATAATAAGATAAATATTTTTGGTATTTTTGTTGTATAGATTGAAAAATAAAGATTGCAAAATAGTAAAATGAGATGTGATGTAAATAAAAGAGATGCAATATAATAAGAAAGAGACCTGGGGGCCATAGGTTTCACTGGTGGCTTCTCTGAAGATAGCATATATTACGGTGGGTGAACAAATTACTGCCGAGCAATTGATAGAAAAGCACATAGTAATGAGAATATCTAGGCATGATCATGAATATAGGCATCACGTCCGTGTCAAGTAGACCGAAACGATTCTGCATCTACTACTATTACTCCACACATCGACCGCTATCCAGCATGCATCTAGAGTATTAAGTTCATAAGAACAGAGTAACGCATTAGGCAAGATGACATGATGTAGAGGGATAAACTCAAGCAATATGATATAAACCCCGTCTTTTTATCCTCGATGGCAACAATACGTGCCTTGCTGCCCCTACTGTCATTGGGAAAGGACACCGCAAGATTGAACCCAAAGCTAAGCACTTCTCCCATTGAAAGAAAGATCAATCGAGTAGGCCAAACTAAACCGATAAGTCGAAGAGACTTGCAAAGATATCAAATCATGCATATAAGAATTCAGAGAAGAACCAAATATTATTCATAGATAAACTTGATCATAAATCCACAATTCATCGGATCTCGGCAAACACACCACAAAAGAGTATTACATCGAATAGATCTCCAAGAACATCGAGGAGAACTTTGTATTGAGAACCAAAGAAAGAGAAGAATCTATCTAGCTAATAACTATGGACACGAAGGTCTGTG
This sequence comes from Aegilops tauschii subsp. strangulata, assembly GCF_002575655.3. Classification (NCBI taxonomy): domain Eukaryota; kingdom Viridiplantae; phylum Streptophyta; class Magnoliopsida; order Poales; family Poaceae; genus Aegilops; species Aegilops tauschii. The sequence goes on from NC_053035.3 coordinate 120,161,018, forward strand.
GTAAACTACTCACACATCATAGGAGAGGCTATGGTGTTGATGTAGAAGCCCTCCGTGATCGATTCCCCCTCCGGCAGATCGCCGAAAAAGGCCCCAAGATGGGATCTCATGGGTACAGAAGGTTGCGGTGGTGGAAAAGTGGTTTTGTGGCTCCCCCTGATGTTTTTAGGGTATAAGAGTATATATAGGCGAAAGAAGTACGTCGATGGAGCTCCGTGGGGCCCACGAGGGTGGGGGGCGCCTACCCCCCTAGGCACGCCCTCCTGCCTCATGGCTGCCTCGCGGAGTTACAGATTTCAACTCCAAGTCTTCTGGATTGCGTTTGTTCCAAGAAAGATCCTTGCGAAGGTTTCATTCCGTTTGGTATTCCTTTTCTGCAAAACACTGAAATAGGGAAAAAAACAGAATCTGGCACTGGCCTTTGGTTAATAGGTTAGTCCCAAAAATAATCTAAAAGAGCATATTAAAGCCCATTAAACATCCAAAACAGATAATATAATAGCATGGAACAATCAAAAATTATAGATACGTTGGAGGCATATCATCGCCTACCTCGGACACGTCATCTCGGCCGAGGGGGTGGCCATGGATGCCGATAAGGTGGCGGTAGTTGCCGCCTGGCCGACCCCGCATTCACCACGGGCAATTCGCGAGTTTTTGGGCCTCGCGGGGTCTAGATGTGTTCCGGGCTTGGCAAACCCGCCGCGACGCGTCGTCAACGACATCTCCTTTCCGCGCACCACTACTTCGACATCACTGCGCCAATGCTCACTCGGCGCCCCCTTGCGCCCGCGACTCCAGGGCGACATCCTCGACACCGGCTCCCTGACTTGACATCGACAACGGCATTCTTCGCACGGCTACCTCGACCACGGCAACACCACCCCCAGCTCTCGGCTACATCGACAAACGGCACAAAGGGCTACCACCTTGCTTGAGCAACCTCATCGGGTTCCACTCTAGCCACGACTTCCGCGATGCATCGACCGTTACGACAGTGGAGGGGGGGGTGTCAGTCGGCTTGCCTTCGGATTCTTCTTCAGTCTCACCGTCTGCGTCACTACCGTTGTGACTGCGGGGGATATTGAGTATATTGATTATTAAGAAAGATGAGATAGATTAGGATTTGTTCTGGCTTGTCTTGTACTCCAAGTTGATCATTGTACTCCTATATCTATGCCCACGAGGCTCAAGCAATACAACAACTACTACACCAAATTCCTCTCTCCCTTCTAACAGGTCCGACGTGATGGTCGTGCCCGAACGCACCCATATCCGTCCCATATTTGCGCTGGATATGGGGTTGCCGGTCAGCCCGGGCGTTTGAGGCGCCCGTCTGGGTTAAAATTATGTGATCGGACAATGACCGGGCGGTCCATCCAGACGTATGAGACGTCCGGCCGAAGATGCTCTCATACGAAGTATTTTTGTTAGTCGCACGAAGTTTCATCACTATGCACAACCTGCCGCAACCTCAGGCTGGTTGGTGTAGATTTGTTCTCGGCCATTGGATCTGAAATCCAACAAGGTTGATTCTCAGAATCATTGTAGCATTGTAGGTTGATTCTCAGAATCATTATAGCGTCAGTATCCTTTGGGGGCAAAAGGGCATCATTGTAGCATCAGAGGGGTATTGCATTTTTTACTTTTTATTTGCAGATTTGATACTCCAGATCCAGAATAAATCCATAGCCGTATCCCATTACACTCAGTTGACACGCATCATCTGGAAACCGAAGCCTGTAAACACTCACTCACAACACACACATATGGTTATGGCGACATACTTTTTTTCAGATCTTCAGGGGGATTTACATGGAAACATTTGCACATAGTGTGTAATTACAAAAGAGTAAAAGAGAAGATCGGGGAGGGACTACAATCCTAAAACCAGACCCCTCCCGTATTCACATCTAGCGTCTCCTCCATGATTACAGCACGGCGAGAACATGGCTATGTACAAGCGCACTGAACAGCGGCTGTCTGGTGGTGTCGGCGGGTTCGTTGGTTGGTGGCTGGTTCTCCTAGGTGGAGCGGGCGAGGCGGGACGCGATGGCGGAGTGGTACATGGCGTCGTGGAAGCTCTCCATCTCCGACATCCGAGCCCGCAGCTGCCGCGCCTTCTCCTCCGTCAGGCCGACGAACGTCTTCTCCTCCTCCTGCTCGACCACCCGCGTCGGCGCTGCGGCCTCCATGTAGTCCGCCCGCCCGGACCACCCGACCAGCGGCGCCCACCACTTGCCTCCCTTGGGCGCCCCGGCGCGGACCCGCCCGCCAGCTCCCGCGGTGACGGAGGCGGCGCGCGGCCGGAGCGCAGCGGACGGGCGGGCGGAGAAGGAGACGACGGATGCTGACGGTGCCATCGCCATTGATTTGCTCGGCCTGCTGCTTCGCTCGTGAGCTTCTGCTGGGTTTTGCCTCGAGTTCACTGGACGAGCGGTGAGACGAGATGAGACGGCAGATGTGCTTGTGAGGTCTGTGTTGCGCTGTGAGGGAGTTGGAGTTGTTGGTGCGAAGGGGCGGGATATTTTATACCGGCGCGCGGCGGGAGAGGGGAGGGGTGGATAGGGACGCCGCGTGGACGCGTGTGGGCGGGGGCGGCATCCGCTAGGAGGGTGCGCTTTCCCGCTGCGCGCGACGTGTGACCACGTGGACTGGGCGTTCCGGTGTGGTGCGTTCATTGCCACGAAGGTGACGTTCTTCGGGGGCGTCGCCCGTACTGAGTTTATCCGACCGGGACTCGCCCACGCACCTAAATTCACCACGAGCGCAAATTCGTTAGGGTAGAATACGTCAAGGCTGATGAAGATAATAAGACAGGAATTAGCACCTCGTGAAATCACGTCCAAAACTACACATCCTGCCAAGACATGTCATTGGTAATTCGATATTAACCTATGACAAAGCTTGCAATTTTTTTTGCGCAATACAAAGCTTGCGATGGTTGAACCAGCGTTGGCCCGCGTACGTGATCGTGTTTGTAATGCCACCTATGTATATCTATCGATGAAATGATATGTAAGAGCATCTATAGCTGAGGTTGCAAATTTGGACCCTTAAACACCCGCGGACAGTGACTGGACGTGCCTTAAATTTTACAATTTACAACCACGTATCCTATTTTCAAAACATCTGTTACATGCAGAGCCATGCACGTCGATCATCCTGTCTGTCTTGGGCTGGCTGGACATCGAAAATTGCTCATACTTAACATTTTCACACCCGTATTAGTCTCACCTCGCCGACTGATGAGCTAGTCGACCAGCTTAAATATCCGAGTCGTCCAGAAGAGATAAGCTTCTGACATCATTGCATCCTTTGTTAAGGATATGGACTCTTACTGTGAATCTTCTATGTTTATAGTGAGGGTCTATATCCTTAGGTACATTGGTGTCGGCTTGTCTTTTTTTGAATCACGTCCATGCATCAAAACAAAATAAAAATCTGTTGTCATTGTAGTAGAGGTATCAACGTATATGATCGAGACAAACTTGACACTCGATGAACAATCATCAGTCAATGAAATGCAATCTAGTGCCAAATATATCTCGATCACACATGCCAGAATTGATAGACCTACACAACAACAACCAAGCTTGCCCTCATCCGCTGGCGTAGCTATTTAAGCCAGGCGGCGTCCGCCTTGGCCGGCGATGTGGGACTAAAATTTGGTTGCACCGATGAGAGATGAAGGAGCTTCGGTCGCCGCAGGTGGGACCGCTACGACCTGCAGAGTGGTCGGCGAGCGTGCCCGGGCGCCCCATATCCGTCCTCATATTTGTGCTGGATATGAGGGGTGCTGGTCAGCCCGGGCATTGAGGGCCGTTTGAGGCGCCGTCTGGGTCAAAGAAATCGTGACCGGGCGGCCCGTCCAGGCGTATGAGGCGGGATTGAAAGGTCCGGTTGTAGATGCTCTGACATTTTGTGTATTTGTGTGTGGCGGGGGGGGGGGGGGGGGGGGGTGGGGAGGGTGCTTACGATGATATTTGTCTGTGATGATGGCCTGAAAAGGTTAACTTCTAGTAAAAAGACTAACAAGGTTTGATTTCACAAACTTAAATCACCTGAGCCTTTTTTTCTCTCTCTCGGGCATATCCTCCTTGAGTCTTTTAATCTCCTCTCCCAAAGGACTCCCATTTCTTCGACATCTTCATCGTCCCTCTCCTTCTCCTTGTTCGGATGTAGTATGTTGGAAGGGATGCTTGGATCTTGTTTCTCTAGTATACCCGTACTCAATCTTGTACTTGTGCTTTAAGGCCTGAGACCTGAACTGAATTTATGTTCCTTGAGCTCCTATTGTAGTCCATTCTGATGGTGCGACGGAGGAGTTACTAAGGACCCTCGCAAAAAAGCAATACTCCCTCCGACCCAAAATAAGTGTCATGATTTTAGTTCAAATTTGAACTTGAACTAAAACCACGACACTTATTTTGGATCACAGGGATTTCTAAGGAGGTCCTCTTGTTGCAAGTACTTTCTCATCTCTAAAGCAATGGGCAATGTTAGTGTTCACATATTACTACTATTTTTCCTTTTTGTTATCCCTGCATAGATTATTTTGATTATTTTAGGTGTTGGTACTTTGCTTCAGCTCATTACTCTTAGCCTCAACTCGTGTCACTTTAATGTTTCTATTTATAGGGGTTCCTTGTAGTATTAACTTCCTTTCCTAGGAGAATTGAGCAAGTTGGTTCGGAAAATATACACGCTTCTTTATTTTGTCTTCTGGTATTTTTTCCTTGTCTTATTCACATGATGCTACTGCCACCTTAACTTTGTATAGGGGCCTTCCCTATCTTGTTGGGAGGCCCTTTTGGTGATTTTGGAGATGTTTGTCTAGTTTAGGGGTGTCTTTTGTGGGTCCTTTGCATGTGCTCTTCCAACATTGTTCTAGGATCTATTGTAGGCCGGATATTAACACAACTCTCCATTCCTATGGCCTTGAATTTTAACCCAACACTACTTTTTGTTGGTCTGTAGGCCATCGACATGTTTATCAAGATTTTTCATGTATATCTTTCTTGTATTCGTATTGCAATATCAGGATCCGAGCAGCAAGTTAGTGTCAGGCTCAAGGACAAAAAGGGATAGAAGGACAAAAATAGCAACAATACCGTTAGTGTCCGACTCAAGGACAAGAGATTCGGCCGCTTTTAGAGGCACTTCGAGAATCCAGAGAGATAAGAAGCCTAGAAGGGACCGAGGGTGCATAAAAGGTTGTGTTGAGAAGTTTAACCTCTGCCTCATGTTCATATCGCTACCGAGGTTTTCCCGAGGTACATGGCCAAAATGCTAACCACTTCTCATCGTACTGAGTTTGCAAGAGGGTTGAAGCTTAGACAGCTAAGTTCGGCGCTTAAGAAAAATAAGAGCAAACTAATCATGCTTCGTTTTGCAGTTGTACTCCTCCTGATCTACATGCACATACAAGCAACGACACGTCGGATGTGAATGTGTGGTCACAAACACTCTTGCTGTCGTGGAATTGTCACGGCAGATGTCCTCGAGCTAGGACTTAGTCGTGGAGCCATCGCAGCTAGGAAGCTTGAAGGGGTTAACGGGACAAGGAACACGAGGGTTATACTGGTTTGGCCCCTTACGGTGAAGGTAAAAGCCTACGTCCAGTTGAGGTGGTATTGATTAGGGTTTCGATGACCAGGGAGCTTAATTGCTATGCCTGGCTCTCGACGAGATCTTACTTGTCCCTAAACCGCCGCCGGGTCGTCCCTTTATATAGAGAGGTTGAAACCCAGCAGCTCTCAGAGTCCCGGCCGACTCATAAGAGTGTCCGGCTCGGACTCTCAACTATTCTTGCCTTACACTACAAGTTCTACCATAATAGCGGTTGTAACTACGGGCTTTAAGCCATCTCCGGGTCTTAAGCCCATCTTTGGCCCGCCGTCTTCAAGCTTGGCGCCGGGCTTCAGGCGATGACCATTATGAGTAACCCGGCCCCTCCGGGTGGGTGACTCTAAGGCTTATATCCTCAACATTAGGCCCCAGATTGATTTGAGCCGGCTCATGTCAATCTTCAATCCTTTTGATAGAAAATTTCCGTCTTATAATTGTGTGAAGGCTATAACCCGTCGTGACGTCATCTTCTGGATTCCGGGTAACCCGCCGTGACGTCATCTTCCATTAAGTCCATTTTTTACTCCACCATATCCGCAACGGATCTTATCTTTAACTGCCGTCTCGAAAATCGAGGCGTTTTTATGGTGAGATAACCGCGTCGTGGCCTCCTCGTTTCTCGCGCCCACTTATGAGCCTCACCTTATAAATAGCCCGGCCCATGAGCCTCTGGTCACTCGTCGCCTCTATCTTCTTCCTCCTCTCGCCTACTGTGCTGTCGCCCGAGCTCCGCCGCCGCCGCCGCGGATCTCCTCGTCCTCACCAACTCCGGCCGCTGCATCAACCTGTTGTGTCCAGAGAAAACGGCGGCGACCTCCGCGACTCACCAGCACCCGTAAGCCATCACCACTCCATAGAGTAGATCCACATTAGGTTCTTTGCTGTTCTTCCCGTGTTCTTCGCCGTTCCTCGCGAGTTCTCGGTAGATTTCATTTTTACCACCTTTCTTGATCTTTAGACTGTATAGAACTGTTGCGGTAGTTGTTTCACGCCCGTTTCCAATGTATATAGATCCCTTCTCACTGCATAAAGGCTCCGTTCGAACTTATGAACTTCCTCTGCGTCTGTTTTAGGTCTAGAAACTTTTCTCTTTAGTCGACCGTTTTGATCCAAAATAATTACTGTGATCTGTGAAACTTGTTTTCACCACACTTAGTAAAAAACTGCATCTGCTGAGCTACGGCGGCTTACATTTCCGGCTCAAAAGAAGCCACGCGCCGTGAAATTTTTCGGCTCATTTATGATAAAGCTGTAGACAATTGAATTACTTTCAATACCTCCAGCGGCTTAGATAACCCGATGCACTTAGCTATATGTCATTAGGCCCCTTCATAAGCCGCCATTTTAAACATTGAACTATAAACTTCCTCCGGCTTATAATTAAACCGGATATTTCCTTTTATCATAGGCTTCCGACTTTCACCATGCCTCCCAAAGCTCCCAAAGCACCCATCACGTGCAACTGGATGAGGTCCAACGTCACTGATGAAACCTTAGCAGACTTTGTGAAAACGGGTTACCTGCCCAAGAAGGACGTCATGTCCTACCGTGCCCCTGACCCATCAGAGGAGAGACCGCAACCAAAGGATGGTGAAGTGGTAATATTCGCGGATCACATGATCCGGGGCTTCGCACTGCCCGGCTCAAAGTTCTTTAGAGATGTGCTGAATTTCTTTGATCTGCGGCCACAAGACATAGGACCCAATTCCGTGTCAAACATATGCAACTTCCAAGTATTATGCGAAGTCTACCTTGGAGAAGAGCCCAGCCTTCTACTCTTTAGAGAGCTATTCTATTTGAACCGCCAGAATGAGTGCGCCAACGGACCGAGCCTGGAACTTGGTGGAATCTCCATTCAACGCCGGAGAGACTGTCTCTTTCCTTACGCTGAGCCTCCCAGCCATCCAAAGGACTGGAACCAGACGTGGTTTTACTGTCAGGACACGTCTCCGGCTGACGAGAGCCCTCTGCCCGGCTTTCGTGCCGTGCGTCTGGAACCAAACCACCCTCTGCCCGACAAACTATCTCAGGCGGAGCGTCAACCTCTGATCCCCGCCATCAACAAGATCAAGGCTCTCCTGGGCAACGGCCTCAACGGCATTGATCTGGTCCGGGTTTGGATCTCATGGCGGGTGATCCCCTTGAGCCGCCACCCCGGCTTAATGTGTGATTACACGGCCGGAAAGATGACCCCCTGCGACATAGCCGCAATGATCTTCCTGAAGACGTTGTTGAAGACATGACCAAGGCCCTCTTGAATGAGAGCTTGGCAGACTGCGGGAGGACCGGCTTAAGTCCCTTCTGCAAGACCAACCCGGCCCCAGCGGTAAGCCGCTGATCTGAACATCTTATTTTCTTCCTTGAGATAGTTTTCATCTGTACCTTAAGAAGCCTTCATTGTATTTTTCAGGCTGATGATAAATTCTGGAAGGTCAAGTATGACCATGAGGCGGCCAAGAAGGCCAGGAAGGCTAAGAAAGCCGCCAGGAGAGCCGCTCCCCGCAAGAAGGGAAGCAGGCCTACTGCCTCAGAGCTGCTTCAACTAAGTGACAGCTCCGAGTCAGAGGTAACCCCTGAACCTGTAAGCTCTGGTTGTATTTCTTGTTTATTCCTGTCCACCTTATTGATACTGATCATCAGCAGGATGACACCGGAGCAAGTAACCCGGTGACTGAAGAGGTAATGACACTTTCCTCCGACTCGGAGCCCTTGCCAAGGCTGAAAGTCCGAAGAGTAACCCGGAAAGTAAGATTTTCACATCCTTTAGCTTATCAAGATCCTCAATTTCTTTTGAAGCAACAGATTCATGAGAGCCGGCGGCACACCCGGACCAACAAGGATGCTGAACTCTCCTCCGGTTTACCTGAGGCGTCAAGGAAGCGCCGAACCGAGGTTATCTCCAACTTATATCCTTTTCATCCTTTGGCGGGTGTTATACGTCAACCGCTCAATTCTTCCGATTCGAATTATTAGGAAACTTCACCCTCCTCTGGCGACTCTATGCAATCGAACCTACCGGCATTCAAGACCGTACCCGGGTAATGATGATCATCTCTTGTTGTGCTTATCTTTACTCATACTTTTTGTACTAACCTTGTGTCCTTTCAGTACTCAAGCAAAGCTCAGTAAAAGAGCAAAGAAGAATAAGCCGGTTGAAGAGACGGTCTTGCCTGAGCCGGAGGTTTCAACCCAAGAGCCGCCAGTTGCTTCTGCTCCTGAATCCACCACTCCAACTGATGAGCCAGCCATGGAGACTTCCACCAACCCGGATATCTCCAGCCCGGCTCAGTCGGCCGATGACCCGGACGTGGTAATCACCCGGACGGAGTTTGTCGAGCCGGGGAGACCCACTGCGCTGGCTAAGTGCTCTGCGAAGGAAGAGTTGCTAGAGCGCCACCGGGCCAAGCTGGACATCACCAACTGCGCCAACCTGAGCATTGGAGAGATCATCTCCGGCTATGTCAATCAAGTGCACAGCAGCCGGGACTTGGAGATTGACATGGTGAAGCAGATACAGCAGAAGTCTGAGGTACCACTCTATTGCTTACTGCATAATCATCTTTACTACACTAGCCCCCAAGTCTACGACTTATGATAGAATATATTGTAGACTTAATTTCCGGCTTACTTGCATGAACCGGTAATTTGTAGATAGAAACTTTTGATATGCATTAGCCCCCAAGTGCCAAGTGTCTTTGCTTGGAAAGTGCTTGGGACTTTAAAATCGCATAATAATTGTTCATACTATAACCCGGAAATTGTGCAGGCTGCTTGCAAAAAATTTGAGGCTGATATCTCTGAGCTGAAGAACCGCCTGAAGACTCAGGAAACTGAGACCCGGAAGGCCAACGCCAAATTTGAGTCCAGTATTGCTGCTCAAGAGAAGCTGAAGAAGAAGTTTGAGGCTGAAAGGAAAACTTGGGTTGAAGAAAAAGCTGCTCTGGTAAACCGGGCCGAACAGGCAGAGAAGACTCTAACGGAGAGAACCGCTGAGCTCTCCGGCTTAAAGCGCCACGTGTCATAGATGGTCGCCGCAATCTTTGGTAAGTCATCCTGCCGGCTCTTGACAAGTTTATAGTCCTTATGTCTCATAACTCCCATCATTGCCAGCGGCTTATCTTACTTTGCTACACAGGTCCAAGAAGCACCAACCTCAATCAAAATGTGCTGACCAAGTTAAAAGCCGTGTACACTCTGGTGGAGCAACTCTACACCAGGTCACAACGCGCTTTGGCCGTGGTGGCCCTATCCAATGAGGTTCCGACTCACCTGGTGGAAGTACTTCGCCGGCTGGCCGTTCTTCCTCAGCGTGTCCAAGAGCTGCGACGGGCCTCTGCAAGAGCCGGAGCCATAGCTGCTCTGAGCCGGGCCAAGGCTTTCCTTTCAGAGCTAGACCCGGCGGACATTGCACTTGGTTACCCCAGCTTGAAGGAAGACGGCACCCCTTTCGACCAAAAGGACTTTGCTGCCTGTGTGAAGATCGTGCGCCCGGTGGCCACCCTGATTGGGAATGACACTGATTTGACCAAGTACCAGCCGGGCTACGATGCAGAGAATCAGAGGATCCCCATTCCGCGTTATGAAGCCATCAGCTTAGTCCCGCCGACTCGTAAGCACACCTTTGCCCCGGAAATTGACCCCGCCGGGTTAATTGACGAGGAAGCTCAATTTGAAGCTTTGAGCGGCATTGACTGGAAATCGTCAACCTTCCAGGTCTTGGGAACAGCCGGAGGAGCGGAGAGGGATGAGCCGGAAGCTTCGACCCGGCAAGCATCTTGACTCTTTAGGCGGCTTATTAAACAATGCTTCACCCTTTTGGACTCGGGGAGTCTTGTAATAGAATAGGACCAACATTTTAACTTTGTCGTGCCATCGTGCATGTGCTGAATGCTTAATTCTATTGAAGTTGCTTCCTTATATTCTTCCGGTTCATACTTGATCATTCATTTTCCTTAAGCTCAAATAGTTGTCTTTAACTATCCTGCATAGAAAAACAAATCACAAGTCTCTAGGCGGCTTACCGCACTGAGAATCATAGTCTCATACATATAACCCGGAATATAAATCTAAGTCACGAAAGACTGGTCCTCAAGTATGTCCTTGATATAACCGTAATAACACACTTACAGGCCTTCAAGTACACTTCCGGTTTATATAACTCGGATAATAAGGTTGGTACCTCAACTCCGGTTTACCAGTCTTGATAATGCTAATTGTGTGCGACTAGCACTGTGAATCAAAATTAAGCCGGCGGAACAAGAACCGCCGTGTACACTATTGATACAACCAGAAGAACTTGTTGTAAATCAGAAAATCAAAACTCAGGGGCTTCCGGTTCGAATACGACCAGAGACCCGTCCCAAAGGGGTTAAGCTAAGATTCGAATGCGATCATATAGCCCCCAGTGGGTTTGGCGATGCCGATCAAGAGGGTACCGACAGCTATGTTCTCTTTGGTTCGAATACGACCCATGTTTGAACAGGAAGCCCCCAAATGACCTTGAGAGTTGTTTAACGACACTGATTCGAATACGATCCACGTCGGTTCCCAAAGGGAGTTGAGCCATGATTCAAATATGATCAAAGAAACTCCCCAATGAGCTCGGCACTTTGCCAATCAAATGGGTATCGATAGCTATGTTCTCTTTGGTTCGAATACGACCTATATTTGAACAGGAAGCCCCCAAGTGACTATATTGCGTACGGCTAGATTCGAGTACGATCATAAGCCGGATCCACCTCCAAGTTACCATGTGATCTTGTAATGGAAACAACACATTTACCTTTGGAGGAGAAAAAGGACAGAGGTCCTGCTTTATTGCTTATCATAATATATACATGGCTTATAGAAATATGTACATTACAAGAGCCGGCGGCTCAAGTGTAATAAGGCCGAAGCTGAGCTATGTTCCACGGCCGACGGGTCTCCTCCTCCGACTTGCGTGAATCTTTGTGCTCCCGAATGTCAATGAGGTAATATGACCTGATGTGCAAGTTCTTGCTGACCACAAAGGGTCCTTCCCAAGGCGGGGATAGCTTGTGCACATCTGTTTGATCTTGGATGAGCCGGAGCACCAGATCACCTTCCTGGAAGACCCGGGACTTAACCCGGCGACTGTGATAACGACGCAGGTCTTGTTGGTAAATCGCTGATCGAGCTGTTGCCACATCACGCTGTTCGTTCAACAAGTCAAGAGCATCTTGGCGCGCCTGTTCATTATCCGCCTCAACATAAGCCGCCACTCGAGGCGAGTCATGACGGATGTCACTAGGGAGGACTGCTTCAGCTCCATAAACCATGAAGAAAGGCGTGAAACCCGTAGACCTGTTAGGAGTAGTATTGATGCTCCACAACACGGAGGGTAACTCCTCCACCCAACAACCCGGCGTCCGTTGCAAAGGGACCAAAAGCCGGGGCTTGATGCCTTTCAGAATCTCCTGATTAGCCCTCTCAGCTTGACCATTGGATTGAGGGTGAGCCACTGATGAAACATCAAGTCGAATATGCTCTCGTTGACAAAACTCCTCCATGGTGCCTTTGGACAGATTGGTACCATTGTCAGTTATAATGTTGTGTGGAAAGCCAAAGCGAAAGATCACCCTTTTCATGAACTGAACCGCCGTGGCTGCATCACACTTGCTAACTGGCTCTGCTTCAACCCACTTTGTGAATTTGTCAACTGCCACCAAGAGGTGGGTCTTCTTATCCTTGGACCTTTTAAAAGGCCCAACCATATCAAGCCCCCAGACCGGAAATGGCCAAGTGATTGGTATCATCCGCAGCTCTTGAGCCGGCACATGAGCCCGTCGTGAGAACCTCTGGCAACCGTCACACTTACTGACCAAATCCTCCGCATCAGCATGAGCCGTCAGCCAATAAAAACCATGACGGAAAGCTTTGGACACAAGGGATTTTGAGCCGGCATGATGGCCACAATCCCCTTCGTGAATCTCACGCAAGATTTCTTGACCTTCCTCAGGGGAGACACAACGCTGGAACGCTCCCGTAACACTGCGGTGATGCAGCTCACCATTGATAACAACCATTGACTTAGACCGCCGGGTTATTTGTCTGGCCAAAGTTTCATCCTCAGGCAAATCTCCCCGGGTCATGTAAGCCAAGTAAGGCACCGTCCAGTCCGGGGTGATGTGGAGAGCCGCCACCAACTGTGCCTCCGGGTCAGGGACAGCCAAGTCTTCCTCTGTAGGCAACTTAACAGAAAGGTTATGCAAGACGTCCAGGAAAGTATTAGGCGGCACCGGTTTTCGCTGAGAGCCCAGCCGGCTTAAAGCATCAGCCGCCTCGTTCTTCCTGTGATCGATGTGCTCTACTTGGTAACCCTGAAAGTGTCCAGCAATAGCATCAACTTCACGGCGATAAGCCGCCATGAGAGGGTCCTTGGAATCCCACTTGCCTGATACTTGTTGAGCCACTAAGTCTGAGTCGCCAAAGCACCTTACCCGGCTCAAGCTCATCTCCTTAGCCATCCGAAGACCATGGAGCAAGGCCTCGTACTCAGCCGCATTGTTAGTACAAGGAAACATCAACCGTAGCACATAATGGAACTTGTCACCTTTAGGGGAAGCCAATACAACTCCAGCCCCCGAGCCCTCCAATTGCCTGGATCCATCGAAGTGAATAGTCCAATATGTGTTATCCGGCTTTTCTTCGGGCACTTGTAGCTTTGTCCAATCGTTGATGAAATCCACCAAGGCTTGAGATTTAACAGCAGTGCGTGGTATGTATTTCAGACCATGAGGCCCAAGCTCTATAGCCCACTTAGCCACTCTCCCTGTAGCTTCTCTGTTTTGGATGATATCTCCAAGGGGAGCAGAACTAACCACAGTGATAGGGTGACCCTGGAAGTAATGCTTAAGCTTCCGGCTTGCCATGAACACACCATAAACAAGCTTCTGCCAATGTGGATACCGCTGTTTGGACTCGATGAGCACTTCACTGACGTAATAAACCGGCCGCTGAACCGGATGCTCCTTACCCTCTTCCTTGCGCTCCACCATCACAGCCACACTGACGGCCCGTGTGTTAGCAGCTACATACAGCAATAAAGGCTCCTTGTCAACCGGAGCAGCAAGGACTGGGGGCTCTGCCAGCTGTCTCTTCAAATCCTAAAAAGCAGTATTAGCAGCATCATTCCAGACAAAGTCATCATTTTTCTTCATCAACTGGTACAATGGCATGGCCTTCTCACCCAAACGGCTTATAAACCGGCTTAAAGCAGCAATACGACCCGCCAGGCACTGGACGTCGTTTATACACGCCGGCTTAGCCAGAGAGGTGATTGCCTTGATCTTCTCCGGGTTAGCTTCAATGCCTCTGTTAGAAACCAAGAAACCCAAGAGCTTGCCTGCAGGAACACCAAAAACACACTTTGCCGGGTTAAGCATCATCTTGTAGACCCGGAGATTATCAAAGGTTTCCCTCAGATCATCTATCAAAGTTTCCTTCTCCCTGGACTTAACCACAATATCATCTACATAGGCATGAACATTGCGCCCAATCTGGTTATGAAGACAGTTCTGCACACAACGCTGATAAGTCGCCTGTGCACTCTTGAGTCCAAAAGGCATAGATACATAGCAGAAGGCTCCAAAGGGAGTGATGAACGCCGTCTTCTCCTGGTCCTTAACTGCCATTTTAATCTGATGGTATCCAGAATAAGCATCCAAGAAACTTAAGCGCTCGCAACCTGCCGTAGCATCAATGATTTGATCAATACGGGGAAGGGCAAAAGGATCAGCCGGACATGCCTTGTTTAAGTCCGTGTAGTCCACACACATCCGCGAGGTGCCATTCTTCTTGAGCACGAGCACCGGGTTAGCTAACCACTCTGGGTGAAAGACTTCAACAATAAACCCGGACGCCAAGAGCCGGGCCACCTCTTCACCAATGGCTTTCCGCCTCTCTTCATTAAACCGCCGAAGGAATTGCCTGACCAGCTTAAATTTCGGATCAACATTGAGAGTGTGCTCAGCGAGTTCTCTAGGTACACCTGGCATGTCAGAAAGTTTCCATGCAAAAATGTCCCTATTCTCACGGATGAACTCGATGAGCGCGCTTTCCTATTTTGGATCTAGATTGGCACTGATGCTAAACTACTGAGATGAATCACCTGGAACAAAATCAACAAGTTTAGTCTCATCAGCCGACTTAAATTTCATTGCCGGCTCATGCTTCGTAGTCGGCTTTTTCAGAGAGGTCATATCTGTTGGGTCAACATTGTCCTTGTAAAATTTCAACTCCTCTGTTAGATTCTACATAAGCTGCATCGCCTTCCTCACACTCCAAGGCACCGTAATGGTCCCATAGTGACCCGGCATCTTGAGCTGTAAATACACGTAACACGGCCGTGCCATGAACTCGTCTCCAAAGGCCACTTCCAACTCGATCTTGCCAACTAGATAAGCCGACTTACCAGGCACCACACCATGGAAAATAGTGTTTGACTGGCTGAGGTTCTTATCAATCAACCCCATACGACGGAAAGTCTCATAATAGAGGATGTTAATGCTGCTGCCTCCATCCATGAGCACCTTAGTGAACTTATATCCTCCCACCTGAGGAGCCACCACCAAGGCCAAGTGACCCGGATTATCAACCCGGGGAGGGTGGTCCTCCCTGCTCCACACGATAGGCTGCTCAGACCATCTTAAATAGCGTGGAACCGCCGGCTCAACAGCATTCACAACCCTCTTATGAAGCTTCTGATCTCGCTTACACAGACTGGTGGTAAATACATGATACTGTCCACCGTTAAGCTGCTTTGGATTGGTCTGATAACCCCCCTGCTTCTGTTGATGACCCTGGCCAGACTGCTGATTAAAGCCCCCTTGACCGTTCTGTGGATTAGAACTTGAGCCGCCGCCCGGGCCATGAAAACCGCCAGCGCCTGAGCCGCCGCCTGGGCCATGGTTGCCATTAAAAGCATTGGAATTCTTAAAGGCTTTCATGATTGCGCAATCCTTCCATAGATGAGTAGCTGGCTTCTCCCTAGAGCCATGCCTTGGACAAGGCTCATTCAACAGCTGCTCCAGCGTCGGGCCTGACCCGCCGGATCGGGGAGGTGGCCTCCCCTTGCGTCGCTGGTTATTCCCCTGTGAGCTGGCATTGGCCACGAACTCTAGGCTGCCGTCGGCCTTACGCTTGCCACCTCCTTGGTTCCCCGGGTTATGCTGAGGACCCTTGCCATTGCCGTTCTTCTTTCCCTTCCCTGTCCTTTCATCATCTGAAGCGGGGTCCTTGGTACTATCAGAGTCGGCGTACTTGACGAGAGCCGCCATCAGCGTACCCATATCATTGCAGTCGCGCTTAAGCCGCCCGAGTTTCATCTTCAAGGGCAGGAAACGACAATTCTGTTCCAACATTAAGACTGCAGAGCCGGCATCCATCTTATCAGATGAATGTATTATCTCTTTGACCCGGCGAACCCAATGTGTCGTAGACTCACCCTCCTGCTGTTTACAGTTAGTCAAATCCACAATTGACATAGACTGCCTACAGGTATCTTTGAAATTTTGGATGAACCGGGCTTTCAACTCAGCCCAAGACCCGATGGAATTCGGTGCTAGCCCTTTCAGCCAAGTGCGGGCAATCCCATCTAGCATCATGGTAAAGTACTTGGCCATCGCCGCTTCACTGACCTCCAGCAATTCCATGGCCATCTCGTAACTCTCGATCTAGGCTCCGGGTTGTAAATCAGCCGTGTAATTAGGCACCTTCCTAGGTCCTTTGAAGTCCTTGGGTAGACGTTCATTGCGGAGAGCCGGCACTAAACAAGGGACACCTCCAGTCCTCGTAGGGATACCCACGTCGACGGAAGTCGTCGGATAAGCCGGGGGTGTCTGGTAAGCCGTCAACTGAGGCACCTGTTCCGCCTCTTGCCGCGCTCTGTCTTGGTCTGTTGCGTGAAAGGCTCCTTTATGAGCCGGGCCATGGCCAGGGGGCGGGTCGTGGCGTCGGACATTACTAGAGCCGGTCGCTGAGACCATGTGTCTGCTATAACTCGGGCTCCGGCCTGGACGAGGGGTTGAGTGGATCCTGTCCCGGCTGTAAGAGTACGCCTCTTGCTGTGCCAGCGCTGTCTGAAGGAGTTCTCTGACCCGGCGGGTTTCAATAGCCGTTGGAGAGTCGCCGTCAATTGGGAGAGCCGCCAGCCGTGCTGCTGCGGTGACCATGTTCTCCAGCGGGTTAGCATAATGACCCGGTGGTATTGGCACATACTGAGGCGGGGCAGGGTTCACCCGGGGAGGCCCCATCACTTGTGGCTGAACAGGGGTCCCAGACCCGGGCACTATGATTCCCGGCGGGTTACTAGACCCTGCACCTGGCGTGTTGAAGAGGTTTCAAGGATCGTAGACCGGAGGGAGTCGAGATTGGGCCTTTTGATGCCTCCTTCTCATGACCTCATTGGACGCGTTCTGATCCATCGTGAGCCGGAAGGACTGCGCCTGAATCAACTGAGTCTGGGCGTCGAAAGCCGCCCTCTCCGCAGCCATCCTGATCCCTTCCGCCGCCAGATCCTCCCTGGCTTTCACTAGATCTAACTTTAACTGCGCCACCTCCGCGTCATGCTGAGCTTGATCCGCCGGGTCAACCGTGGCGGTCAACAGGGCCGTCATCTTGTCCGTGAGATCCATCAGCACCTGGGCCGGCGAGGGCACCGAGTTTCCCGACCCAGCGGCAGGGTTCTGAACAGGCTGTGCACCGGCCATGAAGATTCCAACCCGGCTCGGCGGCTCAAACGGGTCCGGAATACTGTCACCATCGGAACAACCCCTGAGCCTGCCATCTTGAAGTTGATACAACGAGTTTGACTCATCTGTGGACGACTCGCCGTCAGAGCCGCGGCCGTCTCATCACCAGATCCAGATCCATCAGAGAGCCCTCCATGGATACATCCCACAAAAGCATGCTTCAAGGCAGGTAGGGCCCGGGCGGGTCGTGCACGCTGAGCCGTCTCGATAAGATCGGCGCAGAGATCTGGCTCAGGGCCCGGCTCACCAATCTTGCCAATGAAGACATGAATTCCGCCGAAGGGGACCCGGTACCCGTACTCAATTGAGCCGGCGTCGGGCCCCCAGTTTGCATCGTCGATGTAGAGCTTGCCGCGACGACTCTTGGTCATCCGGCCCACAGCGTATCCCTTGAGCCATTCGAAGCTGCCCTTCAAGAACTCAAATCCACCGTGCGCTGGCCCCAAGGTGGGCGCCAACTGTCGTGGAATTGTCACGGCAGATGTCCTCGAGTTAGGACTTAGTCGTGGAGCCATCGCAGCTAAGAAGCTTGAAGGGGTTAACGGGACAAGGAACACGAGGGTTATACTGGTTCGGCCCCTTACGGTGAAGGTAAAAGCCTACGTCCAGTTGAGGTGGTATTGATTAGGGTTTCGATTACCAGGGAGCTTAATTGCTATGCCTGGCTCTCGACGAGATCTTACTTGTCCCTAAACCGCCGCCGGGTCGTCCCTTTATATAGAGAGGTTAACACCCAGCAGCTCTCAGAGTCCCGACCGGCTCATAAGAGTGTCCGGCTCGGACTCTCAACTATTCTTGCCTTACACTACAAGTTCTACCATAATAGCGGTTGTAACTACGGGCTTTAAGCCATCTCCGGGTCTTAAGCCCATCTTTGGCCCGCCGTCTTCAAGCTTGGCGCCGGGCTTCAGGCGATGACCATAATGAGTAACCCGGCCCCTCCGGGCGGGTGACTCTAAGGCTTATATCCTCAACATCCTACCTAGGTCACTCGCATGTTTCTCAAGCGTGCTCATTCCTACCCACGTATTTGCAACTTGCTTATACCTGGCCTTTGGCAACTTGCATTGCCTGCCCCAAGCTCCAGCTGTCCAGTCTTCAGCTTTGCCTTCGGAAATTTCCAAGGGCCATACAAGGGATCGCTTCGAAGAAGAACAAAAAAATCTTATATACAGCGAGAAAATACTACTCCCTCGTTCCTAGTAGATATTTCACAAAATGTCACTTTTCACCAGCTAGGCACATTTTTCCTATCGTAGATTTTATCCTGCCATGAGAGACTCCCTTGGCATTAGCCTTGTACCGGTTCATGAGAAAATCATACAGAGAACGATATGGGAGGTGCGTGGTTATTTCCTCTTGCTTTCGTATGTGTTCTTTCCTTCCAGAAGGCGAGTACTGACTGAACTATTGATGCACATGAGGATTGCGTGTGTGAAGATTACATAGTTAAAGCATGATTTGGGTCTGCATGGATGCTGGCCAGGAGATGGTTGAGCACTTATTTTGCTGCTCAAAAGATAGCGGCATGCCTGTCAGGGCCATAACTGAACCCGCGCTACTGTCAGTTACCACTCTACACTTCGTCAGTTAGCCAACGGCTCAGATTGAAAGTGGTGAAGGAGGAGGGACGACCCAGAACTCACAAGTTACAGTTGCGCTTAATAAAACAGTTGCATTTTTTTTGCGATTAAATAAAACAGTTGCATTCAGCTGTACTCTGTTAGTCGAAACCTCCGTCCGATCTCCAAGTACGATTCGATCGTAACATTGCAGTTCCAAAACTGTAGGCATCTACCAAGTTCTTCAGCCGAGCCTTCTACTAGGATGCTTCGCGAGACAGAAGAATGTAAAACACCGGCGCACACCGGTTAACATCACACGGTTTAGCAAGTGTCATCATTCGTGGCCGGTCGTCCTCACGAATGATATGCCGCAGCCCACGGGTTCAGCCAATGAACCAGCCAATGCCATTTGCGAATAGTATAACACGGCAACAAAGCACACTTGCTTTAGATTTAAGGTAAAGCTGCCGGCCTGCCGGGCACTTGATACGTTTTATTACAACCGGGCAAACAACTGGTCGACTGACTCAAGGCAGAGTACTTTGTGCAATTAAGTAGAAGATCTGGAGATACTGTAGTTGCGTATCATGGTGGGTGGTAATGGTTCATCAGTTCGTATAGTACTCCACCACCGCCATAATGTAAGAGCAAACTAATGAACTATGATGAACTACTCCCTCAGTTCCGTAATATAGTGCCTATAGATTTTTGCAAAAGTTAAACATTATAAATTTTGATTATATTTATAGAGAAAAGTAGGTACATCTAAATACCAAATGCACATCATTGAATACATCATGAGTTATATTTTCAGAATATACATGTTTAGTATTGTAGATGTAGACAGTTTTTCTTTATACAATTGTCAAAGTTGGCATAGTTTGACTTCAAAAAATCTATAGGCACTACATTGTGGAATGAAGGGAGTATAATATAATGTAACACAAACTAATGAACTAGTAGTATAATATAATGTAACGCAAGCGAGGAGTTCCTTTCACATAGACATAGTCTACCCACCGCAACCCAACCGAACACAATCAACTTGTGAAGGTTGGTAGAGATCCTGCGTAGCAGCTACTTACAATGTTTTTGATTTATGGCTGCATCATAATGTTAGGGCTAATAACACAGAAACATGCTAGTTGTTGAGGAGAAGACAACTTGGAGTATTCAGATCCAGAATTAATCGGTGTTCAGATCCAAAACAGCTACCAGCACAAGTATCACAGATCTGGGACAACATGTTAACTGCGGATCCCGAATGTTACAAAATGCGGGGAATCAGATTGAAACATCTGCGCCTCTAAAACAAGCAGACCGGGGAGATGAAGGGAATGGATCAACCCTAAAACTAGATCTCATTGCCGACCTCTCTCCTCTAAGCTCCTCCGTCACAACAGCTACAAACAGAGACGACTGGTGATCCCCAGATCGTAAGAGGAAACAACTAGGTACACGCACGGGCACATCAGCTTGTCTGGTAGTGTCGGCGAGTTGGCTGGCGGTCTGTCCGGCGGCCTAGCTAGGTGGAGCGCGCGAGGCGGGAGGCGATGGCGGAGTGGTACATGGCGTCGTGGAAGCTCTCCGTCTCCACCATCCGCGCCCGCAGCTGCCGCGCCTTCTCCTCCGTCAGGCCGCCCACGAACGACCTCCCCGCCTTCTCTTCCTCCACCGCCACCACCATCGCTGGCGCCGGTGCCGCGGCCTCCATGTAGTCCGCCCGCCCGGACCAGCCGAGCAGCGGCGCCCACCACTTGCCTCCCTCGGGGGCTCCCGCCGCGCGGACCCGCCCGGCGCCCACGGAGCCAGAGGCGGATGCGGCGCGGGGCCGGAAAGTCGTTCCCGTCGACGGGCGGGGGGAGAAGGAGACGGCGGATGCAGGCGGTGCCATGGCCATTAGCTCGGTCGCTTCCTTCGCTCGTAAGATTCTACTACGGGGTTTCTTTGCTTTCGGTTTGGCGAGAGATGATGGGGATTGTTGTAGACTGTGAATGCTTGAGCTTGTGAGATGGAGAGCTCGAGATGGCGGAAATTTATAACGGGCCAGGCCAGGCCAGGGGAAGAGGATGAAGAGTGGATAGGAACGGCGCGTGGACGCGCGGGGTGGGGGTGCGCTTTTCCGTTACGCGTGACGTGTGATCGAGTAGACTCATGCACGCACCTGGATCACCGCGAGGACGGCAGCAAATACAGTATGAGAAACGCAACAAAGTTTGAACAACAGATAGAGTAAATATTGCGTATCTAGCCACGTGCACCGCAATGCAAAATGGCTCCACCTCGCGCTTCGCCGTGCTCCCCTCCCACCCCACCAACCAGCCCCTCGACGGCCGCCACTCCGGCGTCGGCAACCTCAGATCTGGCGTACCCCACTCCGGGCTCGTCGTCCACAGCCAGCTCATCCCCCTTCGGCCACAGCCACCCGCGGCGTCGCTGGAGCGCCCCCGGCTCCCCTGATAGCGCTGCCGCACTCCTGCGGGCCATTCACTCCTCTGCGGCGCCTTCAAGTGAGGCTGCTGCTTGGGAGCGGAGCCACCCCACGCGTCGCTTGACCCGCTGGTCCGCGCTGCTCTCTGCGACAACCGGTGCCTGCCGCCTGCCGCGCCATCACGCCCTGCGCCGGCCTACCCTCCGGGCTTGCGGTCTATCATCTGCATCCCCCCATCCTCCGCATTTATCCCACGGCCCTCGTGCATTCACTTCACACCCTCCCCGTGGCCCGTGCCGCGTGCTCCGTGCGACAAGCGCGCTGCTGCTTGCCCGGAATGGCAAGTCGTTCGCCCGAAGCGCCGGCGGCGTGCACCGCCCGTACCATCCTCGGCGGGGGCGGTTTATGCGCGAGACGCTCACCTGCGCAGCAATTGAAGGCCGAGCTCCGCTGCGCAGCCTATTTGAAGCGCTTCCGCGGGCGTTCCTCCGCTGTCTCTACCACGACCACCGAGCAAGCGAGTGTCGAGATCCTGTTCGGTGCTCCAGCTGCTGGCTTTGGGGTCACCACTCCCGCTCCCCCCGCTGCCCCAAGCGCGCTCCACGCCCCACCGCCCCGTCAAGCCGCCCCCCCAACCCGCCGACCCCGCCGTCGTCCCCCGCCCCCGCCCCCCCGCAGGCCCGCCCCCAACACCACCCCTACCCCGCCCCTCATGGCCTCCAGCCCCGGCGACCCTTCGCGCCGCCCCTGCGGCGGCAACACCTTCTCCGTCTCCACCCTCGCCATGGAGGAGGCCGCCTGCAGCCTGCGGGCTTGTGCCGTCGTGGTGACCATGTCTGAGGTCCGCGTCGACGTCAACCCCCAGATCGTGGCCAAGGCTTTCGAGCGGGACCTCGCCATCCCCTGGGACAAGCTCCACGTCTCCAAGTTCCACCCCGAGCACTTCTTGGTGCGCTTCGCCAACGTCCGCGACCGCGACATCGCTGTCGATGCGGGGGTCGTCGCCTGCAGGGGTGTGGCTCTCTCCATCGCGCCCTGGTCGCCGACCGCGCACGGCCACCAGCGCATCTGGCGCTACTACTGCCGTGTCGCCATTGAAGGAATGCCGGTCCAGGCATGGCGCAAGGAGGCCGTGCAGGACACCATTGGCCTGGCTGTCTACGTCGACCGGCTCGAAAGGCAGACAACCTCCCTCTCCAACACCTCATGCCTTTTCGTCTGGGTCTGGGCCTGGACGCCCGACGACATCCCCAAGGACAGCCTCTACTCCATCCTCGAGCGACCTGTGGAGGGGCGCAGCCGGCCGGCTCTCCCGGAGGGCTGCCCGCGCGATGAAGGCCTCCACGGGCCTGAGTTCCCGCTGTTGATCCACCTCGACACCACCAAAGACTACACCCCCATCGTCGCTGCTGACCCGCAATGGCCGCTCGAAGAGAACTTTCGCTGGGTGAAGGACGTGCGGGACGGCGACGCCGTCGCCCCTCGCCGTCGCGGCGACGACCAGGATCACCCGCGGGACGTCTTCCCCCGGCAACGGCGCCAGAAATCCTTCTTGCTACCTCTTGAGCACTGCGTTGGTTTTTCCTTGAAGAGAAAAGGGTGATGCAGTAAAGTAGCGTAAGTATTTCCCTCGGTTTTTTAGAACCAAGGTATCAATCCAGTAGGAGACCACGCACGAGTCCCTCGCACCTACACAAACAAACAAGAACCTCGCAACCAACGTGATAAAGGGGTTGTCAAGCCCTCAACGGTCACTTACGAGAGTGAGATCTGATAGATATGATAAGATAATATTTTTGGTATTTTTATGATAAAGATGCAAAGTAAAATAAAAGGCAATAAAAATAGCTAAGTGTTGGAAGATTTATATGATGAAAAATAGACCCGGGGGCCATAGGTTTCACTAGTGGCTTCTCTCAAGAGTATAAGTATTACGGTAGGTGAACAAATTACTGTTGAGAAATTGACAGAATTGAGCATAGTTATGAGAATATCTAGGTATGATCATGTATATAGGCATCACGTTCGAGACAAGTAGACCGACTCCTGCCTGCATCTACTACTATTACTCCACACATCGACCGCTATCCAGCATGCATCTAGAGTATTAAGTTCAAAAGAACAGAGTAACGCTTTAAGTAAGATGACATGATGTAGAGGGATAAACTCATGCAATATGATATAAACCCCATCTTGTTATCCTCGATGGCAACAATACCATACGTGCCTTGCTGCCCCTACTGTCACTGAGAAAGGTCACCGCAAGATTGAACCCAACGCTAAGCACTTCTCCCATTGCAAGAAAGATTAATCTAGTAGGCCAAACCAAACTGATAATTCGAAGAGACTTGCAAAGATAACCAATCATACATAAAAGAATTCAGAGGAGATTCAAATATTGTTCATAGATAAACTTGATCATAAACCCACAATTTATCGGTCTCAACAAACACACCGCAAAAGAAGATTACATCGAATAGATCTCCACGAGAATCATGGAGAACTTTGTATTGAGATCCAAAGAGAGAGAAGAAGCCATCTAGCTAATACCTATGGACCCGAAGGTCTGAGGTAAACTACTCACACATCATCGGAGAGGCTATGGTGTTGATGTAGAAGCCCTCCGTGATCAATGCCCCCTCCGGCAGGACGCCGGAAAAGGCCCCAAGATGGGATCTCACGGGTACAGAAGGTTGCGGCGGTGGAATTAGGTTTTCGTGGATGCTTCTGTTGGTTTGGGGGTATGTAAGTATATATAGGAGGAAGAAGTACGTCGGTGGAGCAACATGGGCCCCACGAGGGTGGAGGGCGTGCCCAGGGGGTAGGCGCGCCCCCTACCTCGTGCTCTTCTGGTTGCCTTCTTGACGTACGGTCCAAGTCCTCTGGATCACGTTCATTTCGAAAATCACGTTCCCGAAGGTTTCATTCCGTTTGGACTCTGTTTGATATTCTTTTTCTGCGAATCACTGAAATAGGCAAAAAAACAACAATTTGGGCTGGGCCTCCGGTTAATAGGTTAGTCCCAAAAATGATATAAAAGTGTATAGTAAAGCCCGTTAAACATACAAAACAGAATATAATATAGCATGAAGCAATAAAAAATTATAGATATGTTGGAGACGTATCAGACGCCGACCGCAACCGGGGCCGCCGGCGAAGGCGCAGCCGCCACAGCCCCTCCTGGAGATCAGACCTACTGGGATGCCGTTCAGACGGGACCACCCAGGGTTCTCGGTGCTCTGGACGACGTCACCACGGGGGGCGGGGCCCTCCCACGGTGGGAGACGCCGCACCGGCTCCCCCAGGATGACTCGTCCCCCGATGGCCCCACCAGTGGCCAGGGACGTGGCCGCAGCCGCAGCCGCACTCACTCCCATGAGCGCGCCTGCAGACTCCGGGACCCATCGCCACCTCCTGTGGCCCTCCACCCTGGCCACTCTGGGCAGGACGGCCCTGTCTCCTTGGCTGCGGCAGCCGAGGTCTGTCTCTCCCTGCCCATCCTGCCGAGCGTGGCTGCCCCGCCCAAGGCCGCGGCCGCTGCTCCACTGGAAGGCGTCCCAGTGGCCTGGCAGCCCCACGCCGGCCCACCTTTGGCCGAGGAGCTGTGGGGGGACCTGACCTAGATGGACCTGCTCCTCCTCGAGCTTGATGCTGGCTCTTTCTGCCGCCCCACCTTTGTCCTGGACGGGTTTCCCGCCAACGTCGATTTCTGGTCGTTCGCCGAGCCAGTGCATCACCCCTGGGCCGGCCTCTCTGAGGCTCAGCTGGGCCTTGAGTCAGCGATGCCGCTCTTCGAGGCGGCCAGGCCGGCCCGGCGCCCCCCAGCCCGCTCGCCCCCCCTGCAGCCTTGGCCTAGCCAGGGCTACATGGACGCGGCTCGCGACTGCACCACCATGCAGACCGCTGCGGCGCATGTGACGCTGCGGCTGATCTGCGACGCTGGCCTGGACGCCGACGACCTCACCTGCAAGCTCAAGGACCTGGAGGTTGATCCGGCCACCTCTTTCATGGCGCAAGTCTTCAAACTGCTCCCACCTTCCATCATGGGGCCGCCCCCCTGAAGACCCAGCTGGCGGCCGCCGCCCCGCCCGAGGAATCCATCTTCATCCCCACTCCACCACCAGCGGCCGTCGAGGCGAGGCGGTCCAGCATGCGCATCGCGAAGGGCGCCTTTCCCCCTGGCACCTCGCAGCAGGAGAGGGCGCAGACCCGGCTAGCGCAGAAGCTCGACTTCATCAACAAGCCATTTGAGTTCTCGCCCAAGGTGCGCGAGCGCTACGTCGACCGCTTCATGACCCCTCTGGGCAAGCTGACGACCAAGCTGGCCCGCGCAGCTGGCGTGCAGGGCCAGGGCCGGATCATGCTGCCGGAGAAGAGCCTGCGCGAGCTCGCCGGCGAGGAGGACCGCGCGGTCTAGGACGCGCGTACGTCAGGCCTGGGAGCTGACTCTGATCATGTTAGCACATCTTGCCGTGCATGCTGTAGACTCGCGCCGTGTAGCCACCGCGTTGATTTGTCCGTCCGTCGTTTTCCTTTTGGCGACCTCGCCGGGCGCCCATGTCTGTCACCAGCTGTGTGTGTGCTCCTGTTTACGGCAACCTTGTCGGGCGCCCGTGTCTGTCACCGCCTGTGTCACTCGTTCTTCAAAATGGCGCCGCCTGCTGTTCGGCTGGTTTGCCCTTGTGTTAACCATAAGTTTCCCCAATGAGTAATTTCTTTGTGTTAAACTGGAACGTCCGTGGCCTTAACGACAAGGCGCGGCGCGGCGGCGTTAACTCCCTGGTGCAACAATCCCGCCCTTCCATCCTCTGTCTCCGGGAGACCAAGAAGGAGCAATTCACAGCCGCCGAGTTGCTTGAGACGGGGGGGCCTCGCCTGCGTGGCCACGCCTTCCTTCCGGCCGTTGGGACCTCCGGCGGGGGCCTGCTTGCCTGGGACACGGACATCTTCGTGGGGCAATGCATCGACACCTCCCCCTTTGCCGTCTTGGTGCGGCTCACCCCGTGCTCCGGGGACGGGGCCTGGACGATCACCACCGTTTACGGCCCCTGCACCAACGACGCACGGTTCCTCTTCCTCGCTGACTTGGCAAGGCTCCGCTCCCTCATCCAAGGCCCATGGCTACTGATCGGTGATTTCAACCTGATCTGCGACGCTCGGGACAAGAGCAATGACAACCTTGATCACCACATGATGGCTCGGTTCCGGGCGGCCCTGAACCGGAGCGAGCTGCGGGAGATCAAGCTCTCGGGGCGGCGGTTCACGTGGTCAAATGAGCAGTCCCACCCCACGTTGGCGCGCCTAGACCGCGCGTTTTGCGACACTGACTGGGATTCGCGCTTCCGGAGCGCTTTCCTGCAGCCGCTGGCCACGGGCATGTCCGACCACTGTCCCCTGGTCCTCACCTGCGAGCAGCCTCTGCGCCGCATGCCGTGTTTCCACTTTGAGGCCTTCTGGCCGCTGATGGAGGGTTTTCACGACGTGGTCGCGCAGGCTTGGCACGCCCGCTGCCCAGCCCTAGACGCTCTCGGCCGCCTCTGCTTCAAGATGAAACGCACCTCCAACGCCCTACGTATCTGGAGCAAGACCTCCATCGGGAACACCAGGCTCCAGCTCCTTATGGCGCAGGACATGGTGCTCTTGTTGGATTCGGCACAGGAGACGCTCCACCTCGAGGAGGACGAGCTGCAGCTGCGCCGCGAGCTCAAATCACGCATCCTGGGGCTCACGGTGATCGAGCGCATCCGGGCCAGGCAGCGGTCGCGTGTGCGCTGTCTTAGGGTTGGAGACGCGAACACACGTTTCTTCCACCTCAAATGCAACTCGAGGCGACGTAAAAACTTCATTGCCAAGCTCTCCCGCGGAAACACAATCGCAACGGAACAAGCTCACAAGGCGGCGCTCGCAAAGAGCTTCTTCACCGACGTCCTCGGCACCCCGGCGCCCGCCACGACGGGGCTCAATTGGGAGTGCCTCAACCTGCCAGTCCACGACCTCTCTGAGCTTGAGCAGGAGTTCACTGCCGCGGAAATCCGGCAAGCAATCCTGGACACGCCGCTTGACCGCGCACCGGGACCGGACGGCTTCACGGGCAGGTTTTTCAAGGCTACGACATACACCATCCTCCCGGATCTCCTGCTGGCCTTCCACCAGCTGCATGCCATGAACAGGCACGGCCTTGCCAGGATCAACAAGGCCAACATCGTCCTTATCCCCAAGACGGACGGAGCCGCGACCATTGGCGATTTCCGGCCGATTAGCCTCCTCAACAGTGTGTCGAAGCTGTTTGCCAAGGTTTTGGCCACAAGGTTGGCCCGGCGAATTCACGAGCTAATATCGCCGGCCCAAAGCGCGTTCATCCGGGGACGCAGCATCCAGGACAACTTCCTCTTCGTCCAGGGCATGGTGAGACACTTCCACCGTACCAAAAAAACATGCCCTCTTCCTCAAGCTAGACCTAGCAAAGGCCTTCGACACTCTGTCCTGGCCCTATCTGCTGGATCTCATGAGGGCGAGGGGTTTCGGCACCCGCTGGTGCAGCTGGATCTCCATGCTCCTCGCCACTTCTTCCTCGCGAGTGATGATCAACGGCATCATCAGTGACATCTTCGCGCATGCCCGGGGGGTGAGACAGGGCGACCCCCTCTCCCCCTTCCTCTTCATCCTTGCAATGGAACCGCTCTACGCCCTCCTTCGGCTGGCCGCGGCCGACGGCATCCTCTCCCCGCTGCGTGGACGTGTTCCACAACTGCGAGCCTCGCTATACGCGGACGGCGTGGCGTTGTTCATCAACCCTGTGCGTGCAGAGCTGGCTGCGGTGCGCACAATCCTCGCGGAATTCGGGGACGCGTCCGGCCTGCGAGCAAACCTCGCCAAGAGCTCAGTAATCCCAATCGCCTGCTCAGGGCTCGACATTGCACATATCACCGAGCCGCTAGGTGCCCCACTAGCCACTCTGCCCACGAAGTTCTTGGGCCTGCCGCTGTCCTTGCGTCGACTACGCAAGATCGACTTCATGCCGCTCTTGGACAAGCTCCGGGCACGCATGGCCTGCTGGAAAGCATCCCTCATTTCCGCGGCGGGCCGCCTAGTGCTCCTCAACGCGGTGCTCTCCTCCTTCATGGTCTACTGGTTATCCGTTTTCACCTTCCCTGACTGGGTCCGCCGTGAGATCGACCGCCTCCGCCGAGCCTGGCTCTGGCACGGCAACGACTCCTGCCACGGTGGGCATTGCAAGATTGCATGGGCCAAAATATGCCGGCCAAAGGAGCTCGGGGGCCTGGGGATTTTGGACATCAACCGCTTCGGCGCGGCTCTGAGACTACGCTGGCTCTGGCTCCAGCGCGCGCCGGGCGACAAGCCTTGGCAGGGCTTCCCCATCCCCTGCTCCATGGACGACCGCAAACTCTTCGCGGCGGCCACTCGGGTGTCCCTCGGCAATGAGGAGCGCGCCCTCTTCTGGCACGACGCCTGGCTGGATGGGGCCGCCCCGCTACTGACCGCGCCCAGCCTGTTCGCTGCCTCCCGGCGGAAGTACAGGACGGTTGCCGGCGCTCTCAACGGCAACAAATGGATCAGCGACCTGCGAGGACGGGTCCACTCGGACTCCCTACCCATGTTTGTCGAGCTTTGGACGAAGATTGTTGCCTTGCCGCCATTGCCGCAAGGGGCCGAGGACGTTTTCTCCTGGCGCCTCTCCGAGAGAGGCCTATACACGGCCGCATCCGCGTACCGCATGCAGTTCATGGGTTCGGCGCGCTCACCGCTCATGCAGGTCGTCTGGAGGGCATGGGCACCCGGAAAATGTCACCTCCTGGCCTGGCTCATCGTGCAAAATCGGGTCCTAACAGCGGGTCGCCTGATGGCCAGGGGCTGGCCGAACTCATATTTTTGCCCGTTGTGCCGGAGAAGCCTCGAGACGGCCAGGCACCTTGTCGCCGACTGCCCCTGGTCCAGAGGGCTCTGGGCGATCGCGGCGGTGCGTTTGGAGCTGGATTCGCTGCAGCATGGCTCTTGGAGGCCGGACGCTCCTCTTACGGAGTGGATGTGTGTCCTATCCGAGGCGGCACGCCCCCAGGGCAAGGCTCGCTCAGCGGCTCTGGTTCTGATCTGGGAGATCTGGCGGGAGCGAAATGCCCGTATCTACCGTGGCACTGAGCGCACGCCGCAGGACGTCCTCCTGCTAGTCTTGGACGAATTAGCAGCTTGGGGGCTGGCGGGTTGCCGGCATTTCATGTCGCGATAATAGGGTCCTAGCCTGGGGTCTGCGCACCCCGTTTTTTCTTTTCGCCTTTGTTTTTGCTCCTTCTTGGTCGGTCTCCGGCCACCCCCTGTACAGTTGGCACTCTTCTGCTGCTCCTTCTATCAATCGAAAGCGCGGTTCTCCCGCGTTTTTTCCAAAAAAGATATTGCGTATCTGACGCTCTTTTTGGCTGATTGCCGCAAAAACGCATGAACACAGTAAGAAACACGTAAATGGGCCGGCCCACTTGTACGTCCCAGTTTTGTAACTTTCTGGATGGTTCCTAACCGGTTTTGTGAACCTTCTAGACGGTTCCGAATTGTTTTGTTTATTGTTTCCGGTTTACTTTCTGTTTTCTTATTTCTTTTTCTTTTTCAAAAAAATGGGGTGGGGTGGGGGAGGTTCTCCTTTTTTCTCTCTCTCTAAGTTTTTGTTCTCTCTCTAAGTGGTCGCACCAGTGCCAGCATTCATGACTTGATTTGGCACATTGTACATGTAAAATATAATCTGGGTAGTTCTATAACTTTCGAGAATGGTTGATGGATTGTGTGGAATTGTGCCGTAAGGATGTGGTGGAGAAGGATTCAGGCTTTACGAATTAAACTTGCATTAGATTGACAGTAAAGAGGCAAAGATTGTGCCTACTTTTTATACTACATGTACTTCTGAGATCTCCGTTGCATTTGGTTTGTTAAATTCAGTACCGAGCTACCCACCGACTCATGCATAAATCTATGCATCTCAGTTTACTGCTTTGGCCGCAACGCTAAAAAGGTTGTTCCATTTATATGATTAAATGAATGTCTTCGCTCGAGCAAGTCAAGCTGTAAAATATGGACTAAAAGCTAACGTGCGGTTTGCTATCCCGTTTTTGCTTCTCGTGTTAAACAATTGCTTTCTCTTTATCATGTGTTGTTGGCGAACTAATCAACATCACCATAATCTCTGGGATGTTTGTTTCCTACCGAAAAGGAGTGTCATGGCTCTTGGCATTCTTATATTCAGCATAAAAAGGTATTCATAGCTTTTCAGAGATATGTGAACATACTTTCTCAGTACGCTCAAATGCTCAATTACCTACTAGATTGAATTTTTTGAACATTTTAATCGACATGTGAGGTTTTTTTAATATAAAGTAAGGGCAAAATTATTCTACTTTGTTTAAGTATGTGTCCCCTAACTTGAATGAATGCTAACTTTTTATGTTAAGGCTATAATGTGTGTTGCACGTGCACACTTATTAGTATGGTTTCTACTGATGTGCAAAAGAAAAATACCAAGCACATATTTGACTAAAGGCCCCTATTTCATATTTCCTCTCTGACACTCTTCGGCACATTGCCGCAGAAACGCACAAAACAGAATGAGCAAACAGGTAAATGGGTTGGCCCACTTGTAGATTCCTACACGTGGTAGAAGACCCAGTCATGGAACCTTCTGTATGGTTCCTGGCCGGTTTTGGGAACCTTCTAGACGGTTTTAAACCTCTTTTTTTAAATAGTTTTTGGTTTACCTTTCGTTTTTTCTTTGTTTTTTCAATAATTTTATTTTTTTAATATGAATTAAGAATATTTAGCATTTTCTAAAAATTTATGATTTTTTTCAGAAAGTATTCAGTTTTAATATGTTGTTGGCATTATTACAAAAATCAGATTATATTATTTTTTCAAATGTTGTTGAAATTTGTTCACATTCTCAAACATTGTTGGTTTCTTTCCAAAACAATGTTCGAAACTTCAGAAAAAGTTCCCATTTTCAAAAAGGTAATGTTCTGTTTTCTGAAGCCAAATGCTCACAATTTGTGAAAATTGTTTAGATTTTCCAAAAAAAAACTAAGAATATATTCGTGTTTTCCAAAACAAAACTTCATAATATATTATTATTTTCATATTTCTCACAAAAAGCAAAACACATACTCCCTCCGTTCCTAAATATAAGTCTTTCTAGACATTTCAAATGGACTACAACATACGGATGTATGTAGACATATTTTAGAGTGTAGATTCACTCATTTTGTATGCCGCACTGGTGGAGTAGATGCCATTGCCGCTCGCTGTCCATCTGATCTTGTCTTGCAGGTGCTCTGCTAGAGCTTGCCCTTGATATCTGATCAGTCTTGCAAGAGAGACTACGTCGGTCACTATATTTTCCCAGCTTTCATGCCGAACATCTCTGATCCACTGGTCATTTCTAAGTGCCTCCGCTACCGTCCTTGTCTTCTTTCTTGAGATTCTGTACAGGGCAGGGAAAGAGTTGCAAAGAGGAGCGCCGCCCAGCCAATTGCATGTCCAGAACTTTGCGGTTTGCCCGTCCCCAATGACGACCCTGGTAGTCCTGGCAAAAAGGTTTTTGTCTTCCTGATCGCAGGGTGTGGGGAAATCCCTCCATGGTCTGTCCGGTTGCGCCCAGGACAGCCACAGCCATCTCAGACGAAGAGCTCTGCCGAAGCGATGTAGGTCTTGAATCCCTAATCCTCCATTCTCGATCGGCCAACAAACTGTGTTCCAGTTTACTTTGCACTTCCCTCCCGACAGCTCCTCTTCCTGCGCCCACAGAAACTTGCGCCTCGTCTTGTCTATTTCCTTGAGGAGTTTTTTTTGGCATACGAAGAACAGTCATGGCGAAAGTTGGCATTGCAGATAGAACACTGCGTACCAGCACTCTTCTTCCGGCCATGTTCATTAACTTTCCCTTCCAGCCTGCTAGCCGTGATCTAATCCTATCTAAGATGAATTGGAGATGCACTATCCTAATTCTACCCGTGCAGATTGGTAGCCCTAGATACGTCATTGGGAAGCCTACCACCACTCCACCAAAATCTTGGAGAATATCATCTAGGTTTAGGTTGTCACACCTAATTGGAGTAACCGTAGGTTTCTCCTGGTTTAATCGCAAGCCAGTTGCTTCTCCGAAGAGGTGTAGGATGTTCAGAAGCTTTGATACTTCTTCTTTCACAGGGTTTGCGAAGATGACTGCGTCGTCGACGTATAGACTAATTCTCATACTAGTTCCTCTACCTGGGAGAGGCGCCAGGGTGCCCTGGGCTACAGCTGCCGCCAGCAGATGATGGAGAGGGTCGATCGCCAAGATAAACAGCAAGGGGGACAGAGGGTCACCCTGCCGTAGCCCCTGGCGGTGGGAGATGGACGGCCCGTTGTCACCATTTAGTAAGCAAGAGGACGATGCCGTGGACAGCAGGAGTGATACCCAATCTCTCCATCTAGCACTGAAACCCAGGTGCTGAAGAAGCTCTAGGATGTATTCCCAGGAGACTGAATCGAAGGCTTTTGCGATATCTAATCTGAACAGCAGAGCAGGTTTTCTGTTCCTATGAAGAGCCTTTACGCATCCTTGGACGTAGAGGAAACTATCATGGATGCATTTTCCTTTCTGGAAAGCTGATTGCGCCGGAGAGAGTATCGTTGGAATTATCGTTGCTAGTCTCATCGACAGAACTTTTGTTATGAGTTTTACAACTGAGTTGATCAAACTGATCGGTCTGAAGTGCTTCACTTCAATTGCAGCCTCCTTTTTAGGCAGGAGAGATATGAACGCCTTATTGATCTCATGAAAGTTTTCTCCCGCAAGGTGATAGAATTTCCTGAACACTTCCATAATATCTTCTTTGATGATGTTCCAGCTTGCTCTGAAGAATTGGCCGGTGAAACCGTCTGGCCCAGGGGCTTTTTCAGCCGGAGACGCCACGATCGCAGCCCAAACCTCGCCTTTCGTAAAGGGGTTGTCCAAACCTTGAGCTGGTATCCTTGGGAGCTGCAGTTCATTCCAATTCAAGGTGAAATGCCGTTGTCTTGATGTGCCTAGGGCCTCCGCGAAGTGCTCATGTATTTCTTCAGTTTTTGCTGCATGTTCAGTTACTATTGTTCCTTCTCTAGTTCTAAGCATGTGAATGTGGTTCTTCCTTCTTCTTGCTTGCATTTAGCATGAAAAAAATTTGTGCTAGCGTCCCCTGCCCGAAGCCATGTCACCCTGGAAGCTTGCCTTTTTCTGGCCCTCTCAATCGCGGCAAGCCCCAGCACTTTGGTCTTCAGAAGCTTTCTGAGATTGAACTCTTCCGCCGTTAGAGCTCTTTTTTCCTGAGCAATGTCAAGCTGCAAAATGACCTCGTTTTGTGACGCCCGGATAATCATGCTACAGTAATCCTACGCTAATCGTGCCATGTCACTTCGATTACTGTTGCTAATCTCGCGTTAGTTCGAAACCGATTCTAATTCAGATCCAAAATCAAGCAAACAATAAAAGTTTTCAAATATTAAAATTAAAATGTTCAGAGTGAACCAAATATTGCATAGATAATTACAGTGGAGAAACCACACCTTTATAAAATGTTTAAATAATATGAGATGAATAAAACAGCAGCAAAAACAATTATTTAAATACCTTTTGTAATTAATAAAATGTCAAACTAATTTATTGAGGACTGGACTTGTTGAGTATGGACTAAGTTGAAGTGCTAATTTATATACAAAGTATATATTTTACTAAAACTAAAATAAAAGGATACAAAACTATAACAGAAAAAGTAAAATAAATAAAAGGAAAGAAATGAAATAAAACAAAAGAAAAACAGAACCCCCACTGGGCCAACCGTGGCCCAGCTGGCCAGCCCAACTGGGCAAAGGCCCAGTCACCCCTCCACTCCTCCTTAACCCCCTGGAGGCCGAACCCTAACCCGTAACCCCCACCGACACCTCCCACTCCCCCCCCCACGATCCCCCTGCTCCTCCCCCCGATCCAGAACTGGATCGGGCCGAACCCCGACGCCGTGCGCCGACGCCGGCTTCCGTCCCCGCCCGCGCCGCCGCCTGGACATCGCCGGCCCCCGCCCTCATCCTCGCGCTCCCGTCCTCTCTCCCTCTCCGCTCGTTCTGGATCAGGGGCATGCACTCGCCGCGCCCGACGTGCACGTCGCCGCCCTCGTCGGCTCCGTCGTCGCCCTCGCCGGCTCCGTCGCCCGCCACCTCGCGCTGCCATCGCCATCTCCCTCGACGGATCTGCTCGCGTCTGAGGACACCGCCCCCATCGCCGATCCCGCCGTCCGTCGCCCCCGGACCGCCACCGCGCTCCCCCGTCCTCCTCTGGACGCCGTCGCCCCCGAGCCCGCTGCCATGCCCCTCCCGCTCCCCTGTGAGCGCCCCCTCTCCTCCTCTCTCCCCCCACCGCGCCGTGCCCGCGCCCGTCGGCGCTCTCGCGCGCCCCTGTTGTCGAGCCCCTCGCTCGCGCTCGTCCCCACCCGTCGCTGGCCGCGCCCCGTGCCCCGCCGTACTCGCCGTGTCCGGCTTCTCCCCGTGCTCGCGAAGGTGCTACGCCGTCTTCGGCCGCCGCAGCTGCCTCCCCGTGCACCCCCCGCTTCGCCATTCACCGCCTCCGCCCGCAACTCCCAGCGCCGCCCTGGCCCCCCCTGCTCCCTGGTCGCCGGCGCCCCGCAGCGCCCAAATCGGGTGCGCCCCGCGGGCCAGTGCCCGTTCGGGCTGTGCCCGATAGCCCAGCACCCGATTGGCCCCCTGGCCCAATGACAAGTGGGGCACAGCCCCTGAGAACGTTTTTTATTAAAAAAAGAATTAAAAAAATAAGAATTAAAAAATAAAAAAATAAAGTAAAATAATAATAAATAATTAAAGTAATTAATTAATTAACTACATTAATTAAGTTAATTAACCCTGATTAGGTTAATCTAATTTAGATTTTAGTTTAATTAGGTATTAATTAATTAGTTAACCACTAATTAGCTAAACAGCCTATGACAGGTGGGACCCACTGGTCCTGACGTCACAGTGACGTCATGCTGACGTCACCCTGCTACTGTTTCGGTTAATGTTGTTTTAATTAATTAAATAAAATCCGGAAATTAATATAAACTTTAGAAAATCATATTAAATAATCCGTAACTCCGATGAAAATAATTTATATATGAAACTTGCTTAGAATTTCGATACGAACCCAAGTACGCCCTCCGTATTCCTGTTAGATGCCCGTAGCTATATGAACATGGAACTTTTAGACCGTTTTCAGTAAATGAATAGTGCCCAACTTTAATTAGATAAATCCAAATAAATTCCTAAATCAACTAAATCATTTAGTTAGGTAGTAGAGCACCTCTGCATACCATTTAGACATGTCCTGCATATTGTTTGCATTATTGCCGTGAATTTATTGTTTCTCTCCCCCTCCTTCTCTCTCGCTAGACACCGACACCGACGCCGCCGCTGCCCAGTTCGACTACGGAGTTGACGACCCCTCCTACTTGCCAGAGCAACCAGGCAAGCCCCCCCCGATCACCAGATATCGCCTATTCTTCTCTATACTGCTTGCATTAGAGTAGTGTAGCATGTTACTGCTTTCCGTTAATCCTATCCTGATGCATAGCCCGTCATTGTTGCTACAGTTGTTACCCTTACCTGCTATCCTGCTGCTTAGTATAGGATGCTAGTGTTCCATCAGTGGCCCTACACTCTTGTCCGTCTGCCATGCTATACTACTGGGCCGTGATCACTTTGGGAGGTGATCACGGGTATATACTATATACATTTATTCATGACACATGTGGTGACTAAAGTCGGGTCGGCTCGAGGAGTACCCGCAAGTGATTCTGATGAGGGGGCTGAAAGGACAGGTGGCTCCACCCCGGTAGAGGTGGGCCTGGGTTCCTGACGGCCCCCGACTGTTACTTTATGGCGGAGCGACAGGGCAGGTTGAGACCACCTAGGAGAGAGGTGGGCCTGGCCCTGGTCGGCGTTCGCGGATACATAACACGCTTAACGAGTTCTTGGTATTTGATCTGAGTCTGGCCATTTGGTCTATACGCACTAACCATCTACGCGGGAGTAGTTATGGGTATCCCGGCGTCGTGGTATCAGCCGAAGCCTTCGTGACGTCAGCGACTGAGTGGCGCGCGCTGAATTGGACTGGAACGCCACTAGGCTAGGTCTGCTTCCGGCCGCGTACGCAACGTGCAGGTGTGCATAGGGCGATGGGCCCAGACCCCTGCGCGCATAGGGTTAGACCGGCGTGCTGACCTCTCTGTTGTGCTTAGGTGGGGCTGCGACGCGTTGATCTTACGAGGCCGGGCATGACCCAGAAAAGTGTGTCCAGCCAAATGGGATCGAGCGTGTTGGGTTATGTGGTTGTAACACCCCGCATGTAACTTGCCATATTTGTAACTCCGACTCTTGCCATTTCCGGCTATGTGATATGTTTTTCCCTCCGTTGTCGGGTTTTGTTTTTAGTTTTGTATTTTGTCATGTCATGCATTTTCATATCATGTCATCATGCGCATTACATTTTCATACGTGTTCGTCTCATGCATCCGAGCATTTTCCCCGTTGTCCGTTTTCCAATCCGGCGCTCCTATCTCCTCCGGTGCACCCCTCTTGTTTTCTTTCGTGTGCGTGTGTCAAACTTTCTCGGAATGGACCGAGACTTGTCAAGTGGTCTTAATATACCACCCGGAGACTACCGGTCAAGTTTCGTTCCATTCGGAGGTCGTTTGGTACTCCAACGGTTAACCGGGCATCCGCAAAGTCCATTTGATTGTCCAGAAAACCCCCCCTCCAAAACCAGCCCAAAGCCCACCAAACTCTCTTCCATGCTCTAGGTCGTTCGATCACGATCGTGTGGGCGAAAACCGCACCTCATTTGGAATCTCCTAGCTCCCTCTACCTATTTATAAGTGGGCATCTCGAAAAACGAAATCTCAGACGAAACCCTAACCCTCTCCCTCCGCGCCGCGCCGGACGCGTCCGCCGCGCCGCCCGGCCAACCCGCGAGCGCCACGTGGCCGCCTCCGGCCTCGCCCCGCCGCCGGCCCGCAGGCCCATCGCCGGCCCCCGCGGCCCGCCGCCTCCGCGCCCGCGCGCCCGCGCGCCTTCCCCGCCGCCGGCCAGTGCGCCGCCATCGCCGGCCATCGCCGCCGCCACGGCGCCCGTCCCCGCCGCCGGCGCTCGCCGCCCCCGCCGGCAACCCCCTCCTCCGGCGCCACCTCTCCTCCCTCGGCCTTCTCCTCCTCCGGCCAGGCCCGCCGGCCCCTGCCTCGCCGCCGACGAGCTCGGGCTCGAGGAGCTCGGGCGACCTCCGATCGGATCTGGTATGGGAGCCTCCCGTTGACTTCTCTCGAATCCCCCTCGAAATCTTCTAAGTCCCAGGAAAACTTCAGCATGTGCTCCTGTTCGAGATGCGATAACTTCTTGCATGTAGCTCCGATTCGCGCGTATAATATGTCAAATTGTTCTTTTCATGATGTTCTTCATTTTGTTCAATTGCACCATTTTCTTTAGAGGTCATCTTGATGCCCAAATATTCGTTGGAATAGGGCTAGTTGCTGTTAATCTCTGGTTCTTGTCAGAACTTGGAGATTTGTCATTTTTGTATCATGTATTCTGTGCATCTTTTGAGCATGAGCTCTACATGTGTTTTGAAGTATGCCATGCCATCTTTCCAGTGGTATAGTCCATGTATTTTTGTAATCTCTGTGGTGACTAGCGCAAGCATGCAAAGTAGGCCCCGTAATATTTCTGATTTCAGGGACTTAGTGATTTCTCTAAGTCCTTGTCTGCTGTAATTTTGTTGCCATGTAAACTTGATGCTAGAGAGAGATCCATGCATATTTTGGAGTTGTTCAGTAAGGATGTTTTGTAGCTATAGTTGTAATTGATCCATTCCTGCAATTGTTTGCAATTTTAGAGTGCCATAGAATGACTCAATCTTGCTCTACTTTTGCTATAAAATATTTCTGGCAGATTCTTAACATGATATGCATTTTTGCTAAGCTTATTGTAGTTGATCCATACATGCTATGCAATTGTTCTTGCCATGTATAGCTTCATAAACATGCCATATTGCTGTAGGTATGCTTGGTTTGTCATGCATTGCTCTGTAGTGAGTGCGTCAAGCTCACAAAGAGGCCTACATATTTATATTTCTGCCATGCTCTGTTTTCCGCGAAGTCTGGAACCTGATAACGAAACTTTCTATGTTTACATGCTTGCCATCATTTCTTCTAGTCCTCTTTGGCTTATGGTCAGTAAGGTACTTTTGTCATGTGCATTTAGTAGAACACTACCATGCCTTGTCTTGCTATGTTAATTTCCTGTAGCATGTTGATTTCATGCTCTGAACACTGCTACCTGATGCTGATTTCTGTCTTGCCCAGTTTTTCACTAAGTCTGTGAACCTGTAATCTTTTGCACTTTTGCCATGCTTGTTTGAGCTTGATATGTTGTGAACTAGCCGTAGCTCAGTGTTCATTTTTTGTCAAGCATCTCCTTTAGATTACTGCCATGTTATTTGTTGCTATATTGGGGTGCTTTAGTATTGTTACTTGTTGTATTTTAAGTGCTATCTTGCTGTTTATCGGAGATTAGTGTCATTCTTGTTTTGCTTGCCATTTGCAAACCGTGCATCGGATTCCGGTGATCTTTATACCGATTTCGACCGAAATCATCTCATCTTTCCAGTGGAATGCTTGGTTTGCCAAGTTACTGCCATGTTCATCATTTTCCTTCCGGAGCACGCATATGCATCGCATATCACACCTCGCATATCATACATGTTTTGCATCATATTGCTTGCGCATTCCTCGTTGCTGATTGTGGTTCCGTTTGCTTGTGTTCTTGTCTTGGGTAGAGCCGGGAGACGAGTTCGTGTACGAGGAACCTGTCGAGTACGCTTACGAGGATCAAGCTTTCGACAACTCTGAGAATCTTGCAGGCAAGATGACCACCCCTCGAAATCACTTCTATTTTTGCTATGCTAGTTGTTCGCTCTTTTGCCATGCTCGCTACCTATCTCTTGCTATATCATGTCTCCCATTTTAGCCATGTCAGCCCTAATCATCCTTTCCTAGCAAACCGTTGTTTGGCTATGTTACCGCTTTTGCTCAGCCCCTCTTATAGCGTTGCTAGTTGCAGGTGAAGTTGAAGTTTGTTCCATGTCGGAACATGGATATGTTGGGATATCACAATATCTCTTATTTAATTAATGCATCTATATATTTTGGTAAAGGGTGGAAGGCTCGGCCTTATGCCTGGTGATTTGTTCCACTCTTGCCACCCTAGTTACTGTTATACCGGGATTATGTTCCTTGAGTTTGCGTTCCTTACACGGTCGGGTGATTTATGGGACCCCCTTGACAGTTCGCCTTGAATAAAACTCCTCCAGCAAGGCCCAACTTTGGTTTTACTATTTGCCGCCTAAGCCTTTTCCCCCGGGTTTTCGCGAGCCCGAGGGTCATCTTATTTTAACCCCCCCTGGGGCCAGTGCTCCTTCGAGTGTTGGTCCGAACCGAGCAGCCTGCGGGGCCACCTCGGGGAAACTCGAGGTCTGGTTTTACTCGTAGCTTGACTTATCCGGTGTGTCCTGAGAACGAGATATGTGCAGCTCCTATCGGGATTTGTCGGCACATTCGGGCGGCTTTGCTGGTCTTGTTTTACCATTGTCGAGATGTCTTGTAAACCGGGATTCCGAGACTGATCGGGTCTTTCCGGGAGAAGGTTTATCCTTCGTTGACCGTGAGAGCTTATGATGGGCTAAGTTGGGACACCCCTGCAGGGTATTATCTTTCGAAAGCCGTGCCCGCGGTTATGAGGCAGATGGGAATTTGTTAATGTCCGGTTGTAGATAACTTGTCACTTGACCCAATTAAAATACACCAAGTGTGTGTGTAGCCGTGATGGTCTCTTCTCGGCGGAGTCCGGGAAGTGAACACGGTCTGTGTTATGTATGACGTAAGTAGGTGTTCAGGACCCCTTCTTGGTCATTGCTAGATGACGTCCGTTCCATTGCTTCTCTTCTCGCTCTCATTTGCGCAGTGTAGCCACCATATATGCTTTTGCCGCTGCAGCTCCACCTCTTTGCACCTCTTGTCCTATAAGCTTAAATAGTCTTGATCTCGCGGGTGTGAGATTGCTGAGTCCCCGTGACTCACAGATACTTCCAAAACAGTTGCAGGTGCCGACGATGCCAGTGCAGACGATGGCGTCGATCTCAAGTGGGAGTTCGACGAGTAACGTGGTCGTTACTACGTGTCTTTTCCTGATGATCAGTAGTGGAGCCCAGTTGGGACGATCGGGGATCTAGCATTTGGGGTTGTCTTATTTTCATCTGGATTTTGGCCGTAGCCGGTCTATATGATTGTATTTTGGATGATGTATGATGATATTTATGTATTGTGTGAAGTGGCGATTGTAAACCAACTCTTTATCCCATTCTTGTTCATTACATGGGATTGTGTGAAGATGACCCTTCTTGCGACATAACCACTATGCGGTTATGCCTCTAAGTCGTGCCCCGACACATGGGAGATATAGCCGCATCGTGGGCGTTACAAGTTGGTATCAGAGCCTTCCCCGACTTAGGAGCCCCCTGCTTGATCGAATCGCTGGCGTTGTTGAGTCTAGAATAAAAATGTTTTGAGTCTTAGGATTATATATATCGGAGAGTAGGATTCTTTTTACTCCTCAGTCTCTTCGTCGCTCTGGTGAGGTCTCCTGACGTAGAAGTTTTGACTATCCTCTCCTCAAATTTCACTAAAAAAAATTTTTTAGGATCACGCGGGTATCTTGGAATCGTTCCGATCGATTTGTGACGAGAACATTGTTCTTGGTGCCTCCTGTCATTTAGGGGTTGTGGCAGTGTCCCGGGGAGTTGAGCTCCGAGGTGTTGTCGTCACAATTTTATCGTTGCAGTTTTGGAATACCTGAGTTTCACCGACATCGAAATCTCTTTTATGCAGTTGTTGGTGAGATCACCTCGACGCCACCCAGTACTGGGGCGGGAGTTCAGGAGTATTGCCATAACTTGTATAACGGATGTTTTTCGAAGGTTGAGGTAAACAATTTCCGAAGGTTTCTTGGTTATGTGTTGACGGATGGATACAGCTGGATCTAGGGATTGTTAGTTTGGGTGATATATTTTGTGTCCCCTGTATCCCTTACACCAGATTGCATAACCAGAAAGTTTCGGGAGTTTATAAGTGGGAATTCAAGTAGCCTTAGGATTTCTTTCCGACAGACGCATAATATGAGATTGGGGTTCGACGTCTAGTGGTCCGCCTGTATACGGTTGATTTTACAGTGGTCTCGTTGTGTCTTAAAGAGTCCATGGCTTTGCCGACTCGGGGACGCTTCGTATGTCATGTGCACAGCCTTGTACATGATGGTGCTGTACGATTGAGCCCGTGTGGGCCCCACCACGAAAACTTCGGACGAAATTTCTATCATATGTTTGTTCCGGCTTATTCTGCAAGCCAACACTTTGTTTTATTTTGTATTGTGGTATTCGAGTTACTTCGAATTCATATGTTCATTCCATATCTTTTTCAAGTGGCTTCTCAACTTATGGAAGTGTGATGATTTACTACGGAATTCATTCGTTCATCTTCGTTCGAATGTTTATTGTGAAGACTATATGTTGCAATTTCTATCCGTTGATTCTACTTATCTTTTGTCTATCAAGATGCTAACGGATGTCACCCTCTTCAGGATGGCTCCGCCAACGCGTCAGAATCCGGATCGCAATGAAGGGAGTCAAGCGAACCCTCCGCCACCACCTCCACCTCCGGAGGCATGGCAAGCAATCATGGCAGCCACCAACGCCAATGCTCAGATGATTTTGCAACTCTTGCAAGAACGTACTCAAGGGCAAGG
The DNA here is from genome assembly GCF_002575655.3 of Aegilops tauschii subsp. strangulata. Taxonomy (NCBI): domain Eukaryota; kingdom Viridiplantae; phylum Streptophyta; class Magnoliopsida; order Poales; family Poaceae; genus Aegilops; species Aegilops tauschii. Next base: position 120,203,317 of record NC_053035.3, read on the forward strand.
CAATCAAGGCAATCAAGGTCAAGGCAACAATCAGTTTCACTTTGCCACTCTCAACCAGTTTCTCGCAAATCAGCCCAAGTCTTTCAGCTACTGTGCCGAGGCCACGGATGCCGATGATTGGCTCGTGGACATCAACAAGCATTTTGAATGTAGCAATGTCAGACCTGAGGACTTTGTCAAGTTCGCTTCTTTCCAGCTCAAGGACCAAGCTGCTGATTGGTTTCAGCAATACAAAGATTCCAGAGGAGGTCGTGTGATCACTTGGACTGACTTCTGTCGGGACTTCAAAGCGCACCACATTCCACAAAGTGTTGTTGAGAGCAAGCGTGAGGAGTTCCGCAATCTCAAGCAAGGAAACATGTCTGTGTATCAATACAACATTCAGTTTCAGAAACTTGCTCGCTTCGCTAAACAAGACGTTCCTGATGAGAAGAGCATGATCTATCACTTCAGAGGTGGCCTTAAAGAGGATCTGCAGTTAGCTCTCGTTCTTGTTGAGCCTACTCAGTTTGATCAATTCTACAATATGGCACTGAAGCAAGAGGCTGCTCAGCTCAAGTGTGAGGCTTCTAAGAAGAGAGTCAGAGACGCAGTTCAGTCTTCTTCTTCTTCACTTGTGACAGCTAAGCAACAGAAGTTCTGGTTGCCTCCTCCTCCTCCGTTTCGTCAGCCTTACCAGCAGAAGAACAAAGGTGGCAATGGTTCTAACAACTCTTCCAACTCTGGCTATAAGAACAAGTCTCAGAATCAAGCTCCAAAGTCAAATGCTCCTTATCACCGTCCACTCTCAGAGGTGACTTGCAACAAATGTCAGCAGAAAGGTCACTATGCTAACAAGTGCTTCAACCAGAGGCGTCTTCCTCCTCCTCCTCCTCCTATCAGATCTTCCAGCAATGCAGTGGTCAAGCATAATCCAAAGTCTGCAAAGGTGAACATGATGAATGCAGCTCAAGCGGAGGAATCTACTGATGTGATAATGGGTAATCTCTCAGTTAACGATATTCCTGCAAAAGTTCTTTTTGATTCTGGTGCATCGCTTTGTTTCATGTCAAGACCGTTTTTTGCCAAGCATGAATTCACTTGTTCTCATCTGAGTAAACCCATGGATGTCGTTTCTCCGGGTAAACGTTTGAGTTCTAGTATGATGGTTCCGGATGTTTCCATCAAGATGGGCGACTATAAATTTCAGTCTTCTCCAATTGTTCTTGGTGACTCGGATATTGATCTTATTCTCGGGATGGACTGGCTTTCTAAGCACAAAGCTCAACTTGATTGTGCTGCCAGGGAAATTCAATTGACACACTCGTGTGAGGATGTGATTATCTTTTTCTCTCTCAATGAGAAGGGCGAATTGGATGCCATCTCTCAAATTCCAGTCGTTTGCGAGTATCAAGATGTCTTTCCAGAAGAGCTTCCGGGTATGCCTCCGCACCGGCCAGTTGAGTTCGTTATCGAACTAGAGCCTGGTACTGTACCCGTTTGCAAGCGTCCATACAAGCTTGGACCAAATGAGCTGAAGGAATTGAAGAAGCAGCTCGATGAACAAGAACGTCTGGGTTTGATCAGACCGAGTTCTTCTCCATGGGGTTGTGGTGTTCTTTTTGTCAAGAAGAAGGATGGCACGGACCGACTTTGTGTCGACTACCGTCCATTGAACAAGAAGACAATCAAGAACAAGTACCCACTTCCCAACATCAATGAGCTATTTGAGCAACTCAAAGATGCTAAAGTATTCTCGAACCTTGACCTTCGTATGGGTTATCATCAGATTCGCATTCGTGAAGAAGATATTCCCAAGACAGCATTCAGAACAAGCTTTGGTTCTTATGAATATACTGTCGTGTCTTTCGGCCTTGTCAATGCTCCTCCCGTGTTCTCTCGGATGATGAACTTCATCTTCAACCCCTATACCAATGAATTCGTTCTGGTGTATCTCGATGATATCTTGGTCTTCTCCAAGAATAAGCAAGATCATGCCAAACATTTGCGATTGGTGCTCGACAAGCTCAGAGAGTATCAATTCTATGCGAAGTTCTCCAAATGTGAGTTTTGGCTCGATGAAGTTCTTTTCCTTGGTCACATCATCTCTGCCAAAGGCATCGCTGTTAACCCCGAGAAGGTGTCCGCAGTTCTGGATTGGGAACCTCCTCAAAATGTCAAGCAGCTCCGCAGTTTTCTGGGTCTTGCAAGTTATTGCCGAAGATTCGTTGAGAATTTCTCCAAAATTGCAAAACCTCTTTCCAACCTCCTACAGAAGCATGTGAAGTATGTCTGGTCTCTTGAGTGTGACGTTGCTTTCAACACTCTCAAACAGAAACTAGTCACAGCTCCTGTCTTGACTCCTCCTGATGAATCCAAGCCGTATGAAGTTTTCTGTGATGCTTCTCTCCAAGGTCTCGGTGCTGTGTTAATGCAAGAGAAGAAAGTTGTGGCCTATACCTCTCGGCAGTTGAAGCCCACCGAGAAGAACTACCCCACTCATGATCTTGAGTTGGCGGCAGTTGTCCATGCTTTGGTTACGTGGAGACATCTCTTGTTGGGAAGACAAGTGGACATTTTCACTGATCACAACAGTCTCAAGTATATCTTCACTCAGCCCAACCTCAACCTCAGGCAGACTCGATGGGTCGAAATGATTCAAGAGTACAATCCGAGTATCGAATATACTCCAGGCAAAGCAAATGTCATTGCAGATGCTTTAAGCAGGAAAGCTTATTGCAACAGCATATTTCTCAAGCCTTTCCAACCGGATCTTTGTGAAGCTTTCCGCAAGCTGAATCTCCAAGTTGTTCCTCAAGGGTTTCTCGCCAACCTCATAGTATCTCCTACTTTGGAAGATCAAATTCGTGAGGCACAACTCCTTGATGCCATGGTGAAGAAGGTGAAACGTGGTATCGACAAGGGTCTTTCCAAATACAAGTGCTATCGCATTGATGACAGAGACACTTTGTTCTTCGAGGACCGAATTGTGGTTCCGAAAGGTGATCTAAGGAAAGTCATAATGAACGAAGCGCACAATTCTCTCCTATCCATTCATCCTGGAAGTACGAAGATGTATCATGACCTCAAGCAGTCGTATTGGTGGACTCGAATGAAGCGAGAAATTGCTCAATTCGTGAATGAATGTGATGTCTGCCAAAGAGTGAAAGCAGAACACCAACGACCAGCTGGTCTCCTCCAACCTCTTGCTATCCCATAATGGAAGTTTGATCATATCGAAATGGACTTCGTGACTGGATTTCCCAAGTCCAAGCGCGGAAATGACGCTATCTTCGTTGTCATTGACAAGCTCTCTAAAGTGGCTCATTTCCTTCCTATCAAAGAATCCATCACAGCAGCTCAGCTGGCAGAGCTCTACACCTCCAGAATTGTCTCTTTGCACGGCATTCCACAATTGATTTCTTCTGATCGTGGAAGCATCTTCACCTCTAAGTTCTGGGACTCCTTCCAGAAGGCCATGGGCACAAACATTCGCTTCAGCACAGCTTTTCACCCTCAAACTAGTGGCCAAGTCGAGCGAGTCAATCAAATTCTTGAAGATATGCTCAGGGCTTGTGTCATTTCCTTTGGCATGAAATGGGAAGATTGTCTTCCTTATGCTGAATTCTCCTACAACAACAGCTTCCAAGCGAGTTCGGGCAAGGCCCCATTCGAGATTCTCTATGGCAGAAAGTGCCGTACTCCTCTCAATTGGTCAGAGACTGGTGAACGCCAACTTCTTGGCACTGACTTAATCACTGAAGCTGAAGAAATGTGTAAAGTCATCAGTGATAATCTCAAAGCCGCGCAATCGCGCCAGAAGAGTTACTATGATAGTAAGCATCATGATTTGGCTTTCGAGATCGGAGACCATGTCTACCTCCGCGTCTCTCCAATGAAAGGCACTCGTCGCTTCGGTATCAAAGGGAAGCTTGCCCCTAGATACGTGGGTCCTTTCAAGATCATTGGCAAAAGAGGCGACCTTGCCTATCAACTTGAACTTCCTTCCAACTTCGCGAACGTGCACGATGTGTTCCACGTGTCACAGCTCCGCAAGTGCTTCAAGACGCCTGAGCGCACTATCGACTTCGAAGAGATTGACCTCCAAGAAGATTTGTCTTATCATGAGCACCCAGTTGCTATTCTTGAAGAAACTGAGCGCAAGACTCGCAACAAGTCTATCAAATTCCTGAAAGTGAAGTGGTCGCACCATTCCGACCGGGAAGCCACCTGGGAACGCGAGGACCATCTCCGTTTCGAATATCCGGAGTTCTTTCAGTCCTAGATCTCGGGACGAGATCCTCTCGTAGTGGTGGAGTGTTGTAACACCCCGCATGTAACTTGCCATATTTGTAACTCCGACTCTTGCCATTTCCGGCTATGTGATATGTTTTTCCCTCCGTTGTCGGGTTTTGTTTTTAGTTTTGTATTTTGTCATGTCATGCATTTTCATATCATGTCATCATGCGCATTACATTTGCATACGTGTTCGTCTCATGCATCCGAGCATTTTCCCCGTTGTCCGTTTTCCAATCCGGCGCTCCTATCTCCTCCGGTGCACCCCTCTTGTTTTCTTTCGTGTGCGTGTGTCAAACTTTCTCGGAATGGACCGAGGCTTGTCAAGTGGTCTTAATATACCACCCGGAGACTACCGGTCAAGTTTCGTTCCATTCGGAGGTCGTTTGGTACTCCAACGGTTAACCGGGCATCCGCAAAGTCCATTTGATTGTCCAGCAAAAACCCCCTCCAAAACCAGCCCAAAGCCCACCAAACTCTCTTCCATGCTCTAGGTCGTTCGATCACGATCGTGTGGGCGAAAACCGCACCTCATTTGGAGTCTCCTAGCTCCCTCTACCTATTTATAAGTGAGCATCTCGAAAAACGAAATCTCAGACGAAACCCTAACCCTCTCCCTCCGCGCCGCGCCGGACGCGTCCGCCGCGCCGCCCGGCCAACCCGCAAGCGCCACGTGGCCGCCTCCGGCCTCGCCCCGCCGCCGGCCCGCAGGCCCATCGCCGGCCCCCGCGGCCCGCCGCCTCCGCGCCCGCGCGCCCGCGCGCCTTCCCCGCCGCCGGCCAGTGCTCCGCCATCGCCGGCCATCGCCGCCGCCGCGGCGCCCGTCCCCGCCGCCGGCGCTCGCCGCCCCCGCCGGCAACCCCCTCCTCCGGCGCCGCCTCTCCTCCCTCGGCCTTCTCCTCCTCCGGCCAGGCCCGCCGGCCCCTGCCTCGCCGCCGACGAGCTCGGGCGACCTCCGATCGGATCTGGTATGGGAGCCTCCCGTTGACTTCTCTCGAATCCCCCTCGAAATCTTCTAAGTCCCAGGAAAACTTCAGCATGTGCTCCTGTTCATCATTTTCCTTCCGGAGCACGCATATGCATCGCATATCACACCTCGCATATCATACATGTTTTGCATCATATTGCTTGCGCATTCCTCGTTGCTGATTGTGGTTCCGTTTGCTTGTGTTCTTGTCTTGGGTAGAGCCGAGAGACGAGTTCGTGTACGAGGAACCTGTCGAGTACGCTTACGAGGATCAAGCTTTCGACAACTCTGAGAATCTTGCAGGCAAGATGACCACCCCTCGAAATCACTTCTATTTTTGCTATGCTAGTTGTTCGCTCTTTTGCCATGCTCGCTACCTATCTCTTGCTATATCATGTCTCCCATTTTAGCCATGTCAGCCCTAATCATCCTTTCCTAGCAAACCGTTGTTTGGCTATGTTACCGCTTTTGCTCAGCCCCTCTTATAGCGTTGCTAGTTGCAGGTGAAGTTGAAGTTTGTTCCATGTCGGAACATGGATATGTTGGGATATCACAATATCTCTTATTTAATTAATGCATCTATATATTTTGGTAAAGGGTGGAAGGCTCGGCCTTATGCCTGGTGATTTGTTCCACTCTTGCCACCCTAGTTACTGTTATACCGGGATTATGTTCCTTGAGTTTGCGTTCCTTACACGGTCGGGTGATTTATGGGACCCCCTTGACAGTTCGCCTTGAATAAAACTCCTCCAGCAAGGCCCAACTTTGGTTTTACTATTTGCCGCCTAAGCCTTTTCCCCCGGGTTTTCGCGAGCCCGAGGGTCATCTTATTTTAACCCCCCCTGGGGCCAGTGCTCCTTCGAGTGTTGGTCCGAACCGAGCAGCCTGCGGGGCCACCTCGGGGAAACTCGAGGTCTGGTTTTACTCGTAGCTTGACTTATCCGGTGTGTCCTGAGAACGAGATATGTGCAGCTCCTATCGGGATTTGTCGGCACATTCGGGCGGCTTTGCTGGTCTTGTTTTACCATTGTCGAGATGTCTTGTAAACCGGGATTCCGAGACTGATCGGGTCTTTCCGGGAGAAGGTTTATCCTTCGTTGACCGTGAGAGCTTATGATGGGCTAAGTTGGGACACCCCTGCAGGGTATTATCTTTCGAAAGCCGTGCCCGCGGTTATGAGGCAGATGGGAATTTGTTAATGTCCGGTTGTAGATAACTTGTCACTTGACCCAATTAAAATACACCAAGTGTGTGTAGCCGTGATGGTCTCTTCTCGGCGGAGTCCGGGAAGTGAACACGGTCTGTGTTATGTATGACGTAAGTAGGTGTTCAGGACCCCTTCTTGGTCATTGCTAGATGACGTCCGTTCCATTGCTTCTCTTCTCGCTCTCATTTGCGCAGTGTAGCCACCATATATGCTTTTGCCGCTGCAGCTCCACCTCTTTGCACCTCTTGTCCTATAAGCTTAAATAGTCTTGATCTCGCGGGTGTGAGATTGCTGAGTCCCCGTGACTCACAGATACTTCCAAAACAGTTGCAGGTGCCGACGATGCCAGTGCAGACGATGGCGTCGATCTCAAGTGGGAGTTCGACGAGGAACGTGGTCGTTACTACGTGTCTTTTCCTGATGATCAGTAGTGGAGCCCAGTTGGGACGATCGGGGATCTAGCATTTGGGGTTGTCTTATTTTCATCTGGATTTTGGCCGTAGCCGGTCTATATGATTGTATTTTGGATGATGTATGATGATATTTATGTATTGTGTGAAGTGGCGATTGTAAGCCAACTCTTTATCCCATTCTTGTTCATTACATGGGATTGTGTGAAGATGACCCTTCTTGCGACAAAACCACTATGCGGTTATGCCTCTAAGTCGTGCCCCGACACGTGGGAGATATAGCCGCATCGTGGGCGTTACAGTGGTGCACCCCTGCAGGGAAGTTTATCTATTCGAATAGCCGTGTCCCTCGGTAAAAGGACGACCCGGAGTTGTACCTTGACCTTATGACAAATAGAACTGGATACTGAATAAAATACACCCTTCCAAGTGCCAGATACAACCCGGTGATCGCTCTCTAACAGGGCGACGAGGAGGGGATCGCCGGGTAGGATTATGCTATGCGATGCTACTTGGAGGACTTCAATCTACTCTCTTCTACATGCTGCAAGATGGAGGTGGCCAGAAGCGTAGTCTTCGACAGGACTAGCTATCCCCCCTTATTCTGGCATTCTGCAGTTCAGTCCACTGATATGGCCCTTTACACATATACCCATGCATATGTAGTGTAGCTCCTTGCTTGCGAGTACTTTGGATGAGTACTCACGGTTGCTTTTCTCCCTCTTTTCCCTTTTTCTATACCGGATTGTCTCAACCAGATGCTGGAGTCCAGGAGCTAGAGATCCTGAGGATGATGCTACATGGAGTTCGGCTTCGAGGAGTAGTTAGGAGGTCCCAGGCAGGAGGCCTTGCCTTTTCGATCGTTGCTACTTTTGTGCTAGCCTTCTTAAGGCAATCTTGTTTACTTATGTCTGTACTCAGATATTGCTGCTTCCGCTGACTCGTCTGTGATCGAGCACTTGTATTCGAGCCCTCGAGGCCCCTGGCTTGTATTATGATGCTTGTATGACTTATTTATGTTGTAGAGTTGTGTTGTGATATCTTCCCGTGAGTCCCTGACCTTGATCGTACACATTTGCGTGCATGATTAGTGTACGGTCAAATCGAGGGCGTCACACGTTTGCTATGTGGAACTGCAATTTTGTTTTGCTGAAAAGTGATCTGCTCCAGATTTTAAGATCCTTTGCTACTCTTTGCATCTTAATCTTGATCCTGACAAAAGGGCAATCATGGTTGACAGGCCTCTCCCAGGCGTGCTGGACAGTTTCAGAGTAGTGTGGGTGTTGAGGCCAGAAATTTTCAAATCTGAATCTGGCCTTTCGTGGCTGACAATCTGCACGGGACAGGATTAGGGGGCAATGATCAGAGAAGGAAGTTGATGCAGCGTGCAGCATGTAGCCATCATGCAGAATTTCCCAGTCTGGGTTGCAGAAGAATTTATCTATGCTGCACATAGTTGGATTTTCTCTTTCGTTACTCCAGGTGAAACGCCGGTTTTTGCACTTGATCTCACTAAGCCCTGCAAAATCAAGTGCTCTTCTGAATCTGCCCATCAATCTTCCATTCAGATGTTGATTGTTCTTGTCTCTTGCTTCATATATCATGTTGAAATCTCCGGTTATCAGCCAGGCTTGCTCCGTATGTAGTTCCTTGTTGAAATATCTAAAAAGACTTATATTTGGGAACAGAGGGAGTAGACCCTACGACAGCCGCTACTTTCCGAATGGGTCAGCCCATGCAGGGCGTGCCCTGTGCGTCGGGCACCTAGTGAACTCAGGGAGCCCCTATTTTCTCGCTGGGCGCCGAGCACCTAGTGAACTCAGGGAGCCTCTATTTCTCACTGGGCGCCCCCATTTCTTGCGTTACGCGAGAGGAGGGGAAATCTCGCCTAGACCGCTACATATCAGGCCGGCCCACTGTAGCAAATTTTTCAGAAAAACATAGTTAAAAAAGAGTGGTGCTACTAGACGGACCGATCCTAGGATCGACTAGTTTCCTCCCAGCGCTGCTAGCCACTGTGACATACTTTACTAAACTTGTTGTACATTATGGAGAGCACGGCCTACTAGAAGGAGAAATGAGCTGGGTTTTACCATGCTTACTTTCTTTTCCTGTTTTAACTTTTTTTCTTCTTTTCCTTCATTTTTACTCGTCTATGCGACATACGGAACTTGTTGTACATTATGGAGAGCATGGCCTACTAGAAGGAGAAATGAGCTGGGTTTTACCATGCTTATTTCCTATTTTGACTTTTTCCTTCATTTTTACTCGTCTAATTCAAAATGTTTTTCTGTGTTTTTCTTTTTACTCGGTTTTCACATGCTTTCCCCCTGAATAATTTCGGTTAACAAACATAGAATTTTTTTAATAAACCTTTAAAAATGTTGAACGAGTATTTGAAAAATGTTGAATTAGTATTAAAAAATGTCGAATGATTATTTGAAAAATGTTGAAACGAGTATTTGAAATTTTCTGAACAATTATTTGGAAAATGTTAAACAACTATATGAAAAATGTTGAATGGGTATTAAAAAATGTTAAAACGACTATATGAAATATTGACCAAGTATTTGAAAATGTTGAACAAGAATTTAGAAAATGTTGAATACATATTAAAAATGTTGAAAAATTATTAAAAAATGTTGAATGAGTATTTGGAAAATGTTAAACGAGTATTTGGAAAAATGTTGAATAAGTATTAAAAATAGTGAACAAGTACTTAAAAATGTTGAATAAGCGTTAAGACAATGTTGAACATGTATACAAAAATGCTTTTTGACATGTACAAAAATGTAGAGTGAAACAAAAACAAACATTAGAAAATACAAAAGAAAAGAAAGAATGCAGAAGAAAAAAAGAAAACCCAGAAAAATGAAAATCAAACAAAAAATGGAGAAGAACAAAGAAAAGAATGAAAAAATCGGAGAAGAAACAAATACAAAAAACAATGAAAACAAATGGAGGAGAAAAAAAAGAACAAAAAATCAAAAAAAAATAAAACCGAATAACGTAGAAGACAATGGAGAACGAAAAGAAAAATAGGGCACGCCCAGCTATTTTATACTTAAAGTACGAACAATGGTCCATGGCAGTATGATTTCAGTGTTTTGGTCATGAAAGAGTATGAGGGCAGCACAAGACCTTCGGAGATGGTGTTTGACAAGGTAGACATATGGGTGAGGGTGACAGATCTGCCGCCTGATAAGAGAACAGAGGTGTTTGGCAAGGCTTTGGGTAATTGGCTGGGAGAAATTGTGAAGGTAGATGCGGACAAGGAGGGATTTGCTAGGGGTGTGAATCTGAGGTTTAGGGCAAAAATCTCTATCTACGAGCCCCTGGTCCGAGGATTCTATCTGAAGAAGTACAAGGATGACAAGGAGAAAACCTGGTTTGATTTCTACTATGAAAAAGTGCCACACTTCTGTTTTGAGTGTGGTAGGCTGGTGCATGTGGGCGGCGTTTGTGATCCACCTCTTGATTCCTCTTCTCAGTGGGGAAGGTGGCTGAGAGCATCCCCGGGAAGAAATACTCCAGCCAAGGAGGGCTCCTTCAGTGGGGCGACAAGCAGTACAAATAGCATGAGCTTCTCCCAATCCGGTGATAACACTCGTGCTAAGCCAGAGCATCCAAGGGTTAGGGACCTACCCACTAAGAGGAATTTGCAATCTGAATTCTCCCAGTCCAAAGGCACTCGCGCTGGCGAGGGAGCCAAGACAGACAAGGGAGAGGTTACCAGCCCAAATAAGGTGCGAGAAAGGAATGAGCCTCCAAAAGAGAAAGACCTGCGAGACAAGTTAGAGCAGCGTCGGGAGCAGGACATGAGGAGTAAGCTCACGGAACAGCACCAGCAGCGTCAAGGGGGTGGACCGGTTGAGTCAGAGAGAGAGCGCAAAGGAAATTTTTCAGTCAACGGTCCATACGGGCGCCATGATGACGGGCGGTTTGATAATGGGCGCCATGCAGACGGGCGCAATGATGGTGCGGGCTGGGGTCACCCACTGGGGGGACCCGATATGCATGGAGTGCATGGGAGGCGAAGAGGCACGTACCGCGGAAAGCCGAGGAGTGACTACGGCTACTCCGATCACTATCAACCAAGAGGGAGATTTGGCAACGAAAGCAGAAAGAGGGGCCCTAAACAAATGTGGGTGGCTAAGGGAGAGCAGGATAGGATGGCCGAGAATGATGCGTTCATTCGCGAAATGAGGCAGAAAACTACCTCGGTGTTTGACCGCATTGTGGATTCCAAAGATACATCGGCGGACCCTGGGGTACAGGGCCGCCGCGACCAATGAATATTTTGGCCTGGAACTGTCGAGGACTGGGGTTGGACTCAACAGTTGGCGAACTGAGGGACCTGATTCGGTCGTACAACCCAGCGGTGGTCTTTTTGAGTGAAACAAAAAAGAAGGCGGGTGCGATGCAGAGACTTATGTGGAGGTTAGGTTTTCGGAATGGAGTGGCGGTGGACTGTGAGGGCCTAAGTGGTGGACTAGCACTATGGTGGAGAGATAACTTACAGGTTACAGTTCGACCGTGGTGCCAGTATTTCATTGATGCTGAGATACAGTTCGAGGGCAAGACCTGTAGATTCACTGGCTTCTACGGGGAACCCCGGACAGAGCTGAGGAAGAAATCTTGGGATGCGATCCGGTTTCTTAGAGCCCAAGATAATTTGCCGTGGCTTTGTGTAGGTGACTTTAATGAGGCTATGTTTCAGTCGGACCAATTTGGGGGGAACACTCGGAGCTTTAATCAAATGGAGGACTTTAGGGTTTGTTTGGCAGACTGTGGTTTGGTGGATCTAGGGTACACCGGGTATCCGTATACATGGGACAATAAGCGTGATGGAGAGGACAACATCCAGGTCATGCTTGATCGGGCAACGTGTAATGATGGTTTTGCAGAGATGTTCCCCGATATAAGTGTTGAACATATTGTGACAGAGGAGTCTGACCATGTAGCCTTGGTTATCCGTGCAATGGAGATGGCTCCATGTAGCACGCATAAAGGTCCACGTCAGTTCAAGTGGGAGGAAGCTTGGGTGAAACACCTTGAGTATGAATATATGGTCACGACGGCATGGCAAGCAGCGAGTAACGGGGACAGAGGTATCGCGACTGTGTGGGCTAAACTGGAGAAGGTCACAAGGGACATGCAGCAGTGGGGCCGGAATGTGTTTGGCTCAATCAGAAAACAAATCAGCAAGCTCAAGTCTCAACTGGAAGATGCTAAAAGGAGATCTCTAGTCACCGGATGCTCACTGGAGGTCCGTGACATTGAAGGTCAGTTGCGTGATATATTTGAGAAGGAAGAAATCCTATACAAACAACGTTCCAGGGTTGATTGGCTTGCTGCAGGTGACCAAAACACCAAGTATTTCTAGAATAGATGCTCACATCGCAAGAGAAAGAACACTGTCAAGGCCCTAACCCGTGAAGATGGGACTAAATGCAGTATGGATGAAGGTATGCGGGAGATGGCGGCAACTTTCTATGAAAACCTTTTCCGGTCGGAGGGGTCGTCGGCTGCTAACCAGCTGCTAGAGAACATTGTGCCGGCGGTGACTGACATGATGAATGCTAACCTGATGGCGGCTATAACAGACCTGGAGATCGAAAAGGCGCTGTTCCAGATGGGTCCGACTAAGGCGCCAGGACCGGATGGTTTACCCATAATGTTTTACCAAAGACACTGGTCTTTGGTCAGGGAGAATGTGTGCAGAGCAGTGCGTGATTTTCTGGAAGGCGAGGCAACTCCTGACAGTTTTAATGCGACTGTTATCGTGATGATCCCCAAAGTAAACTCACCGGAGTTACTTTCACAATTCAGACCGATCAGCTTGTGTAATGTGCTCTAAAATAGCAGCTAAGGTTCTTGCCAACAGACTCAAATCTATTCTTCCAGTGTTGATCTCTGAAGAGCAAAGTGCTTTTGTACCGGGGAGGCTCATAACGGATAATGTGTTGGTTGCATATCAGAGTGTTCATGCGATCAGGACTAGAAAGAGGAAGAAACTATTGTGTGCTGTGAAGTTGGATATGATGAAGGCGTACGATCGGGTAGAATGGATTTTCTTACAACAAATGCTAGCTCGTTTTGGTTTCAGCCAGAGATGGATCTCCATGGTGATGAAGTGTGTTACGTCAGCAAGTTTTGTTGTCAAATTAAACGGAGGCTGCTCCAGAGGTTTCTTGCCCTCACGGGGGTTGAGACAAGGTGACCCTCTGTCGCCCTACCTGTTCCTGTTTTGTGTAGAAGGCTTCTCAGCTTTGCTCAGGAAGGCGCAACAGAACAAAGACATCAGGGGTGTTTCGTTTGGGAGCACTGGCCCCCACATTACACACATGTTGTTTGCTAATGATAGCATAATATTTTTGGAAGGATCACAGGACAACTTGGTGGTGCTCAAAGGCATTCTTACGAAGTATGAGGCAGCCTCTGGACAAAAAGTTAATCTTCAAAAGTCCACAATCTTTTTTGGGAAGGGTTGTCCTATTGAGGATAAAGGGCCGCTAATGCAAGCTATTGGGATTCAAACTGAGGCACTTGGTGAAAGATACTTGGGACTACCAACAGTGGTAGGCAAATCCAAGGATGGAACGTTTAAATATGTAACTGGGTGCTCAAAAGGCAAGGTCTCAGGATGGAAAGGGCAAGGGCTTTCTAAGGCGGCTAGAGAAGTGCTAGTCAAATCAGGATTGCAATCTACACCAGCTTTTACCATGAGCTGTTTTCAACTCACAAAGAAGATGTGCGGGAACCTGACTTCAATTTCGTCAAACTTTTGGTGGGGTGCAGCAAATGGAGAGAAGAAGGTGCATTGGGTAGCATGGGAGAAAATGTGCATGGCGAAGAGGGATGGAGGGCTTGGGCTCAGAGACCCAGTTGCTTTCAACCAAGCTTTGCTTGCTAAGCAGGCTTCGAGAGTGCTGCAATGCCCGGACTCCCTATGCGCTAGAGTTTTGAAGGCCCGGTATTTTAGAGAAGGCTCTATTATGAACTCTACCTGCCCATCCGGTGCGTCTTACATGTTTTGCAGTATGATATACGGGCGGGACTTGCTAAGAGAAGGCACAATCTGGCGTATAGGGGATGGGTCCAAGATCAATGTCCACCACGATAACTGGATCCCGCGACAAGGAAGCATGAAGCCACTTGGACAAACTTTTGTTCCGGGGGTTATCAAGGTGCAGAATCTCATGATGCCAGATGGAAGGGGATGGAATCAGGAGCTGGTTGATGACATGTTTTCGCCAGATGATGCGAAGGATATCAAGCAGATAGCTATTGGTGGGCCCAACATGGATGATTACATAGCCTGGAACTTTACGAAGAACGGGCAGTTCACGGTGAGATCAGCCTGTCATCTGAGAATGGCGTTGAACGGGGTGAAGTCCGGACGGCCGGGCCCCTCCTCCTCGGTCAACAGACACAAGGGCTGGCTCGCTCTGTGGGATGCTAGTGCCGCCAGTAAGGCTAAAATTCATATGTGGAGACTCATGAGGAATGGTTTAGCTGTTGGGACGGAGCTCCACTGTCGTCATATCAAGCCGGGGGTGTTTTGTGCGGCATGTGGAAGAGAAGTGACCCTTCTCCACCGATTTTGGACATGTCCACATTCAGCCCTATTCTGGAGTTTGCTGCGCTCGGAGAAAGGAGTTATGGTGGCAGCCCCACCGTGTCATATCGACTCCTCGAGCGCGCTGTCGTCATGGCTGCTTGGGTGGTTCGCGGAAGTAGGGGAGGAAGAGAGGGCCGCCGGACGAAGGGTGGATCAAAGCTAATGCTGATGGTGCAGTGTCCAAGTTTGGCGACAAAGGAGGAGCGGGAGTTATTCTTCGCGGCCATGCGGGTGACTTCCGAGCGGCAGCATGCCATATCTATCGTCATGAATCTGATCCAGAAAGTGTGGAGGTGCTTGCATGCAGAAGGGCTGTCCAGCTAGCAGCAGAGATCAATGTCAGAAAATTGCATCTAGAGACAGACAACAAAACGGTGGCGTCGATGCTTCAGGCGACAGAGAAAAATTTGGCTGCTGTCGGGCCAAGAGTGCAAGAGATCAAGGACATGTTTCGATTCTTCGACGAGGTGAAAGTTTCTTGGGTTGGTCGTTCTGCGAATTCTACCGCACATAAGTTAGCAACAGTAGGAGTAGGAGATGAACTGTGTAAGGTTTGGCTTATGGTTCTCCCAGAGTTTGTACTTTCGGTGGTCTCTTCGGAGATCCCAGACTTGTTTTAATTAGTTAAATAAAGCGGCAGTTTCCCCCCTAAAAAAAAAAGTACGACGCGCCCATCCAGTTTAACACGAGCGTGAGTGTAGCCTAGTGGTTACGAGCCCTGCACTACGCCCTGGAGACCTGCGCGGGCGCGGTGAGTCACGCTTGCTTTGTTCGCGACAGATCGATCCCTCGCACGTCCACCTTTTATCCCTCGTTTTTTCTTCACAGTTGTTCGCGAAAATGGGTCGGCCCAGTAATAAAACCTCCGATACAAGACTTCCTAGGACTTTCGCTTAATGCGAGAAATAGCTCCCGTGGTGAACGCAAAGCGCGTCATCTAGGCACTCGAACGCACAAGGGGCGTTCGCAGTGGGTCGGCCAATTTGCAGTAGTGGCTCAGCTAATATACCAAGCTGACTACTTTAGTGAGCTGTTTACTACTGCAGCAAAAAAAATCCTGGTTTTACCAAAAACAATGATAGAAAGTGTAAACATTTTGTAAAAGTTATTTTTTCTTGAAAAATGCGAATATTTCTTAAATGATGTTAAGCACTTTTATGAAAAAAACAATTTTTGAATTTTTCTTAATATAGGAACAATTTAGAAAATTTCAAACATTCAAGAAACAAATAGTTTTTAAAATTAGTAAATCAAATTAAAGTGCAAACTTTTTCGAGCCCGAAGAATTTTTGGAAAAAAGAATATTTTTTGAAAACGTGAAGAATTGTTAAAATTCAAATCATTTTTTAAAACATGATTTTTTAGAAAAATGTGGATAGTTTTCGAAAATCTGAACATTTGAAGAAAACATGAACAAATTTGAATACATTGAACATTTTTTGTGATTATTGTAAAAATAGAAAAGACAAAAAATAAAATAAAGAAAATAAAAAAGCACAAAAATCATGCTTGGAAATAAACCGGCTGGGAGCTACTAGACAGTGAGTTAGCTTTTGGACGTCATGAAGCATATTTGGCTTCTTCATGTTGATGATGACATTGATATTCTTCGTGTTGGTTTTGATTCCTTGTTCGGAAACAAGATAACCGAGTAGCTTCGCCGCAGGCACCGTGAAAATGCATTTTTGTGGGTTGAGCTTGATGCCATACCCTCGAAGATTTTTGAACGTTTCCCCAAGGCTAGTCAGGAGATCGGATCCCTTGAACGACTTCATGACGATGTCGTCTACGTAATCCCTTGCATTTCTATTAATCTGCATGTGCAAACAAGTTTGAACCATATGCTAATAAGTAGCATGAGCATTCTTATGTCCAAATGGCATCATTATATAACAGAAAGGCCCAAACATGATTGTGAAGGCCCTTTTTATTTAATCACTTTATTTCAATCTGATTTGGTGACAACGAATAAGCATCTAAAAAACATAATCCCTTGCAGCCAGCAATGGAGTCTACTATCTGGTCAATGCGAGAAAGGGGAAAGTGGTATTTTGGACACGCCCGGTTAATGTTTTTGAAGTCGATACACATGCATCAAGAGTTGTTCTTCTTTGGCATCATCATTGGGTTTGCCAGCCATTCTAAGTGCAACACCTCCTTGATGAACCCTTCTCGCAGCAAAGAAAGAATCAAAGAGGCCGGCTAAATGCTATAAAGTGTGAGGAAGAGGTATACGATAGACGATAGTCTGACAGATGTTTCAGAAGACACGCATTAGAGGAAACAAACTGCTAACATATGCTGTATAATCCCTTGCCGCCTCTCTGTTGTAACCGTCTCCTAGTCATCAGGATCACGATCTACTCTTCTTGCTAATGGCCTGCGTGCGGGATCCTAAACCTTAGCTCAACCTACCAGCACCTGTATACTAATCGAATACAAAGAACATTAATTGCGATCACTGGCCAGATGTTAATGTGAATGTGATAAAAAGAGCAAGCGCGACCGACCACGCAAGCGAGTTTTCTTCCCTACTGTCCTACAGACTACAGTCAAGCAGTACTTTATTACTACACCATTTCCGCAGAGGTATAGCTGGCCTTCTATATTTGTCATCCGAGAACATGCTGCGAAACCTACCTACCAGACCCCACTTCCTTTCAAAGACCCGCAAAGAAAGAATCAAAGACGCCGGCTAGCTGCTATAACCAGTACTACTTACTAGCAAGGGTCCCAATCTTGATATATACGTAAACGAATGCAAGATCTGCTTCGGCGACGCTGTACAGACTGTACAGACTTGGACATGTCGTAGCTTGGAATAAAATCCTCCCTCCCCTTTTTGTTTCATCTCCTAATCGACGGCGCGTAATGGCCAGCTTATCCCTTCAACACCTTTCACGCGAAAGGAGTGAAATGCCATGCTCTTCTACCGAACGGCCTCAGTTAGCTTTTCCGTAGATTTTGTAACAGTACTGAAGATTTAAAATCCTGGCCTAGAATGCAGTTGTTTTATGGTGTTCACTCGACACGAAATCGTACATGCATGGGCTTCGTTTGGCTGGTTGTGCACGATCAGGTACCAGATTGGTACAGATACGTGATGAATGCATCATCCTTGGAAATAAAATTCGGACACAGCTAACGCCCACACGTGTGATGGGAGCTAAACCCGCCCGCACGCCCTATAACGCACAGACTGCGTCACGTCATCGTATGCATGCATGTGGGAATTTTTTTGGATTTTCAGTTTTTAAAATGTTTTATCTCTTAAATGAAAAATCTGATTGAAGATCCGTTTTCACCATTAAATCCCTCGCGACGACATCTTCGAAACTAGATCTCATATAAATATAATATATTTTGACGAATTTCTTTTAGGGTTAAAAGTTGCCATGTCTATTACACATGAATTGTCATGGTGTTTACACTGAAGTTGCCATGATATGTTTCAGCTATTTTCTTCTACATTTAAAAGTAAAATTTTGACATTTATAAAACGAGGAATTAAGAAACTAGACTTGCCTTGAACCATAAACTAAAATTGCCATGATACATGCACTTAAAATTGCCATGGTTCATAAAAAAAAATTCATGGTCAAAGACTGGAGTTGCCATCATCAAAATACTAAAATTGCCATGCTCTACAAACTGAAATTGCCACACGGCAACTTTAGTTTAAGCACTATGGCAACTACAGTGTAAACATCATGGCAACTTTTGGGCAAAAAAAATTTTCGTCGAAACATATCAACATGGGGTCTAGTTTTGAAGATCTCGTCGAGACGGATTTAATGGTGAAAACGGATTTTTAATTTGATTTTTAAATTAAGAGATAAAACATTTTTAATCCGAAAACCAAAAAGATTCCTGCTGATGTTATCTGTTCACATGTGGCAAAATGAGTGGTAAAGGAGGCGTGTGGACGATGTGCAAGATGTCATACGTGTGGGCGTTAGTTTTTTCCATAAAATTCTAGTTGTGGTTAGGAGAGAACTTGTGACACGCAGGTCTCACCGTGGCGTGCTTTCTATTTATGGTTTCCGATTTTCAAACTTTTATATCTTTTGAATAGCAAGTTTAATATATTTTTATCTTTTTAGAAATGGAGGAGGACCCCCGGCCTCTGCATTTGGACGATGCATGCAGCCATTTTATTAATTGTTCACACAAGACATTACAAAGTAATACAACAAGACTAAAGCCACTGTCTAGGCAACATCTGTCGCTATTGCTATCTAAATGATGAAGGGATGCTGATAGTCTGGGCCTAATACCAAACAGACCTCGCTGCCAAACCTAGCATCTAAGACCAGAGGTCCCATCCAGGACGCCTACCGGGTATGGGGCATCCACCGGTCCGGCGCACTCCCCAACCAGGACGCCTGCCGGGTATGAGGCCGCCGCAGCCACCTGTCACCAATCCATCTTTAGAGCTGTACTGCTGCATCTACCTTGCACGGTCTAGCTGCCGTCGATGCCACCACGACGCCAGACAGCTTCCTCCTCCTGCGCGAGTCCATCTCTGCGCATCGGACGCCGAGTCTCCACTGCGCCATGCCGCCGAGACCCACCGTCAATGATACTGTTGATGCCACACCGCTCCACCTACATGCCATCTCGCGTCGACTCCGAACTACCAGCAACTCCACCACCCTGAGCAGTCCTCGGCCGACGCCTTTAGGAAGGAACACGACACCAAAGTGCCATCGTCGCCCAAACAGAGGAACAGAGACTTTCGCCTGCGCTCATGGCAGAGGTGGGGCGTAGGATCCACACCGAAGCCTCCAGGAAGGGAATCGGCGCCGAGGGCGTCGACTTTGGTGCGGCCGCCACGCTGGCCTGGAGTTTCCCCCGGATCCATGCCCACCCGCCAGATCCGTCTAGCCAGCACCAGGTAGGTATTGGAACTAGCACGAACCGGAGAAGATCGAGTCGGAGATGACGCTACCGGGATTCACAGCCGGCCGCCGCATGCCAGATTCCCGCCGCCGTGCACGTTAGAGCCGCCTCCGAACGATGCCAGCCTCACGCACACACCTCTGGCCACCCCCAACCTCGTCGGTGAGTGGGGGCAACCTCGACGCGCGCCCACTGCCGCTCAGGGTCGCCATCCCGACGCCCGAGCCCACACCATCTGGAGGGGAACCGATCTGGGGTGTGGGCCCCAGATCCGCCGCCACCAGCCGCCATGGCCGGCCCCACGCTACCCCCGCAGCCGTGGAGGCACAACCGCCATCGGTATCCGATCGGGCCGCCGCCCCATCACGCCCACTCCGCCTCCACGCCGGGCGACCAGGTTCGCCATGACATTTCGGCCAGAGGAGGAAGGTCCGCCGTCCGCCGTCCGCCGTCCGCCGGACGAGCTTCGCTCGCCGGCCTCCTCCGGCGGCGGCGGAGAATCAGGGGGAGGGAGGGCCTGGAGGCGACGGCTGCTAGGGCGCCCGAGCCGCCCCCTGGAGGCGACGGCTGCTAGGGCGCCAGACAACGTCGTCCTCCTGCGCGAGTCCATCCTCGCACATCGAACTTCGAATCTGCACCGCGCCACACCGTTGAGATTTGTCGCCATCAATGTGTAAGATGAAGCACCGCTCCACCAAAGAAGCCGTCCGCTGGTCCCGCGAAGCCGAGTGCACCTCCAAGAATGCCGCCCCCAAGGGGGTAGCGACACATGATTGCCGCCAACATCCGATCAGCTGATCTAGGGTTTCCCCCGGAGGTATTGAGTGGAATGGAAAGTCTAAATTAAGTTATGTCTTCATATTTGTGTTTCTCGTGACGAGGGCTTTCAAATAAGATTCATTTTGAATGCGTTTTAAAATAAATGTTAAGTTTCAACTCTTGAAACTTAGTACGCACAAAGAATAAAATCACGATTTTTTCCCCTGCAACCGACAAAAAAATATTTTAAAATTTTATCTATGAAACTTTGTAAAGGTGAATGTGAAAATCGTAAATTTCAGATAAAAAATCGTAAGTTTCAACGACCGAAACTTAAGATTCACTGTGCTCCGAGAGGGATCCAACTACTTCACGAATCGCGAAGCAAATCGAGCAGACGGACGGGCTTGGCATGTGCGTGATACTATGACTTTTTCGGTTGTGGTTCCATGTTCCAACTCCCTTGGTATGGTCCCCCCCCCCCATTTACCCGATTCATTTGCCCGTCTCATCAAATGCACACAAAAGGAAAAAGAAAAGATGCGAGATTTCATCTTTCGCTCATCCATTTTATCTACCTCATATGTTTCTATAACTTTATGTGGCCCATATTTCAATGGGCGTTGCTCAGACGGTTGGTATACCTTAATCTATGTTTAGGAAATACAATACTCAATATTCTTCTCATGATGTTATTTTGATGAAATAATAGTAAGAGAGTTTACAAAACGCATGCTCTATATTTTGAAGAGATGTTATTTTGAAGAAACAAGGCCAACATCGGTTGCATGAGTTCTCCTCAGGATAAGTATGATCTATATTTTGTAAGAAATATTTGCATCCACTCATTCCTTTTGAAAGAGATCTCTTGTTGTCCTTGTGATGTAATCACAGGAAACACATTTAGGATTCAAATGGACATGATATTACACTCCCGCGTCTTTTCGTTTTTCCTTGCCTTTTGAATCTTGAGAATCAAAGAATCCCTTATAGTCACACAAATCCAAAAGTCTAATCAAACTACTCTCACCGGTGAACTAGTATTGCAAAAATAAAATAAAATAATCAACCAATCAAATGAAAATGTTGCTTGAAGTGGAAACATGGCCAGAGGATTTGAGAGATTTATCACTTACAAATAATAAAGGGCACCACTATCTGTCAGACTACTCATGTGTAGCTTCCTGTCAGAGCAGTAGATGGGAGTTGGATCAAAAAGTTCTAGACCGTTGGATGCATCCCTAAAATAATGCCCACACCCCCTTGGCAGTTGTTTTTTTAGGGGAACTTGCAACTTTATTAAAACTTAATCAAAGTTCGGGATCTCGTCCGCTACAACCTGAATAATACAATCTGAAGGAAAAACATAAAAACTAGAAGTCTCATTGCGAACCCCCTCTCTAGCTAAACCATGTGCTGCTGCATTTGCGGAGCGCCGAACCCATGCGACTCTGAACTCTTGACGAGTCCTCAACATCTCCTTTATGTCCTCCACGACCGGACCAAAAGTGGAAAGATTCCTTCGTTCTTCATTGAGCATTGTCACCACCTCTTGATTATCCAGTTCCACATGAAGGCGATGAACATCCGTGTCGAGTGCCAACTGCACTGCACTCCTTGCCGCGAAGATCTCCGCGAGTAAGGGATTAGTGATGCTCTGGAAGAAGACAGAAGTCCCTCGCCGAAAAGCACCGTGGTGATTGCTAAGGACCACTCCTCCTCCCCCCTGTCATGCGCCCTAGCCATAGCTCCATCCGCATTCGCCTTGATCCACCCAGGCTCTGGCGGCTGCCACATCTCCGGTCTCCTTGGTTCCTTGATCATCGGCTCCTTCACATGAACCTGGCGCCACTCCTGTATGTGTGCGTGCACTCTCTCGGCCAGCTCGCGGGCTTCTTGGATCCTCTTCCCATCTCTTGTTTCATTTCTTGCACACCATAGACCGTACAACGCGTGAATCATCGTCTCGCGTTCTGCCGCTCCCGCGTCGGCAAACCAGGACTTGAGCCAGGCGACAAGGTTGTTCAGTGAGCCCTCCATCATCGGCGGCTGCACCACCGGTTCTCCCTTGTCTTCACACAGGTGTTTCCAAAACAGCACTGAATGGGGGCACGCCCAGAATCGGTGGTACGTGGTCTCCTCGCGACAACAGGCGCAACAGATCACTCCCGGCTTTATCCGACGCCTATGCAGCTCCGTGCCGACAGCCAGCCCGTTCTTCAACACTCGCCATGCATGAATCTTCGCCTTCCCCGGAGCATTAGTGTCCCACAGAGCCAGCCACGATTTATGCTCCCTGCTTGGCATCGAAGAACCTGGCTGTACGGTCTTGACGCCACTTAAACTCATACATAGGTGATATGCCGACTTGACTGAAAATAGTCCATTGTTGGTGAAGTTCCACGCCATGTAGTCCCTCATGTTCGGTCCGCCAATCACAACATGCTTTGTATCCTCAGCATCCCCGGGAGTAAACATCCTCTCCACTTTGTTCATGGCCCACGCAACACCTGATTCATCCAGGAGGTGGCGCACATGAGTGATACCTGCAATGTGCTGCTGCCCAAGTGGCTTAAGGCTGCCCTGGCGCGGGAGCCAGTTGTCATGGTGGATTTTTATGGATGTGCCATCCCCAATCCTCCACACTAATCCTTCACGCAGTAGCTCACGCCCATGTATAATGCTTCTGAAAGTGAACGAGCCACACGTAGGGCAAGTGGCATTCAAAATCGATCCCTGGGGGGAATACCTTGGCTTGAGCACCCTAGCACACAATGAACCTGGGCACTGCAGCACTCGCCAAGCTTGTTTGGCAAGCAGAGCTTGGTTAAACGCCTCTGGATCCCGAAAGCCCATTCCTCCTTCTCGCTTCGCCCTACACATCTTTTTCCATGCAAGCCAGTGCACCCTCCTCTCCCCATTAGCTTCTCCCCACCAAAAGTTAGACGAAATAGAAGTCAGGTTCTGGCACATTTTCTTGGTGAGTTGGAAGCAGCTCATGGTGAGAGTTGGCGTAGCTTGGAGTCCTGACTTGACGAGGACCTCTCGTGCCGCCTTTGACAGCCCTTGACCCTTCCACCCTGTAACTTTTCCAGCTGAACTCTCTTTGACATATTTAAAAGTCCCCTCTTTGGACCTACCGACCAGTGTCGGCAATCCTAAGTACCTTTCACCCAAAGCTTCGGAGTTGATCCCAATCACTCCAAGTAATTCAGCCTTACTGGCATCTCTACACCCTTTCCCAAAGAAAACCGATGACTTTTGCAAATTGATCTTCTGTCGTGAGGCTTCCTCATAAACCTGAAGTATGTCCCTTAGTGCCTCAAAACTGCCACGGTTCCCCTCCAGGAAGACAATGTTGTCGTCTGCAAAGAGAAGGTGAGTGACGTGGGGGCAAGTGCTCCCAAACGACACCCCTTTGAGTTTATTATCATGTTGTGCAGCTCTTAGTAACGCAGAAAATCCTTCGACACAAAACAAGAACAGGTATGGAGAGAGCGGATCTCCCTGGCGTAGTCCCCTGGAGGGAAGGAAAGATCTCGAGAAACCACCATTAAGTTTGACAGAGAAGCGTGCTGAGGTGACACATCGCATAACCATCTGGATCCACCTGTGGTCAAAACGAAATCAAGCTAGCATCTGTTCTAAGAAAATCCATTCAACGCGATCATACGCCTTCATCATATCTAGCTTCACTGCACACAACGGTGTCTTCCTCTTCCTCGTTCTAATGGCATGAGTACATTCATAGGCCACTAAAACATTATCTGTCATGAGCCTCCCTGGTACGAACGCGCTCTGCTCCTCAGATATCAACACAGGTAAGATCACCTTGAGCCTGTTGGCCAAAACTTTAGTAGCAATCTTATAGAGCACATTACACAAACTTATTGGACTAAACTGACACATCAGCTCCGGTGAGCTAACTTTAGGTATCATCACAATTACAGTGTCATTAAACGAATCCGGAGTAGCCTCCCTCGACAGAAAGCCCCTAACCGCCGCACACACATCCTCCTTTAACAGTGACCAATGTCTCTAATAAAACAAGGCGGGCAGGCCATCCGGGCCGGGTGCTTTCGTAGGCCCCATCTGAAACAGAGCACGCTCAATCTCCCCATCCGATATAGGAGTCGTCAACCTGGCATTCATATCCTCAGAAATGACAGGATCAAAAAGATCTAGGAGTCTCTGAAAGGATCGATATAGTTGACTAGAGGGGGGGGGTGAATAGGCAACTAACAATTTTTAGCTTTTCTTTACCAATTTAAACTTTGCATCAAAGTAGGTTGTCTAGATATGCAACTAGGTGAGCAACCTATATGATGCAACAATAATAAGCATACACGCAAGCAAGAGATAAGGCACAAATAAACTTGCACAAGTAAAGGCACGAGATAACCAAGAGTGGAGCCGGTGAAGACGAGGATGTGTTACCGACGTTCCTTCCCTTTGAGAGGAAGTACGTCTCCGTTGGAGCGGTGTGGAGGCACAATGCTCCCCAAGAAGCCACTAGGGTCACCGTATTCTCCTCACGCCCTCACACAATGCTAGATACCCTGATTCCACTATTGGTGCCCTTGAAGGCGGCGACCGAACCTTTACAAACAAGGTTGGGGCAATCTCCACAACTTAATTGGAGGCTCCCAACGACACCACGAAGCTTCACCACAATGGACTATGGCTCCACGGTGACCTCAACCGTCTAGGGTGCTCAACACCCAAGAGTAACAAGATCCACAAGGGATTAGTGGGGGGGGGATTCAAATATCTCTAGGTGGAAGTGTAGATCGGGGCCTCCTCAACCAATCCCTAGAGAATCAACAAGTTTGATTGGCTAGGGAAGGAGATCGGGCGAAAATGGAGCTTAGAGCAACAATGGAGCTTAGAGGTGGAAGAGGTAGTCAACTAGAGGAGGAAGACACCCCTTATATAGTGGAAGAACAAATCCAACCGTTATCCACCAACTCAGCCTGCGCAGCGCGGTACTACCGCACCTGAGACGCGGTACTACCGCAGGGGCACGCGGTACTACCGCACCAGAGGCGCGGTACTACCGCGGAGCCCCGCGGTACTACCGCCCACGCGGCAGAGACCAGAACAGCCACACTTGCACTAAGACAGAGGGCGGTAGTACTGCTGGCGCGGTACCACCGTGCCCCCTTGCGGTACTACCGCAAGGCAGGGGCTGTCCAGGGATGGGAAGGAACGGATATAAAAAATTACATCCGTGGCTACTTCCGCAGAGTTGGAGTCGATGCAAAAACCCGATGTGGTAGTACCGTAAGCCAGCCGCGGTACTACCGCGTGAGGTGCGGATGTAAAAAAATACATCCGCCCTTACAGCCGCGTAGTTGCGGAACTAAGCAGGGACCACGGTACTACCGCTTACCAGAAGCGGTACTACCATGGGGCCTTGCGGTACTACCGCACCAGCAGGCGGTACTACCGCAAGGTCCTGCGGTACTACCGCTCTGACGAGCGGTACTACCGCACTTCCTAGTTCGGCAGACAAGAGCTATAATTGCATAGACAAGGAAAACTTAGGATGCTCCAAAGGCAAGAGGAAAGGAGGTGCAAGGGACGATGTGTACGTGATGAATCCACCCAACCTTTCCAAAGCGGACCCCCTCTTAATAGTACGGCTTCCCTACGACTCAATACCACCGAAAAGAACCGAAGAGAAACGCCGTCTTCTAAAGCCTTTGAGGGGAACCCAATCATCTTGTGCCTAGTCAATATATCTGAAATATTTGATGCACATGATTAGTCCGCAAAAGCATTGTCATCAATCACCAAAACCAACTAACAATCTCCCCCTTTTTGGTGGATTGATGACAACACGGGATTTGCACGAGGTATTAACGCAAAGAGCAAGGGCAAACCCCAAGTCTCTAAAATATAGACGGGCTCCCCCTAGATGTGTGCTATCTCGATGAGTGCTTTGGACTGCACGGCACACATACTAGGATCAACACTCCCCCTATATTTTATAGACAAGGCAAATCTTGCAATTAGGCTAAAGCTAAGCAAGATAGACAGGAGCAAAATGTAATAAGCACAAGATATAATAAGCTCACTACGGTACGATAGAGTGCATATGTCTTACACCATATGATAGAAGGTCTCACGAGCACAAACCAAAGCAAACGAAATAAACGAAGTTCAACGGACCCAAACACGACATAACTCGCAGCAAATCCTACACTCTCTCCCCCTTTGGCATCGAGACACCAAAAAGGCAGAGAGGACACCTACAGCAATAGTGGTGGCTCAAGCGGAGTAGTCACTGGCACGCTCCTCGTCGGACTCTGCAGCTGGGACGGACTCCTCCTCAGACTCGGTCCACCGATAGCCCTGCTTGTGCAGCCATTCTGCCTCTGGGGTGATGTTCACCTCTGACCCGCTAGATATGTTCTCGCCAAAAGTCCTGAAAATCCGCTTGTCGCGGCGGCGAGTCTCCTTCGAAGCCACATGGGTCTGGTACTGCCCCTTGGCTTGCATACAGAACAACATCTTCATCTTGTTCTTCAGTCGCTTAGCCCAAGAAGGCTCAGAGGTGGGAGGGATGTAACCCTCAGAGATGTCCTCGTCTGCTGCCTCCTCCTCCTCCTCATCTGCATCCATGTCCATGGCAGCCGCAGTATCAGCACGAGAGGTACTGTTGGCCCACTGAGACTTGATACGGAGGTTGATGGGCTCATGCCGGATCCAACCAGGGGCCTCAAACTCATCCTGAGGGTAGACCCGCTCCCAAGTAGCCGAGATCAACTGAAACAAATAAGGTCCATAGATGGGGACCTTGCGGTTGTAGACCGCAAACCGAAGTTCAATCCACATGATATGTGAGACATCAAGTGGCTGTGTCTGAGAGTTGCGAGCATCTTCACACAAGAGCATCATATCCACCAGATAGGCATGCACCTTGTCCTTGTCCCCAATGCGTGGGAAGAGAGTGTTGCGGAAGATCCGATGCATGATGTCAAGAAAGGAGTTGAGTACCCAAGTTGACTTGCCATTGGAGAGCTTCTTCTCCACAAGGTAGGGCATGAGCTTGTTCTTGTTGGCAGACTCGGGATTGGCATGAGGGCGAACACCTTGGGGTGTGGTGAGCCCCTCATCCGGAACCCCAAGCAGGGTCATGAATTCCTTCCAGGTAGCAGTCAGCTATCAGCCATTGGTCATCCAAGTCATGGTCCTTTCCTCATTGGGATGAAAATGCACGGAGGCAAAGAACTGGGCAAGGATCTCAGGATCATAGTCTTTTTGGAATGAGATGATATGCTCAATGCCAAATTGCTCCACGAGGTCCAAAGCCTCACCAAAGTATTCCCGGTGCGCCTCTTTGCGCATGTGATGCATGTTGATCCACTTCACCTCCACATGGGTATTTTGCTTGGCCTTGATGACATCCAGATAAATGAGATTCTGCTGCTTGGTCCAGAATATATCATTTCCTCGAAAGATAGCACGAGGGTTTCCATATGGATTGACCTTCCTCCGAGCGATGAACTCAGCAAGCGGTATCTCATCCATGCCCTTGGCGGGTTCCTTCTCTTTGCTGGCAGTGGTCTTGGTTCTGCATTGGGGGGCATTGGAGCCCTCTGCTTCCTCTGTGTTGCGCATACGCTTGGACCCCGTTTCACGGCTTGGATTGGAGCGGCGAGCTGGAGCACCTGAGCCACCACCTAAAACACACACCACAAAACAAACACACACGAAACACGAGAAGGATCAATGCAAAGACCACAGCAAAGCAGGTGAAACAAGTAGACATGGCACGTAAGAAGTGCCACAAGAGGGATTTGAGACAACGGTAGTAACGCGTGTTGTGCCACGTGCGGTAGTACCGCTCCAAGGAGCGGTAGTACCGGACGTGCGGTAGTACCGCGCCAGTAGGGCGGTAGTACCGGACGGGCGGTAGTACCGCGCCAGTAGGGCGGTAGTACCGCACCTGAGGAGCGGTAGTACCGCATGGTTGCAGATCCGAAATAGCCATGGAGATCTGAGCACAACCGTGTCAACACGCGGTACTACGGTCGATCAAATCCATCACGGGACAACTATAGCAAGTACCAACACTACACAAAACTACTCTCCTACATCCTACTCTTGCATAGATTTGACTTAAAATCTCAAGAACAACTTGCATCTCCCCAAAACCTAAAAGCAACAAGACGAACAAGAAAACGAGAGGGATTGGGGAGAAACCTTGTTCCATGGCAAGAGGGAGTGGGGGGAACGATCCCACCGGTCGGAATCCGAGGAGAGCGGCCGGAGACGGAGATCCGGCGAGGGCCTCCGGCGCCATTCTTGAGCGAGAGAGAGAGAGAGACGAAGTGGGAGAGAGACGAATGGGTATGGGGGAGTTAGAACTCCCCCTGCCCGTGTTTAACCCCCACGCGCCCGTGACCGCACGGTAGTACCGCACGTCATCGCGGTACTACCGCCCGGGCGGAAGTACCGCACCGGGGCCGTAGTACCGCTACCCCAGGCGGCAGTAAAAAAGTACTGCCGCGCTGGGTGCGGAAGTACCGCGCGCCCCCCTTACGGTAGTACCGTGCCAGGCCGCAGTAGTACCGTGGGCTCAAAAAAAGTTTCAACCAAAGAAAACTCCTAAGCACGGAACCTTCAAGCGAGAGACCACAAAAAGGAACTAACACACTGGACACCACAAGCACGAGCACGCCACGAAGAAGGAGAGGCAAGAACCAACACAAACCAAAAACGAGACACAACCTATCCAAGGAGAGGGCGGTGGCCGGAGCCACCTATGTTTGAGTCAATTGGTATGGCACCGCGAAGAATTATCCTTGGGCCCATGACCAAAACTCGTCTTTGAAGCACAAGTACCATAAAAAATGGCTAATGTGAAAGAGTTGATCACTTTATGCATAATGGGGGAGGGAGAGTTCATTGAGAGAACAACACTCCCCCTATGTCCATGCCTACACCTAGAATAGACAACAAGTTGAGTGTGGTGGGGTGTGCAAGGGGTCAAGCAACATTGCTCGAATCAATGATATTTAGCTCATGCCTTAACTCGCGAAATCTTGCTTCATCCAAAGGCTTCGTGAAAATATCTGCAAGGTTATCATGGGTGTTGACGTAGTTGAGCTCGATCTCCCCTCGCCTAATGTGATCTCGGATGAAGTGATACCGAATCTCAATATGCTTCGTCTTGAAGTGTTGCACGGGGTTGAGAGAAATCTTGATGGCACTTTCATTATCACACCAAAGAGGCACTTTGTCACAAATGACACCGTAATCCTTTAAAGTTTGCCTCATCCATAAGAATTGTGCACAACAACTCCCGACCGCCACATACTCCGCTTCGGTGGACGAGAGAGACACACAACTTTGCTTTTTAGAAGACCAACTTACCAAAGAGCAACCAAGGAATTGGCACCCTCCGGAAGTGGACTTCCTATCCACTTTGTCTCCCGCCCAATCGGAGTCCGAATATCCTACAAGCTTGAAGTTTGCTCCTCTTGGGTACCATAAGCCAAAGTTTGGGGTATGAGCCAAATATCGGAAGATTCGCTTGACCGCCACAAAGTGGCTTTCCTTAGGTGCGGCTTGAAACCGTGCACAAATTCCCACACTCAACATGATATCTGGTCTAGATGCACAAAGATAAAGCAAGGAACCAATCATGGAGCGATATACCTTTTGATCCACCGCTTTACCATTGGGATCGATGTCAAGTTGGCACTTGGTGGGCATTGGAGTGGACGCCGGCTTGACATCACTTAGTTTGAATCTCTTGAGCATGTCTTGAGTGTATTTGGCTTGGTTGATGAAGGTTCCTTCTCTTCTTTGCTTTACTTCGAAACCGAGAAAGAACTTCAACTCTCCCATGGAAGACATCTTGAACTTTGAGGTCATGAGTGCGGCAAATTCCTCATTGAAAGCTTTGTTAGGGGAACCAAAGATAATGTCATCAACATATAGTTAGCATACAAACAACTCCCCTTTGACCTTCTTAGTAAAAAGAGTGGGGTTGATTAGCCCAACTTCAAACCCACGATCTTGTAACAACTCGGTAAGGTGGTCATACCACGCACGTGGGGCTTGTTTAAGGCCATAGAGTGCCTTATCGAGTTGATACACATGATCAGGAAAGTAGGGATCCTCGAACCCGGGGGGTTGCTTGACATAAACCAACTCATTAATGGGACCATTAAGAAAAGCACTCTTCACATCCATTTGTTGCAACTTAAAGTTGTGATGAGAAGCATAAGCAATCAACAAACGAATAGATTCAAGGCGAGCAACGGGAGCAAAGGTTTCAACGTAGTCGATACCCTCGACTTGGGAGTAGCCTTGTGCCACCAATCGTGCCTTGTTGCGAATGATGGTCCCATGAGCATCTTGCTTGTTCTTAAATATCCACTTGGTTCCAATGACATTGTGGTTCCCCATTGGCCTCGGCACTAATCTCCACACCTTGTTGTACTCGAAGTTGTTGAGTTCTTCATGCATGGCATTAAGCCAATCCGGATCTTCGAGTGCTTCATATACCTTATGGGGTTCAACACAAGAGACAAACGCGTGATGTTCACAATAGTTTGTCAATTGTCTACGAGTTCTTACCCCCTTTTGAATGCTTCCAAGCACATTCTTCATGAGATGACCCTTGGTGGAGAGCCTGGATGCAATCTTGGCGGCACGACGCTCCAATTCCTCCTCGGTGGTGAGTCGAGGAGCGGTCACTTGATCATCTTGAGCGCCGTATTGAGCTTGTTCTTGATCTTGAACTTGCTCGGAGGAGAGAACTTGACCTTGGGCATCACTTGGTGTGTCACCACCGTCTTGAGCATGATCTTGACCTTGGTCTTGTTCATGAGGTTGAGGGTCTTCATTTTGTTCTTCGGAAGCGTGTGGGCCTTGGGATGGTGATGGCTCCACTTGGGTGGAGCATTGTCCTTCTCCTTCAGCCACAAGGGGTTCCTCAATGGGTAGTATAAAAACAACACCCATTCTTCTTATGGCTTGAGGAGGAATTTCATCACCTACATCACAAGTGCCACTTTGCTCCACTTGGGAGCCGTTATTCTCATCAAACTCCACGTTACACGTCTCCTCAATAAGTCCCGTATATTTATTGAGGATACGGTAAGCATGAGAGTTTGTAGCATAACCAACAAATATGTCCTCATAGGCTCTAGCCTCAAATTTAGACAACCGAACACCTTTCTTGAGAATGAAACACTTACACCCGAACACCCGAAAGTACTTGAGGTTGGGCTTGTTACCGGTGAGTATCTCATATGGAGTCTTGTTCAAGCCCTTGCGGAGGTAGAGCCGGCTGGATGCATGACACGCGGTGTTGATGGCTTCAGCCCAAAAGTTGTATGGAGACTTGAACTCCGCCATCATAGTCCTTGTCGCATCCATCAACGTCCGGTTCTTCCTCTCCGCAACACCGTTTTGTTGAGGGGGTGTAAGGTGCGGAATATTGATGCTTGATCCCCTCATCACTAAGAAACTCATCCAAGGTGTAGTTCTTGAACTCGGTGCCGTTGTCACTTCTTATTGTCAAGATCTTTGTATTGTGTTGACGTTGGGCTTCATTCGCAAAGTCAATGACGGTTTGTTGGGTCTCGCTCTTCCTCTTGAAGAAATACACCCAAGTGTATCTTGAATAGTCATCCACAATCACCAAGCAATACTTCCTACCCCCAAGACTATCAAAGGATGGAGGCCCAAAGAGATCCAAATGAAGGAGCTCCAAAGGCCTCTTCGAGTAAATGATAGTTGTGGGAGGGTGAGCCGTCTCAAGTAGCTTTCCTTCGATACAAGCACTGCAAGCACGATCTTTAGCAAAACTAACATTCGTTAGTCCACGGACATGGTCCCCCTTGAGAAGACTTTACAAAGATCTCATATTGACATGGGCTAACCGGCGATGCCAAAGCCATCCCACGTCAACTTTAGCCATTAAGCATGTCGCGGTCTTAGTGGGTCGCTCTGAAAAGTTAATCACATAGAGACCGTTTTCGACATGCCCAACAAAGGCTACTTTAAGAGTCTTGCTCCACAAGAGGGCCACGGTATCAATATCAAAGAAAGTGGCAAAGCCCATGATTGCAAGTTGACGAACGGAAAGTAAATTGTATGCAAGGGACTCAACTAGCATGACCTTCTCGATCGTGAGATCATGAGAAATGACAACTTTGCCGAGTCCCAATACCTTAGAAGATGAGGCATCACCCCACTCAACATTGGTGGGCATAGATGGAATCTTGTGCACGTCCACCACCAAGTCCTTGCTTCTAGTCATATGATTTGTAGCTCCACTATCGAGCAACCATGATCCCCCACCGGAAGCAAACACCTACAAGAGATCAATGCTTGGTTTTAGGTACCCATTTTGTAATGGGTCCTTTGATGTTAGTAACAAGGGTCTTAGGAACCCAAATAGACCATTCAATATACTCATGAGGAGAACCAACAAATTTGGCATAAACATGCCCATCACTAGCACGGCATAGCACATAAGAAGGATTAAAGTCGCCGGCTTTGTTGGAAGGGGTGGCATTGCCCTTCTTGACACCGCCACCCTTCGCATTGTTCTTCTTCTCCTTGGAAGCACCCTCTCCCTCCTTCACAAAAGTTTGCTTGAGAGGAGGAGGTCGTTTGGTCTTGTCATTCTTCTTCTTGTTCTTGGGCTTGGGTGCGAACCCAATCCCCTCCTTGGCCATAACTTCCTTTTGATTGCTCAAAAGGTCGTTGAGGTTCTTCTCACCTTGTATGCATGACACAAGGCCTTTCTCAAGTTGCTCCTTCAACTTAGCATTCTCCTCAACAAGATGCACATGCTCACAACAAGGATTAGTAGCATTTGCATTATCAATTAACACCATATGAGGAAAGGTGGCTTTCTCCTTAGTTAGCTTCACTTGGAGTTGATCATGAGACTCCTTGAGGCTAGCATGAACACCCTTCAAGACTTTGTGAGCCTTGTTAAGAATATCAAACTCCTATTTGAGTCTAGCAAGATCAACCCCAAGCTTTGCCTTCTCGGAGTTTAGCACACGAGACACAACAAGAGCATGATCAAGATCTTTCTTTAACTTAGCATGATCATCGTTGTATGACTCCTCAAGAGCCAAACGAAGACCACGCTCTTCGTCAAGAGCATTGGAGATATCCGAAATCTCATCGGCATAGTCACGACTATGCCCCTCCATCTTAGAGATGGTGTCTTCGTGAGCCTCGATCATGTCATTGGCTTCACCAAGTTGTTCCAAGAGAGCAACGAAGTGCTTCTTGGATTTGCCCTTGAGTTTACCCATAAAGGTCTCAAACTCATTTTCCTCCACATGTGTCCCCTCATGTTCATCAATGCTATCCGTCGAAGAAGGATGATTAATGATGGTAGTTTTGATGTTGGGGGTTACCTTGTTGGTGGCTTTAGCCATGAGGCACTTGGCGGCGATGTTCTCATTGGGTGAGTCGAAGAGAGACATCCGTGGAGTCATCGCAATGGCCACAGAGGCCATGGCAACTGACTCACCATCTTCATCATCGTCATCATCCTCGTTGTACTCTTCTTGTACGACTAATGCCTTGGGAGGAGTCTTCTTGGTGAAGTTGCTCTTGTTGGGGAACGACTTGGCCTTGTCCTTTCGGATGAGCTTGCCACCATTGTCTTCCCTCTTCTCGTAAGGGCACTATGCAACAAAGTGGCTCACATTGCCACAATTGAAGCAAGTCCTCACCCGTTGCTTGCCCTTTGCGCCACTTGAATTGTTCTTGTTGAAGTTTGGCCTTGAGTTCTTCTTGCTCCAAAATTGCCTTGAAGCAAGAGCCATGTGTTCATGATAGGCATACTTCGTATCTTCAAGGTTGCCCTCCTCTTCTTCCTCTTCATCCTCTTCCTCCATACTAACCTTGGACTTTAGAGCAAGGTTGGGCTTCTTTACTCTTTGAGAGCGAAGAACCGCATTGTCGGCGGTCTTGTCCAAGATGCTCATAGCAACGAACTCATCCAACACTTCACTTGAGGACAAGGTGTGGAAGTCCGGCCTTTGACGAATGACGGAGGACATGGCTTCGTGGTAGGGCATCATTGCCTTGAGGAATTTGTGCTTGATCCAATTGTCATCCATGTCTTTACTTCCATGATCTCGGAGAGAGACCGCGAGTTTGGTTACTCTCCGAAAAAGCTCACGAGGTTCTTCATCTTCTTTCATTGCAAACTCATCGGCTTCATCTTGCACCACTTCATAGTTGGAGCGTTGAATGCTTGCGCTTCCCCGATAGAGGGAAACAACTTGGAGCCAAGCATCTTTGGCCACGGTGTAGGGCCGGAGATGAGGAAGATCTTCGGGTGGGATTGCTTCTTGGATGATGAAGAGAGCATTCTCATTGAATTGATGATCCACAACTTCTCTAGGAGTGAAGTTACTTCGGTCATGCGGATAAAAACCTTCTTCAATGATTCTCCAAAGGTTAGTGTTCACATGATTTAAATGACGCTTAAAACGATAGACCCAAGAATCAAAATCTACATTCTTCTCAATCTTTGGAGCCGGGCCGGCATGATTCAAATGAGTGGAAGGGAGCGGTCCACCATAGACAGGTGGAGGTTCCACATGGGCAAAGATGCCGGTGCCATTTTTACCACTAGAAGAAGGAGCTTTCTCACTAGTAGCTTCCCCTTTGTCGGAGGTAGCATCCGTCACCTTGTTGGCGGGATCACCCACTTTCAACGGTGCGGTGGAAAGTTTAAGCCCTTTTAAGTATTTATTAAACATGCTTTCGACCTCGGTAGTCATGGAGGTTTTCAATGTGTCCAACGCCACATTTAATTCCTCACGAGAGACCGCGGTTCCCCCATCTCCCGTAGACGAGACCGGATTCACACCGGAGTGCTCCTCCACACCGTCTACGACGTCAACCATACTCTTCGGACGGCAAAGTCCTTAATAAAGAGACGAGGCTCTGATACCAATTGAAAGGATCGATATAGTTGACTAGAGGGGGGGTGAATAGGCAACTAACAATTTTTAGCTTTTCTTTACCAATTTAAACTTTGCATCAAAGTAGGTTGTCTAGATATGCAACTAGGTGAGCAACCTATATGATGCAACAACAATAAGCATACACGCAAGCAAGAGATAAGGCACAAATAAACTTGCACAAGTAAAGGCACGAGATAACCAAGAGTGGAGCCGGTGAAGACGAGGATGTGTTACCGACGTTCCTTCCCTTTGAGAGGAAGTACGTCTCCGTTGGAGTGGTGTGGAGGCACAATGCTCCCCAAGAAGCCACTAGGGCCACCGTATTCTCCTCACGCCCTCACACAATGCGAGATGCCGTGATTCCACTATTGGTGCCCTTGAAGGCGGCGACTGAACCTTTACAAACAAGGTTGGGGCAATCTCCACAACTTAATTGGAGGCTCCCAACGACACCACGAAGCTTCACCACAATGGACTATGGCTCCACGGTGACCTCAACCGTCTAGGGTGCTCAACACCCAAGAGTAACAAGATCCACAAGGGATTAGTGGGGGGGATTCAAATATCTCTTGGTGGAAGTGTAGATCGGGGCCTCCTCAACCAATCCCTAGAGAATCAACAAGTTTGATTGGCTAGGGAAGGAGATCGGGCGAAAATGGAGCTTAGAGCAACAATGGAGCTTAGAGGTGGAAAAGGTAGTCAACTAGAGGAGGAAGACACCCCTTATATAGTGGAAGAACAAATCCAACCGTTATCCACCAACTCAGCCTGCGCAGCGCGGTACTACCGCACCTGAGACGCGGTACTACCGCAGGGGCACGCGGTACTACCGCACCAGAGGCGCGGTACTACCGCGGAGCCCCGCGGTACTACCGCCCACACGGCAGAGACCAGAACAGCCACACTTGCACTAAGACAGAGGGCGGTAGTACTGCTGGCGCGGTACTACCGCGCCCCCTTGCGGTACTACCGCAAGGCAGGGGCTGTCCAGGGATGGGAAGGCACGGATATAAAAAATTACATTCGTGGCTACTTCCGCAGAGTTGGAGTCGATGCAAAAACCCGACGCGGTAGTACCGTAAGCCAGTCGCGGTACTACCACGTGAGGTGCGGATGTAAAAAATTACATCCGCCCCTTACAGCCGCGTAGTTGCGGAACTAAGCAGGGACCACGGTACTACCGCTTACCAGAAGCGGTACTACCGTGGGGCCTTGCGGTACTACCGCACCAGCGGGCGGTACTACCGCAAGGTCCTGCGGTACTACCGCACTTCCTAGTTCGGCAGACAAGAGCTATAATTGCATAGACAAGGAAAACTTAGGATGCTCCAAAGGCAAGAGGAAAGGAGGTGTAAGGGACGATGTGTACGTGATGAATCGACCCAACCTTTCCAAAGCGGACCCCCTCTTAATAGTACGGCTTCCCTACGACTCAATACCACCGAAAAGAACCGAAGAGAAACACCGTCTTCTAAAGCCTTTGAGGGGAACCCAATCATCTTGTGCCTAGTCAATATATCTGAAATATTTGATGCACATGATTAGTCCGCAAAAGCATTGTCATCAATCACCAAAACCAACTAAGGGATAAAAATGCCCTTACAGTCTCTGTGCCTGGACAGATCCCTGCGACGCAAAAAGCTTCTCATAGAACGTAGCCGCCAACTCCCGCATGCCATCATCATCCGTACATCTCGTACCATTCTCCCGCCTCAACGCCTTCACCGTGTTCTTCCTCTTTCGATGGGAGGCCCGGTTCTGAAAATACTACGTGTTCCGGTCCCCCGCCTTGAGCCAGTCTACACGAGAACGTTGTTTTGCATAATTTCCTCTCTCTCATAAACTTCATTTAGTTGACTCTCTATATCACGCACTTCCACCGTTAATCCAGTGACTAACGCGCGCTCTTTGGCATCCAACAAATCTTTTTTCAGCCATTGAATCTGTCGCCGAACCGACCCAAAGACCGTGCGTACCCATCCTCGCAGCGACTTCGTTATTTCATGTAACCTGACGCATAATGCTCCGGGGGAATTGTTCTGCCCCTGCAATTGCTCCCAAGCATGTTGCATCATCGCCTCATAGCCTTCATGCCGCAGCCACATCTCCTCGAACCGAAAGGGGCGGCCCCCCCTCGGCTGTGTTGTCTCCATGTCTCGAACATGCACCAGGACTGCCATATGATCCGATTCCTGTGTGAGAATGTTCTCCACAGCCGTACCTGGAAACAAACCCATAAAGTCACCAGTGCATGTTGCCCTGTCTAGCCTCACTTGTACGTTGTCCTGGTTCGCTTGCTTGTTGTCCCATGTATATCTGTAGCCCGAGAAACCCAAGTCCGCCAAACCGCAGTTAGTTAGGCAATCATTGAAAGCTTGCATTTGGGAGAAGCTCCTAGGGTTGCCACCACTTTGTTCTGATCTCACAAGAATTTCATTGAAGTCCCCTACACATAGCCATGGCAGCTCATCCTGGGCCTTTAGATACCTTATCGCATTCCAGGTCTTCTTTCTCAACTCCGTTCTGGGCTCCCCATAGATTCCAGTGAATCTCCAAGTATGCCCATCTGAAATAATCTCTGCATCAATAAAGTACTGGCACCATGGCCTAATAGTAACCTGTATGTGTTATCTCCACCAGAGTGCAAGACCTCCACTTCTCCCATTGCAATCCACAGCCACACCGCTTCTGAAACCAAGTCTCCACTTCATCCTCTCCATTGCCTTTGCACTCTTTTTTGTTTCTGACAGAAAAACCACCGCTGGGTTGTATGACCGTATGAGGTCCCGAAGTTCGCCTACTGTCGAGTCCAACCCCAGTCCTCGACAGTTCCAGGCCAAGCAATTCATTGGTCTCGGCGGCCCCGCCCTACGAGGTCTGCCGATGCATTAGTGTCCTCTATACGATAAAAAACAGAAGCTGTCTTCTGCCTTGTCTCGCGAATGAACGTATCGTGATGAACTTGTCTGTCAGGGTCACCTTTTAGCTACCCACACCTGCTTTGGCGGCCTCTTTTTTCCGGACTCCTTCTCTCTATAAATCTGGTACAAGCCCCTCTCCATTTTACCTTGGTACATTGGCCTCCGAATATATCTGCCCTTTGTTCGATCCCGCTGGCCTGGTGCAATATGACTGAAGAAATCTCTCCGGCCAGACCGGTCATTCCGCTCATCAAAGTGGGAAGCCGAACGGTGCCTCTCCTCCACCCCATGATCTGCATGGCGATCGGCCTCGCGATACGCGCCTGCATGGCGCCAGCCCCCTTCCGGAGCAGAGGCGTGTTGCCGCAGGTCGGGTTTAGATGTTGCATGGCACTGTTCCCGACGTGGAGAACCACTCCTCCCCGCTTCTTGTCTTTTAGTCAGCTCAGCCCTTAGCTCCTGTTCCTTTTTCTGCTCCAACTTCCTCCTCAGGTCACTACTGTGCATGTCATCCATATTGGCTGCTCTCTTCGTTGGGTTGTTAACCTCCCTCTACTCCTTCGACTAAACTCCGCCAGTGCGAGAGTTAGCCGTATGTGAAAAAACCGTGTTTAAATTCCTCTTAACAGGTTGTTCCCGTACCGAAGCATGACTGTATTGTGATTTTTCCTTGTCCTCCTAACGTGAGCCCCCACCACTAAAAGAGCTGGATGCCCCCACATGCGAGTTCTCCTTTAGAGATGAAGAACCTCTTCCTGGTGAGGCCCTAAGCGAGAGGCCCCATTGACTTGATCGATCCACCGGTGGCTCACACACGCCCTTGCCATGCACAAATCTACCACAATCAAAGCAAAAGTGCGGGATCTTTTCATAGGTAAAGTCATACCAAGTCCCCTCCAAGTCCTCCAGTGAGGTCCTTAGACGAGCTCGACGAATCAAGGGTTCAAAGATTGAAATCTTGGCCCGCACTCTAAGATACCTCCCTTTAGCAAAACCATCTTTCTCAACATCTACTTTGACCACTTCTCCCAACCAACATCCCAAAGCTTTGCCAAAAGATTCCGTCCTCATATCTAAAGGCAGATCCGGGACTCTCACCCACATCTCCACCGTATCAAAGACCATCTCGGAAGGACGAACATCTCCCACATAATCCTTTAACACGAGCCATTGTTAAGAGCATGTCGCCAGTCCCCTTCACTGCCAAACCTCACCTCAAAAATGTTGTGCCAATATGCTTGAACTTTGCCTCCTTGTGAAGTCCCCACGCCCGTGGCATCGCCCTTTCCAGTGCAGTTTTGTTAAGAGGCCTCGGCGAGAAGACTTTCCCCACCACTGATCACTTCATCGTCTTCGCTTGGATCCCTGGATCTGAGAAGATGAAACCTTGCCGCTCCTTCTCCGTCAGAACCAGCCCTCCAAAGCTCTCTGAGAGGCTGGAAGCTTCCGCCGTAGTCTTGCCATCAGCCGGGGACGCCGAAGCGCCCCGGACCGTTGATCCCCCCACTGCAGACGGCGCGGAAGCCGGCGTCGTTTCCTTCCGGGGAGTGGCCTCCCGACTCGCCGTGGCCGCCCCTCTGACTCCGTTCGCCGCCATGGAAACACCACGCGTGCGCTCCTGCAAACCTTCGTCGATCAACTGGGGGAACAACGCTGTCGCCGCTCGAGCAGTCACTGGACCAATCTCACCCCCGTGCGAAAAACATAACCCTTGCGGCGGCATAGCAATCGCCTCGCGATCGCCTTCCCCGTCGCCCTTAGGTGTTCTTGACCTGGTGGACCCGCGTTAGTGGTCGACCTGCCAATCGCCCCCCTTGGCAGTTGTTGAAACAAATTTTCTGTATGCACAATTCTGCCATATCCGAGGTCCCTGTAAACACGTATGCGCACTCCCTTGGTAGTTTTCCAAAGGAACTTCCTCCATTCACGTTGCTTCCATATATGAGGTTCCTGTAATCATGCATATTTCTACGTACACGGGATGCTTACTTTCATTCAGTTTTTCAAACAAACTTTCGCTAGTCATGTTGCTTCCATGTATGAGGTTTCAATAATCACACATATTTCTGCGTACACATGATGCTTCCTTTCATTATAAATCTCATTCATGTCCATCATGTGATGAACATGCTTCTAACACTACAAGATACTAGTAAATGCATGCGTGCAATGCACGTTGATGTCAGACAAAAAATTAATTGCAAGTTGATAGTAGGCAGAAAATTCATTGGCATGTTGATATTAAGTAGTATATCGATTATGCGTTAATTACGTGGATAGTCCATATTTGGTATATTATTAATTGCACACTAAACATGTTGAGCGCTCGTCATTGAAGAAATATAGGTCGTTGGATTGAATTGTTTGATGGCTGAGATTTGTTGGATATTATTACGATTCATATTGTTCTAGGAAGTACGTATGGTTTAATTTGAAACATGTTTTTATGGTGGTTGAAGAATGCCGATGTAGTACCAAAACTTTGCTTTTTGGGTATGTTATGGGAGGCATATTGTGTTTATTTGAGAAGTGTTTCACAGGTAATATTGATGCATTGAGACAGTAGTGAGTCATTGAAGACACTGTTTGATAATTGTTGGAAACATGAATAAAGTATTACCGAAGCATTGTATTGTTGTGCAAAGGATGAAGCACATATGTAGACACTTGGAAACTTATTATGCATAAGTTCGAATCATGTGACATATGATACCAAAGCACATCTGTGGTTCTAAGAAACTTAATTTACATAGCCCGAAGCGTTGCATTTGTTACAATCAAGCACAATCTAAGGTGTAGAGCCGCTAACTTTGAGGGACTAGTGGCATTGATGGCGGGAAGCTACCGAGATGAAGCCTCTAGATCATAGCCACTACAAAGCAACGTTGACCATGTCGATGAGATGAGATAAGAGATGTAGCACGCCGACAAGATCGAAGTAGTAGTGGTTAGCACAATTTTATGAAGCGAAGGAATAGAAGGTGGTCGTCGCTGCGGAAGCAGGCCGGCGGAGATGGAGCGTGGTGGCGGGGTAGGTCCATAGAGACCTTGTTCACCGGAATCTAGAGTAGATGACCAGGACATCAATGGGGTTGCTCGCTCGCTCGTCGCGCCTAATGTCGGGCCAGTCGCTGGATGGGACGACACACCGGGTTAGTGAATCTCACGACCAAAGGGGGTTGACTGAATCATGGTGATGGATCTAGGGCGGCGAGGGGAGAGGCGAGCTTGATGATGGAGGAGACGATGGGGATGGGAACGAGGGAAGGGTGCGTTTGGGAAAGGTCCAGTTAATACAGGAGGCATTATGGGTAAAGACATGGCTAGAAAAAAGGTTAGTTTTGGAATGCATCACATATTTTGGAATGAATCTCGGCCGTGAGATGAAAATTGCATCGACGTCTCCGGACTGGTCTAACAATTGGCTGTTGTCATACGTCTTCTAGGAAGAGCTTCCTGATAATAAATCATGATTTGCATGATTTTTCATCTAAAATTCGTTCTTTCCCTTGTAAAACTAGGATAGGACGCATGAAGTGCTTTGCATGCAAGTTATATTGATCTGCATTTACCATTGCTATTGGAGCGAGTAATTGTGGATGTTGAATTTATTTATTTTTGTGGGGTGAAAAGGACTTTTATTCTGAAATTATAGTGTTATAATCGAAAGGCAGAAGATCTTCAATACATGAGGGGCCTTGGTTGAGCCACACACCAGTGACACAATTTGTACGACTATAGTTTGTCAACAGATCAACCACACCATTTTGATCACGTCAAAGCTTTTGAGAAATAAAATCCCTATCGATCATTAGCACCAAGGTGCCCATACGCCGAGCAAGATAGTCCATCACCTCATAACACAACAAGAGCCTTCAAAGAGCCAGACTGAACAATGATTAATGTGCGCATGTGCATGCGTGCCACATCCCTTGGATGAGCGCATGTAGCTCCACTTTCAGTACATCATTGCAATTGAACACATAGCGATAAAACCACAAAAAGCCGCAAAGATGACAGATATGTCCTATCTTCTCAAGATCATACCAGCCGATGCCGCACCGTCTATTGCCGAGAATGAACTGTTCACGGGTAGGGCAGCATAATTTGCTAGCGATGGAGGCTATCGCAAGGCCGGGGAGGGGGCTTTCTTCTCCTGGACAATTTCGTTATCACATGCATCTTCCCCTTCACAATTTCCTCCATGCTATATTTTTTGGGAATAACCAATGGACATTAAGTCAGGAACTCGATCGTAATTTCTTTTTTTTGTGGGTGAAAAGAGGATTCTCATTACTCACGGAGGCTTTTCAGCTAGAGCCAAGTTTACAATAAAGTCTAACCCCGAGTGCAACCAAACAGCGGTGCGAGGGGTGCTCCTACCATACTTGGCAAGCTCATGACTAACTTTGTTTTGCGAACGAAAACAAAGACTAAAAGAGACCTCCCTCCCCTCCATCGTTGCCAGTCTTCTGATTTCCTCAATGACGGTGCGATGAGCCGACCAGTCCTGCACACGAGCTGTGATCATTGTCACCGCCTCCGCACAATCAAGCTCGACTTTAATGGGTGCGTCCGTACGGAAAAGAGCTAGTTCCAGGCCCTCCCGACACGCCTCTAGCTCTGCCGTGAGCGCATTATCGCATGCGCGAATTTCTCTACAAGCACTGAAAATGATCTTGCCCTCAGAATCTCGAAGGACCATGCCCCCTCCAGCCAATCCTGTCGCCGGTATGAAGCTACCATCTGTATTAAGTTTAGTATTGCCTAGCTCTGGGGCAACCCATCCTCGCTCCTCCTTGAGAGGAGCCGGCTCTCTAGTGAGTATCGGTGGTGCATTGAGTATCATCTTTCCCTTGACCACATCTCCACTTGGGTGTTCTGCACGCACAAGAGTGAATTGATGTATCCATGAAGGAATTGTTGGAAATATGCCCTAGAGGCAATAATAAATGGTTATTATTATATTTCTTTGTTCATGATAATCGTCTATTGTTCATGCTACAATTGTATTGTCCGGAAATCGTAATACATGTGTGAATGCATAGACCACAACGTGTCCCTAGTAAGCCTCTAGTTGACTAGCTCGTTGATCAACAGATAGTCATGTTTTCCTGACTATGGACATTGGATGTCATTGGTAACGAGATCACATCATTAGGAGAATGATGTGATGGACAAGACCCAATCCTAAGCATAGCATAAAAGATCGTGTAGTTTCGTTTGCTAGAGCTTTTCCAATGTCAAGTATCTTTTCCTTAGACCATGAGATCGTGCAACTCCCGGATACCGTAGGAGTACTTTGGGTGTGTCAAACGTCACAACGTAACTGGATGACTATAAAGGTGCACTACGGGTATCTCCGAAAGTGTCTGTTGGGTTGGCACGGATCGAGACTGGGATTTGTCACTCCGTGTGACGGAGAGGTATCTCTGGGCCCACTCGGTAATGCATCATCATAATGAGCTCTATGTGACTAAGGCGTTATTCACGGGATCATGCATTGCGGTACGAGTAAAGAGACTTGCCGGTAACGAGATTGAACAAGGTATTGGGATACCGACGATCGAATCTCGGGCAAGTAACATACCGATTAACAAAGGGAATTG
The DNA here is from genome assembly GCF_002575655.3 of Aegilops tauschii subsp. strangulata. NCBI lineage: Eukaryota > Viridiplantae > Streptophyta > Magnoliopsida > Poales > Poaceae > Aegilops > Aegilops tauschii. The sequence continues at coordinate 120,246,963 of NC_053035.3, forward strand.
TATACGGGATTGATTGAATCCTCGACATCGTGGTTCATCCGATGAGATCATCATGGAACATGTGGGAGCCAACATGGGTATCCAGATCCCGCTGTTGGTTATTGACCGGAGAGGCGTCTCGGTCATGTCTACATGTCTCCGGAACCCGTAGGGTCTACACACTTAAGGTTCGGTGACGCTAGGGTTGTAGAGATATGTGTATGCGGAAACCCGAAAGTTGTTCGGAGTCCCGGATGAGATCTCGGACGTCACGAGGAGTTCCGGAATGGTCCGGAGGTAAAGAATTATATATAGGAAGTCAAGTTTCGGCCACCGGGAAAGTTTCGGGGGTTACCGGTATTGTACCGGGACCACCGGAAGGGTCCCGGAGGTCCACCGGGTGGGGCCACCTATCCCGGAGGGCCCCGTGGGCTGAAGTGGGAAGGGAACCAGCCCCTAGTGGGCTGGGCGCCCCCCATGCGCCTCCCCCCATGCGCCTAGGGTTGGAAACCCTAGGGTGGGGGGGCTTCCCACTTGCCTTGGGGGGCAAGGCACCCCCCTGGCCGCCGCCCCCCACCCTAGATGGGACTTGGCCGGCGCCCCCCCTCCCAGGGGGCCTATATAAAGGGGGGGAGGGAGGGCAGCAATATCTCAGCCTTGGGCGCCTCCCTCCTCCCCTGCTACACCTCTCTCTCTCGTAGAAGCTCGGCGAAGCCGTGCCGGCATCCCGCTACATCCACCACCACGCCGTCGTGCTGCTGGATCTCCATCAACCTCTCCTTCCCCCTTGCTGGATCAAGAAGGAGGAGACGTCGCTGCACCGTACGTGTGTTGAACGCGGAGGTGCCGTCCGTTCGGCACTCGGTCATCGGTGATTTGGATCACGGCGAGTACGACTCCGTCATCCACGTTCATTGGAACGCTTCCGCTCGCGATCTACAAGGGTATGTAGATGCACTCCTTTCCCCTCGTTGCTAGTATACTCCATAGATGCATCTTGGTGAGCGTAGGAAAATTTTAAAATTATGCTACGATTCCCGACAGTGGCATCATGAGCCAGGCCTATGCGTAGTTACTATGCACGAGTAGAACACAAAGCAGTTGTGGGCGTTGAGTTTGCCAATTCTTCTTGCCGCTACTAGTCTTATCTTGTTTCGGCGGCATTGTGGGATGAAGCGGCCCGGACCGACCTTACACGTACGCTTACGTGAGACAGGTTCCACCGACTGACATGCACTAGTTGCATAAGGTGGCTAGCGGGTGTCTGTCTCTCCTACTTTAGTCGGAACGGATTCGATGAAAAGGGTCCTTATGAAGGGTAAATAGAAATTGGCAAATCACGTTGTGGTCATACGTAGGTAAGAAACGTTCTTGCTAGAAACCTACAAACCACGTAAAAACTTGCAACAACAATTAGAGGACGTCTAACTTGTTTTTGCAGCATGTGTGATGTGATGTGATATGGCCAGAAGATGTGATGAATGATATATGTGATGTATGAGATTGATCATATTCTTGTAATAGGAATCACGACTTGCATGTCGATGAGTATGACAACCGGCAGGAGCCATAGGAGTTGTGTTTATTATTTTGTATGACCTGCGTGTCATTGAATAACGCCATGTAAATTACTTTACTTTGTTGCTAAACGCGTTAGCCATAGAAGTAGAAGTAATCGTTGGCGTGACGACTTCATGAAGACACAATGATTGAGATCATGATGATGGAGATCATGGTGTCATGCCGGTGACGAAGATGATCATGGTGCCCCGAAGATGGAGATCAAAAGAGCATAATGATATTGGCCATATCATGTCACTATTTGATTGCATGTGATGTTTATCATGTTTTTGCATCTTATTTTCTTAGAACGACGGTAGTAAGTAAGATGATCCCTTATGATAATTTCAAGAAAAGTGTTCCCCCTAACTGTGCACCGTTGCGAAGGTTCGTTGTTTCGAAGCACCACGTGATGATCGGGTGTGATAGATTCTGACGTTCGAATACAACGGGTGTTGACGAGCCTAGCATGTACAGACATGGCCTCGGAACACACGCAATACACTTAGGTTGACTTGACGAGCCTAGCATGTACAGACATGGCCTCGGAACACGGAGGACCGAAAGGTCAAGCATGAGTCGTATAGAAGATACGATCAACATGGAGATGTTCACCGATCTTGACTAGTCCGTCTCACGTGATGATCGGACACGGCCTAGTTAACTCGGATCATGTTTCACTTAGATGACTAGAGGGATGTCTATCTGAGTGGGAGTTCATTAAATAATTTGATTAGATGAACTTAATTATCATGAACTTAGTCTAAAATCTTTACACTATGTCTTGTAGATCAAATGGCCAACGTTGTCCTCAATTTCAACGCGTTCCTAGAGAAAACCAAGCGGAAAGATGATGGCAGCAACTATACGGACTGGGTCCGGAACCTGAGGATCATCCTCATAGTAGCCAAGAAAGATTATGTCCTAGAAGCACCGCTAGGTGAAGCACCAATCCCACAAAACCAAGACGTTATGAACGCTTGGCAGCAGCGTGCTGATGATTACTCCCTCGTTCAGTGCGGCATGCTTTACAGCTTAGAACCGGGTCTCCAAAAGCGTTTTGAGAAACATGGAGCATATGAGATGTTCGAGGAGCTGAAATTGGTTTTCCAAGCTCATGCCCGGGTCGAGAGATATGAAGTCTCCGACAAGTTCTTCAGCTGTAAAATGGAGGAAAATAGTTCTGTAAGTGAGCACATACTTAGAATGTCTGGGTTGCACAACCGCTTGACTCAGCTGGGAGTTAATCTCCCGGATGACGCGGTCATTGACAGAATCCTTCAGTCGCTTCCACCAAGCTACAAGAGCTTTGTGATGAACTTCAATATGCAGGGGATGGAAAAGACCATTCCTGAGATATATTCAATGCTGAAATCAGCGGAGGTGGAGATCAGAAAAGAACATCAAGTGTTGATGGTGAATAAAACCACTAAGTTCAAGAAGGGCAAGGGTAAGAAGAACTTCAAGAAGGACGGCAAGGGAGTTGCCGCGCCCGGTAAACGAGTTACTGGGAAGAAGTCAAAGAATGGACCCAAGCCTGGAACTGAGTGCTTTTATTGCAAGGGAAGTGGTCACTGGAAGCGGAACTGCCCCAAATACTTAGCGGACAAGAAGAAGGCCGGCAACACCAAAGGTATATGTGATATACATGTAATTGATGTGTACCTTACCAGTACTCGTAGTAGCTCCTGGGTATTTGATACCGGTGCGGTTGCTCATATTTGTAACTCAAAACAGGAACTACGGAATAAACGGAGACTGGCGAAGGACGAGGTGACGATGCGCGTCGGGAATGGTTCCAAGGTCGATGTGATCGCCGTCGGCACGCTACCTCTGCATCTACCCACGGGATTAGTTTTAAACCTCAATAATTGTTATTTAGTGCCAGCTTTGAGCATGAATATTGTATCTGGATCTCGTTTAATTCGAGATGGCTACTCATTTAAATCCGAGAATAATGGTTGTTCTATTTATTTGAGAGATATGTTTTATGGTCATGCCCCGCTGGTCAATGGTTTATTCTTGATGAATCTCGAACGTGATGTTACACATGTTCATAGTGTGAATACCAAAAGATGTAAAGTTGATAACGATAGTCCCACATATCTGTGGCACTGCCGCCTTGGTCACATTGGTGTCAAGCGCATGAAGAAGGTCCATGCAGATGGACTTTTGGAGTCTCTTGATTACGAATCATTTGACACGTGCGAACCATGCCTCATGGGTAAGATGACCAAGACTCTGTTCTCCGGAACAATGGAGCGAGCAACCAACTTATTTGAAATCATACATACCGATGTGTGCGGTCCAATGAGTGTTGAGGCTCGCGGAGGATATCGTTATGTTCTCACTCTCACTGATGACTTAAGTAGATATGGGTATGTCTACCTAATGAAACACAAGTCTGAAACCTTTGAAAAGTTCAAGGAATTTCAGAGTGAGGTTGAGAATCAACGTGACAGGAGAATAAAATTCTTACGATCAGATCGTGGTGGAGAATATTTAAGTCACGAGTTTGGTGCACACTTAAGGAAATGTGGAATCGTTTCACAACTCACGCCGCCTGGAACACCTCAGCGAAATGGTGTGTCCGAACGTCGTAATCGCACTCTATTGGATATGGTGCGATCTATGATGTCTCTTACCGATTTACCGCTCTCATTTTGGGGCTATGCTTTAGAGACTGCCGCATTCACTTTAAATAGGGCTCCGTCAAAATCCGTTGAGACGACACCGTATGAATTATGGTTTGGGAAGAAACCTAAGCTGTCGTTTCTAAAAGTTTGGGGATGCGATGCTTATGTCAAGAAACTTCAACCTGAAAAGCTCGAACCCAAGTCAGAAAAATGCGTCTTCATAGGATACCCTAAGGAAACTATTGGGTATACCTTCTACCTCAGATCCGAAGGCAAGATCTTCGTTGCCAAGAACGGGTCCTTTCTGGAGAAGGAGTTTCTCTCGAAAGAATTGAGTGGGAGGAAAGTGGAACTTGATGAGGTGATAGTCACCCCTTCCGAACCGGAAAGTAGCGCAGCGCGGGAAAATGTTCCTGTGGTGCCTACACCGACTGGGGAGGAAGTTAATGATGATGATCATGAAGCTTCGAATCAAGTTACTGAACTTCGTAGGTCCACAAGGACACGTTCCGCACCAGAGCGGTACGGCAACCCTGTCCTGGAAATCATGTTGTTAGACAACGGTGAACCTTCGAACTATGAAGAAGCGATGGCGGGCCCGGATTCCGACAAATGGCTAGAAGCCATGAAATCCGAGATAGGATCCATGTATGAAAACGAAGTATGGACTTTGACTGACTTGCCCGATGATCGGCGAGCCATAGAAAACAAATGGATCTTTAAGAAGAAGACGAACGCAGATGGAAATGTGACCATCTACAAAGCTCGACTTGTCGCTAAGGGTTATCGACAAGTTCAAGGGGTTGACTACGATGAGACTTTCTCACCCGTAGCGAAGCTGAAGTCCGTCCGAATCATGTTAGCAATTGCCGCATACTATGATTATGAGATATGGCAGATGGACGTCAAAACGGCATTCCTTAACGGCTTCCTTAAGGAAGAGTTGTATATGATGCAGCCGGAAGGTTTTGTCGATCCTAAGAATGCTAACAAAGTATGCAAGCTCCAGCGCTCAATCTATGGGCTGGTGCAAGCATCTCGGAGTTGGAACATTTGCTTTGATGAGATGATCAAAGCGTTTGGGTTTACACAGACTTATGGAGAAGCCTGTGTTTACAAGAAAGTGAGTGGGAGCTCTGTAGCATTTCTCATATTATATGTGGATGACATACTATTGATGGGAAATGATATAGAATTCTTAGAAAGTATAAAGGCCTATTTGAATAAGTGTTTTTCAATGAAGGACCTTGGAGAAGCTGCTTATATATTAGGCATCAAGATCTATAGAGATAGATCAAGACGCCTCATTGGTCTTTCACAGAGTACATACCTTAACAAGATATTGAAGAAGTTCAATATGGATCAGTCCAAGAAGGGGTTCTTGCCTGTATTGGAAGGTGTGCAATTGAGCACGGCTCAATGCCCGACCACGGCAGAAGATAGAGAAAAGATGAGTGTCATCCCCTATGCCTCGGCAATAGGGTCTATTATGTATGCCATGCTGTGTACCAGACCTGATGTAAACCTTGCCGTAAGTTTGGTAGGAAGGTACCAAAGTAATCCCGGCATGGAACACTGGACAGCGGTCAAGAATATCCTAAAGTACCTGAAGAGGACTAAGGATATGTTTCTCGTTTATGGAGGTGACGAAGAGCTCGTCGTAAAGGGTTACGTCGACGCTAGCTTCGACACAGATCTGGATGACTCGAAGTCACAAACCGGATACGTGTATATTTTGAATGGAGGAGCAGTAAGCTGGTGCAGTTGCAAGCAAAGCGTCGTGGCGGGATCTACATGTGAAGCGGAGTACATGGCAGCCTCGGAGGCAGCACAGGAAGCAGTCTGGATGAAGGAGTTCATTACAGACCTAGGGGTGATTCCCAATGCGTCGGGCCCAATGACTCTCTTCTGTGACAACACTGGAGCTATTGCCCTTGCGAAGGAGCCCAGGTTTCACAGGAAGACCAGGCATATCAAGCGTCGCTTCAACTCCATTCGTGAAAGTGTTCAAAATGGAGACATAGATATTTGTAAAGTACATACGGACCTGAATGTAGCAGATCCGTTGACTAAACCTCTCCCTAGAGCAAAACATGATCAACACCAGGACACAATGGGTGTTCGATTCATCACAATGTAACTAGATTATTGACTCTAGTGCAAGTGGGAGACTGTTGGAAATATGCCCTAGAGGCAATAATAAATGGTTATTATTATATTTCTTTGTTCATGATAATCGTCTATTGTTCATGCTACAATTGTATTGTCCGGAAATCGTAATACATGTGTGAATGCATAGACCACAACGTGTCCCTAGTAAGCCTCTAGTTGACTAGCTCGTTGATCAACAGATAGTCATGTTTTCCTGACTATGGACATTGGATGTCATTGGTAACGGGATCACATCATTAGGAGAATGATGTGATGGACAAGACCCAATCCTAAGCATAGCATAAAAGATCGTGTAGTTTCGTTTGCTAGAGCTTTTCCAATGTCAAGTATCTTTTCCTTAGACCATGAGATCGTGCAACTCCCGGATACCGTAGGAGTACTTTGGGTGTGCCAAACGTCACAACGTAACTGGGTGACTATAAAGGTGCACTACGGGTATCTCCGAAAGTGTCTGTTGGGTTGGCACGGATCGAGACTGGGATTTGTCACTCCGTGTGACGGAGAGGTATCTCTGGGCCCACTCGGTAATGCATCATCATAATGAGCTCTATGTGACTAAGGCGTTAGTCACGGGATCATGCATTGCGGTACGAGTAAAGAGACTTGCCGGTAACGAGATTGAACAAGGTATTGGGATACCGACGATCGAATCTCGGGCAAGTAACATACCGATTAACAAAGGGAATTGTATACGGGATTGATTGAATCCTCGACATCGTGGTTCATCCGACGAGATCATCGTGGAACATGTGGGAGCCAACATGGGTATCCAGATCCCGCTGTTGGTTATTGACCGGAGAGGCGTCTCGGTCATGTCTACATGTCTCCGGAACCCGTAGGGTCTACACACTTAAGGTTCGGTGACGCTAGGGTTGTAGAGATATGTGTATGCGGAAACCCGAAAGTTGTTCGGAGTCCCGGATGAGACCCCGGACGTCATGAGGAGTTCCGGAATGGTCCGGAGGTAAAGAATTATATATAGGAAGTCAAGTTTCGGCCACCGGGAAAGTTTCGGGGGTTACCGGTATTGTACCGGGACCACCGGAAGGGTCCCGGAGGTCCACCGGGTGGGGCCACCTATCCCGGATGGCCCCGTGGGCTGAAGTGGGAAGGGAACCAGCCCCTAGTGGGCTGGGCGCCCCCCATGGGCCTCCCCCCATGCGCCTAGGGTTGGAAACCCTAGGGTGGGGGGGCTTCCCACTTGCCTTGGGGGGCAAGGCACCCCCCTGGCTGCCGCCCCCCACCCTAGATGGGACTTGGCCGGCGCCCCCCCTCCCAGGGGGCCTATATAAAGGGGGGGAGGGAGGGCAGCAATATCTCAGCCTTGGGCGCCTCCCTCCTCCCCTGCTACACCTCTCTCTCTCGTAGAAGCTCGGCGAAGCCCTGCCGGCATCCCGCTACATCCACCACCACGCCGTCGTGCTGCTGGATCTCCATCAACCTCTCCTTTCCCCTTGCTGGATCAAGAAGGAGGAGACGTCGCTGCACCGTACGTGTGTTGAACGTGGAGGTGCCGTCCGTTCGGCACTCGGTCATCGGTGATTTGGATCACGGCGAGTACGACTCCGTCATCCACGTTCATTGGAACGCTTCCGCTCGCGATCTACAAGGGTATGTAGATGCACTCCTTTCCCCTCGTTGCTAGTATACTCCATAGATGCATCTTGGTGAGCGTAGGAAAATTTTAAAATTATGCTACGATTCCCGACAGGAATCGGCAAGAAGCTTCTGTGGGTGGTGGCTTCTTCTCATGCGTAATCTCATTCCGCACATGCCAAATCCTCCATATGATCATGAGCACAATCATCCGTGTCACCTCATCCAGTGGCTCCAGAAGTGTGAAGAGCCATTCCGGCCCAACATTATGGATGGCGTCGACACTCGGTATAGCCCAGTCCAAGGCCATAGCATGCCATAATTCCTTAGCTAGTGGACACCTGCAGAACACATGGAACCCATCCTCTCGTTCCACACCACAAAGGGGACAAATATCAGTAATCTCAAGGTGCCGAGAGAATTTGTTTGCCCAGGTAGCAAGTGAGTTTGTAACAATCCTCCATGCAAACACGCGTACCTTCGGGGGAGCAGGGCACCCCCATATGATCTTCCAGATGGCGCGACGACCATCCGGTGCCCTGCTCATGGCTATGGCTGATGGACGCTCGCGCTCGTCCATGGCAAAGCGATAGGCGGATCGAACAGTGAAGATACCGTTCTTCTCTGGAGCCCATGCGATGATGTCGTCGGTGACACGAGATGAAGTGCGGATGCTGGCGATCGCGTCGACGTCTGCCGGAAGGAAGTAGCGCCGGAGTAGGTCCATGCGCCAAGTCCCGTCCGGGCCAAGGAGCTCGGCCACCCGCCGGAGCCGACATGTGCCCTGCTGGGAGACAGGTTGGCGCGATGGCTCCCGGGGGACCCACCGATCCCGCCATATGCGGATTTTCTGGCCATCCCCTACCCGCCACACAATGCCCTTCTTTTGTAGCTCTAGTCCATATTGTATGGCCTGCCACGTAGAAGAAGCATTTCCGGAGAAGACTGTGTCCTCTAGGCGTCCATCTGGGTAGTACCTAGCTTTCAGCACCTGCGCACATAAACTGTTAGGCTTGATAAGCAGCCGCCATGCCTGGCGAGCAAGGAGAGCCTGGTTAAAAACACGGAAGTCTCTGAAGCCCAGGCCGCCCTTCGTTTTATGAGCTAAGATTTTTGGCCATGCCAACCAATGAGTTTTCCTCTTGCCTTCAGCGGAGCCCCACCAAAAGTTCCTCACCATTCTGTTCAGGTCATCACAGACAGACATAGGTAATTTGAAAACTCCCATGATATATGTGGGGATAGCTTGGGCAATGGCTTTTATCATTATTTCTTTCCCTGCAAGCGAGAGGGTGTCGCCCCAAGCAATGATCCTCTTCAGCAGACGAGACTGTAAATTCTGAAATTTTCCCTTAGACATACGTCCTTCCGGTGTAGGTAACCCCAGGTACTTTTCCTCAAAAGTTACTGTTTCAATATGTAGGACATCACGCACCTTCTCTTGGTCCTCAATGGCACATGAATTTCCAAACAGAGCACTACACTTAGCTGGGTTGATGCACTGGCCTGTAGCTTTTTCATACGTATTTAGCACCTCTTGTACTTTCCTAGCTTGCTCCTCTTTAGCCTTGAAGAAAAGCAAAGTGTCGTCTGCAAACAATAAATGAGAAACACCCGGAGCTCTGTGGCAGATTTTTAACGGAGTATAATCACCTTTGCGCTCTCCATCCTTTAACAAAGCGGAGAGACCATCAGCCACAAGCAGGAATAAAAACGGGGAGAGGGGATCACCTTGCCGTAGCCCGCGCGACGGTGCGAACGAATCCAAGAGGGTTCCATTAAATTTAACTGTGTATCTCACCGAGGTGACGCATGCCATAATCCAGTTCACCCACCGACGAACAAAACCCATCTTTTGCATCATTCGCTCCAAGAAGATCCAATCGACCCTATCATAAGCTTTAGACAAATCCAGCTTATAAGCACAAAAGCTCTTATCAGGGTCCTTCTCTTGCTGAATATAGTGAATGCATTCAAACGCAATTAACGCATTATCTGTGATCATCCGGCCAGGAACAAATGCACTTTGTTCGGGGGAGATGATATCATCAAGGATAGGGCGCAAGCGATTTACCAGACATTTTGAGACCACCTTATAAATCACATTGCACAGACTGATAGGCCGAAACTCTGTCAGTTTCTTCGGGTTATCAACCTTGGGGATGAGAACTATGGCAGTGTCATTCACCCCTTTCGGCATTAGTCCCGTCCGGAAAAACTCTTTAACTCCTGCGATGACTTGGTCCCGCATCACAGCCCAGTTCCTCTGGAAGAAACGAGCGGGAAACCCGTCTGGTCCCGGAGCCTTCAAGGGCCCAATCTGGAACAAGGCATCCGCAATTTCCTTGTCCGAGAAATCTACGCAGAGAGCATCATTCATGAGATCAATCACAGGGTCCGCGCATAATGAGTTATCAGCTGAAAAAAGATCCGCAAAATATGAAGTAACCATAGCCGCCATAGCCTCATGATCCCTGTGAATGACACCTGCAGCATCCATTAATGATTTAATGCGATTTTTTGGGCGCGCCAAACAGCTTTCCTATGGAAGAACTGTGTGTTCCTGTCGCCTTCCTTCAGCCATGCAACCCGTGATCTTTGCATCCACATCATCTCCTCACGATACAAGAGTTCATTCATCTTGTCTGTTGCCTCTCTAATCTCCTTCCTATCTGCATTCATAGACATAAGCTCCTCTAGGCGAGAGCGAGACTTGTTAATTTCCTTGATGACATTACCAAACTTTTTCCTACTCCAATCATGCAACTTCTTCATCAAGTTTCCCAACCCAGAAGCAATTTCACCAAGGTTAAGCATCGAACCCAATTCTGTCCAAGTGTTCATAATTACCTCCGGTAGCGTGGGATCCCTCTCCCACATAACCTCATACTGGCGGCACCTCCTCCCATGCTCCTGCCTCGGCTCCTCCCTAGAACAGCGGAGCAGGATAGGTAGATGATCTGAACTAGGAGCCACCAAGTGCTCCACCTTTGCATGTGTAAACAGATCCCTCCAGGAGTTATTTGCCACGGCCCGGTCTAGGCGTACCTTGACATTTGCCCGCCCACCTCGCCGGTTATCATATGTATATGGGAGCCCTGCAAAACCAAGATCACCCAAGCCACATACTTCAAGCACATCACGGAAGTCGATCATCTGACCTGCCGATCTTGGTGTAGCAGAAAAGTGTTCGAAGCCCCACATGGCCTCGTTGAAATCGTCAACCACTGCCCATGGCATGTTGGCTTGTCGGTGCAGATCACGGAGGATGGACCACATGCGATGTCGGTCCTCCGTACGGGGCTCGCCGTAGATGCAAGTGAGCCTCCAAGGCGGCTCGCCCGCCACACTCGTCACATACGCATCGATATATCTTTCATTTATTGTTTTTACATCCACACACAACGCCTCATGCCAATACAAAGCAAGACCTCCACTAAGACCAACACTATCAGAAGCATCAAAACCCTTTAAACCTAAGCGAGCACGATACCTACTCATTTTATTTTTGGACTGTCGAGTTTCACAAAGAAAAACAATGCTAGGGGAGTGAGTCTGAACAAGACTCACAAGATCACGAACTGTCCGAGGGTTCCCCGCCCCTCGGCAGTTCCAACTTAAGACATTCATTGCTCCTGACGGGGCTCCGCCGGCCCCATCAGTTCGTCGGCGGCCCCTCGGCCGACTGCCTCCTTGTCGCTTGACACCTCCAGCATGTCCTGGTCACGAACATCTCCAAGTATGTGAGACTGCTGCCCCTCCAGCGTCTTCGTTGTTCTACGCTTCCATATGATCAGGTCCTGCACGCGTGGGTTCATAGCCGTGGCTACTGCAGATCCCCTGATGGAGGGCTTCGGGCGGGCGGCGTCCGCAGAGGGAGCCCCATAATCGCCCCCACCAACCACCAGGTTCGCCGTAGTCGTTGGCATGGCTTTCCCCGCCCCATGCGTTGACGATCCCGCCGTCTCGCTGATGACTCGCTCAGGCGGCAGCGGTGTAGCAGCGCACGTAGATCGATCGTAATTTCTACCAGAGGGACCTCCTTATCACGTATCAAATCATTTCTTAGTTGTTAGATAGGGCATATAAGCACAATCACCATGTCCCTAGAGGTATCCGTGCAATCTAGCAGAAAATTCAACAACCACTCCTTCCCATTATCTACCAATCGATCATTAACAGGTGAAGGGCACAAACACCGCAGAAGTTTCCAAATCTTTCGATCATGCCTTCACACAACCAACATGGTAGTTGCTTTTGCCTTCCACACTACACATGAGGCATGTGCCGCGTGTAGCCAGTGCCCCGTCGCAGCCTTCCAGACCGTTATTTTTGTGTGTGTGGCTCTGACGACCTCCAGATACAATTCCATAATGATGTATCTCGCTTGAGCTACTAAACACTCCCTCGCTGAAGGCTTCATCGTGATCAACGGTCGCAAGCGGATAAGCACTCTTCAAAGTAAACTGCCCATTTTTCTCAGGTTGCCAAGTAAAGAAGTCCAGGCGCTGTCTTGGCGATTTGTGATTTTTCAATAACTCCGAGACATCCATAGGTAAAATATGGGAATTCATGTCTCAAGCACCGTACTCATCAAAGAAAATCAGCTAGCCAAAAAGCGACAATTGCGCTCTGGTGTGATCAATGCCCGCAAACGCCAATACCCGCAAAAAAAGAAATCAAGCACACGCCTAACTTGCTTTTCTAGCAAGGCTTGATTAAAAGCATGCTTATCATGGAAACCAATACCATCTTTGGACTTGGGGAGTCTAATCTTATCCCAGCTTAATGCGAGTGTCGATTTGATACTTATCGAGTTTTTACCGGGATGTAAGATTTATGGCTACCGTTTAGGAGTAAGTATAATGAGTCAAATCATTATTATAAGGGTCATTATTTCCACAATAAATCATTGATATTATCCGTCAAAAAATCATTGCTATTATTTTCCGGACTTAAAATAAAGGGTCATTATTTCCACAACAGAAAAATCAATGGTTGGGTCACGCACGCCACACACACACCCACGGCATAGCAAAGCTAGCCGTTGCGCCTTGCGGCTTGCGCGGAGACGAGCCGGTCCAGTGCAGTCCACCTCAGGCTCGAGTCAAAGTCCAACTCCGACCTTGCTAGCCCGGTCACCCGAGCCCGACACCTGTCAAACCAGTGTGTGCGAGCCGGCGAAGAGAGCGTTTCTCATCAAAACCCGAGCGCAGAGACCCACACCAGTCCGGCATTCCATTCCCTCCCCATCCCCAAATTACCCCGGCGCGCCTCCGAGTCCGACCTCGCCGGCGTCCCCGCCGCCTCCGCCGTCGGTCGCCGCCTCCGCCGTCGGTCGCCGCCGACAGGTGAGCACACTCCAAACCGTCCCCAGGCCTCCTCCGCCGCTTCGTTTTGCACCGTCGTGTCGTAACGGTTTGTAATTCGGGTTTTAATTTTTCGCCACTTGTGCGGCTGGGGTATTGCAGGCGCGTCGATCGACCGGCGGGACTGACCGCCGCGAGGTGAGGTGATGTTCCACGCCGCGCGGCCACCGAGACCGACGGGCGTGTCCGCGGAGCGCGGCTTCCCGCAGCTCTGCGGCGGACGCATGGCCGCGCTTCCTCGACCTTCGCCGCATCCACTTTCTCCTCCTCTCGCCGCGGGCGGGACCGTCGTGCGGGTGCGCGGCGAGGCGGAGGTGGCCCGTGGGCGACGCCAAGGGGGCGGTGACGGAGCGGAGCGCCAGGAGGTGGCGGTTGCGGCGGGAGGGGATAATGTCGCGGTATCCGGCGGTTTGGTTGGGGACAGCGCGGCGGGGGTTTCTGGCCTGGTGGCTCTGGAGGAGAGGGGATGCGGAGGCGGTAAACTACAGAGGAAGAGGGGTTTGGAGTTCCCCGCGCGTCCGCCGCCCAAGCGGAGGGCCGTCTCCGCCGTGCGACACTTTCCACCTGGCTGCGGGAGGGACGCGCCGCCTCTGATCGTGGGCGGCGACGACGACGGTTTGCCGGTTGGAACTGCACCTTCCAGTGGTGCTCGTCCCGCGGGCAGCAGTGCCAGAGAGGAGGGTGGCTTGTCGCTGCAAACTGCGCCTGCCAATGCTGATGTGCCTGTGCCGGAGAAGCTGACGGCTTCTGATAGTGGCGCTCCAGTGTCAGATGGGGATCATCGTGGTCCAGAGGCCGCGGAGGTGAAATCTTCGGATAGCACAGAAAGAGGTGCTGATTTGGTGGTGAAAGGCAGGGGAAGGACACGGCCAATCTCGCGATTGCTAGCGAAGCGGAGGATGATATCTGCCAACCGCCGCTTCCCTCCAGGCTGCGGGATGGACGTGGTGGTGCTTCCACTTGCTAGCAGAGGAGGTGATGAGGTTGGTTTGCAGCTTGAAGCCCTGCCTCCTGGTGGTGGTTTGGGTGCATTGGAGGACGGCCGGTGTTCCAATGTGTGTGCCACTGCCATGGGCACTACAGAAGCGGTCGGCAAGAATGCTTTGGATGCAATAGTAAATGTACAGGAACTGGAGGAGGGTGAGATTCCTCCGGAGCCTTATCAGGTCCTCCAAGAGTTTCCAGTTACTCACAGCAATATCATGCCTGAGCTTACGGCTGATGGACTTGATGAAAAAATCTCAGTGAACATGCTGCAGCGCAAGGGGGAGAGTGTATCATGGGAAGTTGCTGAAGATCTCAAGGTGATGAACGAATGCGAAGGCAGTTCACCCAAGGCTGCTAGTAAACTTTCTGCTGAAGCTCCTCTGAAAGAATATCTTGGGGATACTACAGAAGCGGTCCGCAAGAATGCTTTGGATGTAATAGTAGAGGTACAGGAATTGGAGGAAGGTGAGCTTCCTACGGAGCCTGACCATGTCCTCCAAGAGAACCCAGTTACTCACAATAATAGCCTGCATGAGCTTACAGCTGGTACCCTTGAGTGTGTTGTGCCGTCAATGGTTGATGCGGAACCTCCCTTGAGGCATTTATCTAATGAGAAGATCCCTGTGAACATGTTGGAGCACAAGGGGGAGAGTGTATCATGGGAAGTTGCTGAAGATCTCAAGGTGATGAAAAAATGCAAAGGCAATTCACCCAAGGCTGCTAGTAAACCTCCTCCTGAAGATCCTCTGAAAGAATATCTTGGGGATAAGAAAGTGTCTGAAAGTTGTAGCATGAAAAGTGCACCTCTTGATGTGGAAGCAGGGGTACACGGCGACGGTATCATGAGACGTATGGTAACATTCACAGCTAGAAATTATCCTGAAGAAGGCAATTCACCCAAGGGTGCTAGTAAACCTTCTCCTGAAGATCCTCTGAAAGAATATCTTGTGGATAAGAAAGTGTCTGAAAGTAGTGCACCTCTTGATGTGGCAGCGGGGGTACATGGTGACGGTATCATGAGACGTGTGGTATCATTCACAGCTAGAAAAACATCTCGGTTACCTGTTGAAGCAAATCATAAGTCCGCGCTGGTTAATCTGGATAGACCGTGTTCTATGGGCAAGGAGAAGGAGTCCGTTGCCACTATGAGCGAATCCTTTGCTCCCACGAAGAAGTTAAAGATAAAAGGTCCATCTCAAAGTAAATATCTTCCCATGAATACCATTTCTACATCTGTATTGCATAGCAAGGAAAAATTGAAGCATGAAGAGGCTTCCCACTTGGAAGATGATGAAGTTTTGAATGCAATAGCTGTTGAAGCAAATCATAAGTCCCCGCTGGTTAATCTCGATAGACCATGTTCTATGGGCAATGTGAAGGAGTCTGTTGTCACTATGAGCGAATCCTTTGCTCCCAGGAAGAAGTTAAAGATAAAAGGTCCAGCTCAAAGTAAATATCTTCCCATGAATACCATTTCTAGCAAGGAAAATTTGAAGCATGAAGAGGCTTCCCACTTGGAAGATGATGAAGTTTTGAATGCAATAGCTGTTCATGAAGGAAAGCTTGAGATGTACCTCAATGATCCCTCATGGCGTCACATGCAACATGGTGGTCAGACCGCTGATGCTCGGAGCAAAGTCAGGATGATTTGCAGAAGGTTTCAGTTTATATGCAGGACTATCGTTCAAGCTGTGGAACAAGGTTCACTGAAGAGCCGTAGAATTGATCTTGCCGCTGATAAACTAATCAGAAAATTACCGGGCTTTACCAAACAGGGGCCTATTGTAGGTAAAGTTCCTGGTGTTGAAATTGGTGATGAATTTTTATACAGAGTAGAGTTAGCCATTGTTGGTCTTCACCGCCCGTACCAAGGAGGCATTGACACCACAAAGGATATTAATGGTATGCCTATTGCCATAAGCATTGTTGCGTCTGGAGGTTACCCTGACGACTTGTCGAGCTCAGGTGAAATAATATACACTGGCTCTGGAGGAAAGCCTGCTGGCAAAAAGGAGAATGAGGATCAAAAGCTTGTGCGCGGGAACCTTGCCCTGAAGAATTGTATCAAAACAGAGACGCCTGTCCGAGTAATTCATGGTTTTAAAGGTCCAAATAGAGAGGAAGGTAGTCATTCAAAGGCCAAAGAAGTCTCAATATTTACTTATGATGGGCTCTATCATGTGGTGCAGTGCTGGCAAGAAGGTCTACCAGGTTCAAGGGTCTTCAAATACAGGTTGCAAAGGATTTCTGGACAACCAGAGTTACCTCTGCATGTTGCTAAAGTGTTGAGAAAGTCTGTAGCGCGTCCTGGCCTGTGCATAGCAGATATATCGCAAGGGAAGGAGAAGATCCCCATCTGTGTGGTCAATAATATTGATGCTGCACGTCCAGCATCATTTAAATACATTACTAGAATCAAAGGTTCATCCTTAACTGCAAAAAGAAGTCATCAGGGTTGTGACTGCACCAATGGCTGCTCAGATTCTGCTAGCTGTGCTTGTGTTTTGAAGAATGGAGGAGAATTCCCATTTAACTTCAATGGTGCAGTTGTCCATGCAAAGCCCCTCATATATGAGTGTGGTCCATCCTGTAGGTGCCCTCCTTCATGCCATAGCAGGGTCAGCCAGCATGGTATGAAAATACCACTGGAAGTATTCAGAACAACCAAGACAGGTTGGGGTGTAAGATCCTTAAGGTCCATCTCTGCTGGCAGCTTTATATGTGAGTATGTTGGTGAGCTGTTGCATAGCGACGAAGCTAACCAGAGAATGAATGACGAATACTTGTTCGACATAGGACATAACTATGATATCTGGAAAGGGATGCCATCAGTTGTTCCAGGTCTGAGTTCTTCTGGCCCTCGCTCTGTGACCATGGACGATGATAGGGCCTTCACAATAGATGCAGCTGAGTATGGTAATATTGGAAGATTCATCAACCATAGCTGTTCACCAAACCTCTACGCACAGAATATTCTTTGGGACCATGACGACAAAAGAGTGCCACATATCATGTTCTTTGCTGCTGAGAATATTTCACCTCTACAGGAGCTGACTTATGACTATAATTACGAAATAGATCATGTTCGTGACATGAATGGCGAAGTAAAAGTCAAATACTGCCATTGTGGTTCTCCACAGTGCCGCGACAGGCTTTATTAAGGCGTAGAAGGCTTTTTCTTCTTCTTTTTACATCGGCATGGAAGGCTGTTTTTTTTTACAGGCATGGAAGGCTGTTAATACTAGGGTGGTTTCTTTCCAAGAAAATCCTTTGGAATGCTGTTGTCTCCTCTTTCAACCTTGCCATTGGCATCCTAGTAAATAATAGGAGTATGTAGATAGTGTGAAGTGTTCATATGGGCAAAGACTAAAGAGGTTGTGATTCTGTTATTCAGTTGTCCACCTACTACAGAACCTCATGATTCATACAATTTCATTGTGAATCCTCATGATTCATACAATTTCATTGTGAATTGCCTGGAGAGGTTTCCGCAGTACAAGTACCGTGATTTCTACATTGCAGGATAGAACTATGGAGGTAACTGCGACCAAAATTGGTTTATGTGCCACAGTCATATTTTACTCCTCCGCTGCTATAACTACTTTGAGGAAGCCCATCCTGAACTTGAAAGGCTTGTACAATGTATAAAAAATAGGTACCTGAGTTGTAATTGCTTTTACTATACTCCAAAAAACATCTTATATTATGGAACGGAGGGAGTATATGTTTCTAGGTATTCAGTTCATGTATGCATTTCTCTGTTATTTGCGTCTTACACAGACATGCTATCGGTGATATCCAGATCCAGATATATGTTAGTTGGGAGAACATGAACGTTCTCAGAGTTTAGCGAATATTGGCCGTCGGATCTGGTTGCTTGATCGGATCTCGGCCGTCGGATCAAGTCCTTGGAAGACCTCGGCCGTCGGATCGAAGAGGTGTCA
Source organism: Aegilops tauschii subsp. strangulata (assembly GCF_002575655.3). Classification (NCBI taxonomy): domain Eukaryota; kingdom Viridiplantae; phylum Streptophyta; class Magnoliopsida; order Poales; family Poaceae; genus Aegilops; species Aegilops tauschii. Next base: position 120,265,206 of record NC_053035.3, read on the forward strand.
CTGTTGCAATGAATAGTTACCTCTCGCTGTAAAAATCTCATGCCACCGCGTGTAATTCTCGTGCCCCGCCAAGGGCATTTTCGTAATTTCACATTGTTGGGAAAGTGGTTGAGAGCCTGCTGGTCGTTCCCCTCCCCCTCGAGCCCGCCTCCTCTCCTCCCCGCGCTCTTCCCCTCTTCTCCTCTCCTCCCCACCGCCTCCCGCCTCCTCTCCTCCCCACCGCCTCCCGCCTCTCAAAGAAGCAGCAACCCCCGCCCGCGCCCAGAAGCCCAGCCCGCCACCAAGCGGCAGTTCTAGGCGTTGCGGGGCGGCAGGGGGCTCAGCCTCAACCCGCTAACCCTAGCTGCACCCCACACCGCCGCCGGCTCCTTCTCCCGGCCTGCCGGTCCCCGCCGTCTGCGTCCACGGCGTCGACGTCGTCGTCCTCGCGTGCACACGGCAAGAGGAGCACGGGAGACGTGGCTGCGCCGCCGCCTCCGCCTCTGCTCGCCCTCGCGTTGTCGTGCCGTTTCCTCCTCCACGCCCCCTTGGTGCTCATCAGGAAGAGCGCGGCTCGCAGTCGGCCCTCGCGAGGGAGTGCCGGACGCGCGCAGGAGGGAGTGGCGGACGCGCGCAGGAGGGAGCGGTGGAGCAAGGTGGCGCCGGTCGAGGTGAGCTTGTTTTTGTTGCTTTTAGTCTAGCTAGGTTCCAAGGAAGGGGACATTTAGGCTTTTCTTGTGCCGTTGGTGGCTTATTATGCGGTCAAACATTGGATCTAGATGCATTTTTGTAATTGATGTATTATGTTGCAGTCTGTAGCTTCCCTTATAAGATGCAAGATAGATTAGTTGTTGTGATTTCTCATTAGACGTTCCTTTATGAGCATTCTAATATAACTGTGAAAATGTTGCTACTGTTGATTATACTAAAAAAAGATGAAGAACCATACTAAATGCTGGAGCCAAGTCTCTGATGTTACAACGCTAAGCCATCGATTCTGCATCCATTATTGCTCCACTTTGCTGGTTGTTTCAACTTTCATCATTTAATTCAGTAGCGTTGTATTCTCATAAAGCCATATAAGTGATGATTATGAATTTAGTCCTTCATAGTTAGGTTAGTAATATCAACTATCAGGTAAATTCTACACTCTAAAAACAACAAAATTCAGAATTTTTTTTGAATCTTATAAGCAGTGAATTGATTTTTGTTGCCAGTATTAGATTTGTGAAGTTGGCATTTGACTATGGATCAAAATATCCCCGGTTGCTCTATGGATCAAAGGTTTACATGATTTCCCGAGGAGGGGATATGGAAGCTGGTTCATAATATTTTAGGAGTTGTGATAGAACAAGAATGGTTTCACTACCCAGCCTAGAGCATCTATTTATTTTGCAGCGGAGAAAATCTCTTTAAGACTGTACGTATCCTTGCCAATCAACTAGTACACATACTCCAATTGTTTGATGCTATTCCCTCTCATATATATAGCAAGGAATCAACTTTATAGCTCTCATTTATTACATTTTGGTAGACCTCAGGAGAAAGTTCGCCTTCGTGCTCTGCCATCTAAATGTGTTGATTCCCCTTGATGTGACCGTACTGGATCTCATTGGTGGCTGCTCAACCTACAGGGGTCTCTCTCTGCCGATCTACAGAAAAAAGGAGCTCGATCAGGTATTTCACCATCTTGTGCTACACCGTCATGTATGTTCACCTCTATGATGCATATTCACCTTACATTCGTCCAAAACTGCAAGCCAATTTGTTTTGATATAAAGCTTTGATATTTATTAGGTGAAGTTTTTGTTTGGTGGGTTGTTAACAAATTGCAGCTGGGTGTTGCACTGTTGGTACCTTTAATTCCTTGCTCTTAGCATCAACAAAGGTAAACGCTTTGGTGCATGCATATTTACTTGATTGTTCGTTGTCAAATATTTAGAATAAAAGGGATTTCACTCATGCAGCAGCTAGCCGAACGCCCAGGTCGTGGCCTGATGTGCTCACCAGCGGCGCTGGATATGCCCACTTCCTTTCTCGCGCAACGCCTTCCACCACCGCCTCCAACCTAACCTAGCCCTCCATTGCTTAACATCCCCACACTGGGTGTTCCAGGTTGTTGTCTGCCTCTCTCCGTCTCTTGATTCCCTCTTATAATTATAGTTTATGAATGTTCTCAGATTTCCTTTTCTTTCATACATTTGTTACACACATGGAGTAGTGAGGGCAAGCATTTTGAGAACTGATGTCTTCATTAGTTAGTTGACCCATGTATGTCCTGTGTTTATCCAACATTTGGTCCCATATTTTTAACTTTGGTGTCTACTTGAGAAAAGGAGGAAAAACTACAGTTCAAAGCCTTCTATAAAATGCATGTCACTTTTATTTTTTAAGATATAAAAATTACTTGAATTATCTGTAGCATACTTCTTTGTCATATAATATAGGTCTCCCAGGCGATCTAAACAAATACGAAGGATATAATTAGGCACATATGCCACTTTCTTTCTTAACATGTATGAAGAAAAAAGAAAACTTGTATTAGCAAAATTGTTCAGTACTGTTAGTCGAGCAGTACACATGTATGAACAAAAAACGAACATGTATGAACAAAATCGTCCAATAGTTTTATTCGAGCAGTATATAGAAAAACCATCGCCCAAATGCATATGGAGTACTCAAGCTGAACAAGCCAATTGGATGGTAGAATATGCTATCAGGCTTAAAGTTTATATTGAGGTTTGAAGAGAAAATATAGAAAAGTAAGGGCCGAAGGTAAATAGAAATATAGAATACTGAAATGTGTTTAACTAAACATCAAGCATTCATTTGTGCACTTCCTCATCTAAAATAATCATATCAGTTCTATTATCCTTTATCTCACATTCTCACAAGTGCACTGTGCCAGTCAGTGGTCCTGCTATCTGAACTTCATTGCTCTTATTTTGGTTCATTTCTTTGCAACATTTTATTCCTATTGTAGCCTTCAATCAGTTTTAGCCTTTTGAATCATTCTGTATGTTTAGCCTTTAATCAGTTTGCATTTCCCCCTTATTTTGATACATTGCTCTACAACAGTTTATTCTTATTGTGTTACAGGTACTTCAATTGTAAGTGCATGCTTACGGAGTTCTATCATGCACAATCATGTGTGCACACCGGTCTATCCAGAAGATTAGCTCGCGACCCTCTCCGCCGGCTCCCTGGGGGTCGCATCCGGCTTGCCGCAAGTACACCTACGCCGCCGCCTCCCCGGGGGCCGCAAGATGAAGTGGACGACCGGGGAGAAGGCATGTGGCGGGGGGCAGGCTCTCAAGTGGGAGACAGAGCTCGCCTCCCCCAACGACGACAACTTCGACCTCAAGTGGAAGTGGGAGGCCAAGTCCAAGCCTGGCGCCGTTGGCAAGGCCAAAACCAAGTGGGGCACCGAGGAAGCCAACAAGGATGACAAGAAGAAGCCGGCGAGGAAGTGTGTCCAGAGCAAGGAGATCCCCGTTGGCTGGACGTCCAGATCGAGCTACTCAACCTAGCCCTGAATATAATGCCTCGTGACTCCACCCCCGGCTACACCATTTATTATCTATCCTATTGTGATGTGTGTTTTATTCCTCTCACATGCATTCCTTTTTGTGCTTTATGTGATTTTGTTTTTGTTCTAATGCATGCAATAGACTTCATTTGATAGACGCAATAATAGGAACTGGCTTCTATGGTGTACGAGACAAGCTCAAGCACTACAAGGACACAATGGGCATTGTCTAATGAGTTGTGGAAATAGGGCATACCATTAAGTATTAGAACCATCAGAAGGTAATGATGGGGCAAAACTTCTCTAGGAAAGGACTTGCCATCCCCTTCCAATACAACTCGGCGTCACCGGGTAAGACGCTGATACATTACAAGGCAGATCTCAGCTGAACTCTCCCTCCCCGCCCTGGAGTCCAAGCGTTTGTGGCCTACATCCGTGAGCTCCATGTCTCCGTCCCTCCACCAAGCAGCGGCACACACACAAGGGGATCAAGCCCAACCAAATGGATGATGCTCCTTCCTGCCACACCCCTGTGTCCCGTTCAGGTGGTGAGATGTCACTTTTCGTTCTCTTTCTCTAAATTATTTTACAAGCTGGTAGAACTTGCATACTCGTAAGGCCATAATATAGGTTTCTTCGACCATTCTTGGTAACAAGATAAATTTAGAATATATTCATGAGAACTTTTTAGTTCCAAGAACTATATATGGTTTAGAACTATACAGCTACACACATATATTTAGTTCAGAGCAATATTTGTTAGATCAGATAGCTGAATTAGTTAGCTACAAACATTTGATTTTGCTCCCTGGTTCATTCAGTAGGTTTAGTTCCAATAGTATTTTTCAAAAAAATACACAAGCAAATGTATTAGTGTTCTCATTCAGGTTCTCATTGCCTCTATTTGTTTGCATTTTTTTGTGTTGCCATACATATTACAGGTTGCATGTATGAATATCCAAGTGGGATGCTTGATCTATTTACTGAAACAAGACGTGTTTATATATGTCAAAATGTCTGTTGGAGAGGCACGAAAGCGCAAAGGTCGTGATGTGTAAGGATTTAATCAAGGAGACAACCCGGTAGAGCTATCAAGTGTTAGGGTATAGCCTAACTAAGTAGGTTTATTATCTCCCATTGCATCTCTCTTGATCAAGACATGCCATGACCTGGTTTATTGTATTTGTTATGTTATAATGGATTGTCTTGGCTTGCTTTTGGACTAAAGCCTTTTGTAGTTGTCTGGATCAATTGCTATGTACTGGATGTATGTATCGATGCAATGCTTCTGATATAAACTTGATATATTTGATTGGTAAACACAACTACATTATGCTATTTTTTATATTTGCAATGCTTCAATAATTGTACTACCGGATTGGATATGAGTATACCCGGCAGCACCAGCGGTGCTGCCGGGTGCGGCAAGCCGCACTTAGCTATGGCTTCGTCATTGGCTCTCCTTTATTATGTTCCTACTCTTATTACCTCCTCTTCTATACTCTCGCTTTTTGTATCGAACTTCATGTGAGTGGATATCTTTTGTGGTTTATGAACACACTGAGCTTCATCCTGCCTTATAATCTGAGCATCATTTTGTCTTGCTTATATTGCAATTGAGTGTTTTTTCTTCTCCTTATTGTTATCATGTATTAATGTATCTGCTAAATCTGAATTCCTACTAACTTACCATTACCTGCTTGATCAAAACGTTGGGACCGGCACCCTCGCGCCAAGGCGCGTTCCCAATCTAGTCGTACTGAATATTAGACCAACATATTGCCTGTGACTACAGACGCTGGAGGAATACCTTGTGGAAATTCTTATTAGCCTCGAGCAGTTTCTGCGCAGCCTGTATCTGCTGTTTACTTGCAACTTGAACTGGAATTCAAGTTCCGAAATCATTGTGTCTTGTTGACTGTCGAAAATTAACTGATCCACAAGGTATTGTTCACTTGCATGAATAACTGATGTTGCATCTACACCTAGTTGGACAGCCACTTTACGTGACGCGAAGAGCTGAAAAAGAAAGGGTTGTAAAAATCGGGATTTTTAAGTTTTTTTTGAGCAAAATCGGGATTTTTAAGTGTAGCACCGCTATCTGCGTGAACTTATTGTACACATTGGATCGGAGTTTTTCAACATAGCACTTTTGCCACGCTGCTAACTTCGTCTTTTGACGTTTCCATGTGTGGACTCGGCTGGATAGGCTGTTCAAGCCGAAGTCGTTGGGCTATCGATGCTCAATACTACGACAAGTCTTTTCTTCATTTGGCTCGCATGCGAAAACCATTTCTCGAAGTGTTTGCTTTGAGACCAGTGGCCCATTTTCAAGACTTGCCTCCTCTGGGTCGCCTGCCACTGGAGGATTTTGTAGACTGGTGGTTGTGAACTAGTACTATCTGGCCATCCGCCCATGTTGCGCAGGGACACCTTCTCGAAGATCATGTTCGTGTCGTGGTGGATTTGGAAGCATCACAGCACCACCGTGTTTGACGACGCGCAACACAAAAATGCCAGTTTACTCGACACGGTCAATATAGAGGCTCGGTCGTGAGCGAAGGCAGGGGACGGAACGTGGACCTCTTAAACGGACACGTGTGTAGTGGACGCGTCCAGCCATTTAACTGTGTCCGCATATATTTCAAACGAGATTTGAACAATCAGACAATTTTCATGTAAACCGGAACACGTTCATTACATTTTTTGACATATTTCATTAAGAAAAAGTGTCCGGAAGTTAAGCTTGTCAAGATCTTTTCCAGCGGCCATCCTCCAAGTCCTTGTTGTTCCCATGTTCGGCATCCTTGGCGGCCGTGGGCCACGGAAAGTGAAGTTTCAGGACACTGGCAAGGAAGAGTAAGACATGTGACACAGACTGGCTCACATGGGACACAAGGCATCGCCATCTCCCATGTCCTACTCCTTCTAATCGGAGTCCGCAGTCTAGTCGTCGTTGGTGGAAGTGTGGTCAACGATGCGCGTGGACGGGCCGGCCTCGTGGTCCTAGTGGCGCCAATGGCACGCAGCTGCCGGTGCTCTCGTCCACGACCGCATGCGCGTCCGACTCTGCTGTGCGAGCGCTGCGCGTGGCCTCGTAGTGCGCCCGCTACTCCTCGACGAAGTTCGGGTCCTCACGGCCATGGCTGCCACGGCCTCCGCACTCGCCGTAGATTTGGCCCTCCGCCAACCGGTGATGCTCGAGGAGGGCGAGTTATAGCGTTGCTCGTCCTGCGCCCACCAGACCGCCGACACCTGCGGCACCGACAAGCCTCTACCATCACGGCATTGAAGGGCGCTTGCGCCTGCTCCATGGCGAAGCCGTCATGGACTGGCGTGGGTGGGGGTGTCGGCTCATCGTCGGAAGCTTCCTCATCATCGGGTCCTCGTTGCTCACCTCTGACGAGCACGCCAACGAGCTTGCTTGTATCCGCCTTGCACGACATCCTGCTAGCCGGCCGCAAGGCCAGCTACCTCGTGCTTTTGCTCCATCGAGAGGCTCTCTCACATTGCTCTAGAGCTCACGATCATAGCAGAGATGGTGCATGAAGGAGGATTGGAAGCATATGTGGTGCAGTGCGGATCATGCCTGGCGAGTTCGCATTTAAATAGCGGGTGACAGACAGGCCAATATGTGGGCTGTGTCAATGTAGATGTCGGAGTTGGATTCTTGGTATCTGCACCTATTTAATGCCGACAAGCGGATGATTGGGCAGCCGTGTTTGCATGCGTGTAGTCACATTCTTCGGGCAATGAATATGCGCAAAGACCTGGATGTGGCGCGGGCGTCTCTCTTAGCCACGGCGCGCTGCTTCAATGTCAACTCCATTGAGAGGTCGGATCCGCTCTGGCGCTGACCAACATGAATGCGCAGCAACCACTTCGGACGGGAGAGGGCGCAGAAGCAAGAGAGGATTTTGGGTGGGTTCGAGGTGTCGGATGCGTACGTGGCAGCGGCCCGAATGCCCGCAGAGCCCCCTGGTTTGCGTCCAATATGCGGGATGTTGGACAGCCGGACAGGTCAGCGAACTGATGGGATACTACGTTGGATGACAAACTGCGGTCCAGGCAGCTACATTCGAACATTTATGTGCGTTTTGAGAGTCCATGTTGGAGATGCCCTAAGTCGACAAGTCATTGACGCTTTGCAACTTGCCGCACCGGTGGGACATGGGTTTACATCGTTATTCACTTAGGGCGTGTTTGGTTCCCTAGGGGCTCTAGCCTGCATTGCATGAAAGAGCTTGGCTGAGACTGTCCAGGGTGAGTGGATGCAAGGAGTAGAGAAGTGTATTTGATGGTGTGACACCCCGGATGTAACTTTCCATATTTGTAACTCCAACTCTTGCCATTTTCGGCTATGTGTTATGATATTCCCTTCGTGGTCGGGTTTTGTTTTTCGTTTTGCATTTTGTTCATGTCATGCATCTCATATCATGTCATCATGTGCATTGCATTTGCATACGTGTTCGCCTCTTGCATCCGAGCATTTTCCCCGTTGTCCGTTTTGTAATCCGGCACTCCCACCTCCTCCGGCGCACCTGTAGGGGAACGCAGCAGAAAACAAAAAATTTCCGACCTACGCACCAGCCCAGGACCACTATGGAGACTGCATACATGGTTTGATCTTTTTCGTTACCGACTCGTAGCGCAGCGGGAAGTAGAGTCGATGACGATCGGCGGTGCAGATCCCCGCAGCTAGGATTTACAACCTCCCAACCGCGAGGATGTATACCCTCATCTGCTCCTCAGACAGCCCTCCGGGAGGCGGTCGAACAGCCCCCGGGACGGTGTCGCGGACAGCCCTTCGGGAGGACCTTCGAAACTTGAACGGTCACTCGGACAGCCCTTCGGGAGGACCTTCGAAACTCGGACGGTCACACGGACAGCCCTTCGGGAGGCACTCACGAACTAAGACCGAAACTACGATCTCTCTACAGAGTTGCACACATACGGTGTCATCTATCCGGCAGGGCTTCGCCGTCCAGAACTAGTTCCTGCCGGAACCCAGACAGCCTTACGGCTCTACGAAACTCTTTTCATGGGAGGGAGAGAAGAAGCCAGATAATGCATGGCATGTGTATGAGAGCAAGGGATGATCCTTTAGGCAGCCGCCTCCACCCCTATTTATAGGCCAAGCCCAAGGGTGGCTTCTCCAAGAAGCCAAGGGGGGGGGGGAATACCAAAAAGGCCCTCAAGGTGGCTTCTCCAAGAAGCCAAGCAAAAAGCACTTTCACTATTCATGACGACATTTTTCAGCGTCCGTTCGAACTGAAAATATTTATGTGGGCTCAGAACATTTCCAGTACCCACTAAAATAATTTTCAACGCGTTCCGAAACAATTTCGGTTTAGTGATTTTCATCTGCGAAAAGCAAACAAGAATGCGTTTTCACTATTCATGAAGACAATTTTTCGCGTCCACTAAATCCGAAAATATTTCTGTGGGTCTTAGAATAATTCTAGTACCCACTAAAATGATTTTGGATTCGTTCTGAAACAATTTCAGATTAGTGAATTTCATCTGCGAAAAAAGCCAAAGCAGTACCGGCAGCTCCGAAACATTTTCGGTTTTTATTTCTGAAAATTCCAAAAAGTTTTCAGAATGATTCTGGCACCCTCCAAGAATTATCAGGCATGTGCCGAAACCATTTTAACTTAATGGCATACCCCAAAACAACTTTTTCGGTTTCACCGAAACTCATCCGGTGACCTCTCTCTGCGGTCGATTCCGCTGTCCGAAACTTTTCGGTGTCCGAAACTTTTTCGGTAATTTTCTCTCAGACTCCCTGTATAGTATTCAGCAGATAGATGACCCTTAAGCGTGTGACCCTATAGGTTCGGTGAAGTATAGACATGACCTGGAACCCCTTCCGATCAATGATCAACATCGGAGCCGTGGACACCCATATTGACCCCTATACCCACACGAATGAATATTCGAGTGAACCTCCAGTTGAGGTGAGCTATTCCTGTTGCTTCACGATATATCACAAACACCTGAGGTGAGATTTATTGCATCCCCGTGGGCCAACACTTTGTCCACTATGCAAGTTACCTCGTTACCGGTTTTGTTCTCTTTTCTCGTTTCGTGTTCCGGCATCCCCGTGATCAAATCACAATGTGTCTGGCCAGACGATGATGGACACCGTAACACCGAGAGGGCCCGAGTATATCTCTCCATCGTCGGAGGAGCAAATCCCAATCTCGAGCTATCAAGTTACTTAACATACTTTCCCATGAACCCGTAAGCCGCCGTAATAGCCATCCAGTTACGGATGACGTTTAACAAACCCCAAAGTTCATGAAGCAAGCATGAAGAAACTCGATACTCTCATGGTCTAAGGAATTATGCAAACATTAACCATCTCTGTGTTATGTACCAATAAACTTGTGACGAATGAATCTCATAGCATAACATCAATCCGGGTCGATTCAACACAAATGTTCTCCTAACATTGTGCCCTCAAAGTTGCTGGCATAGACATGCCCATGACCAGGAAAACAGAATCATCATGCAACACTTGAGCTAATCTTAGAGGCCAGACTAGGAATACTTCTTACCGTTTATTATTCCACATGTGCATATGAGTCTTCCTCCGAGCCTCGTGGATATTGCAGACTCGAGAATCATTGCAGTTATAGCATGGAACATAAACATAATTGTGAACTCGGAGATAAATAATATCATTTATTATTGCCTCTAGGGCATATCTCCTACAGCACCCCTCTTGTTTTCTTTTCGTGAGCGGGTGTTGAACGTTCTCGGAATGGTCCGAGTCTTGCCAAGTGGCCTTGGTATACCAACGGTAGACCACCTGTCAAGTTCCGTTCCATTTGGAGGTCGTTTGGTGCTCCAACGGTTAACCGGGTAACCGCAAGTTCCTTTTTTGTGTTGCAGCAAAACCCCCCTCCAAACAGCCCAAAACCCCTCTAAGTCACCTCCATGCTCTCCGTCGTTTGATCACGATCGTGTGGGCGAAAACCGTGCTCCATTTGAACTCTCCTAGCTCCCTCTAGCTATATAAACACCTCCCCCCTCCAAAATTATGGATCCCCGAAACCCTAGCCTCTCCCTCCGCGCGCCGGACGTGTCCGCCCGACGCCGGACGAAAGCCGCCGCCGCCCCCGTCCACTCAGAGGCCGCCACGTCAGCGCCTCGTACGTCGCGCCGCCGCGGCCCGGGAGGCCCGCAGCCGGCCCCCGCGGCCCGAGCCGGCTCCGCCCGCGCCCCGCCTCCTTCTTCCTCCCACGCCGCCGAAGCCCTCCGCCGCCATCGCCGCCGTACCCGCCGGCGCCGCCGCCCGCAACCGCGGTCACCGCGCCCGCCGAGGTCGCCGGCGCCGCCCGCGACCGCGCCTCCCTCTTCCCCGCGCCCGGATCCGGTGGCCCCCTCCTTCCTCGGCGTCCCCCGGCACCCTCCCGAGCTCCTCCCGCTCCGGCCGAAGCTCCGGCGAGACGCCGCCTCGAGCTCCCTCGAGCCAGATCCGATCGGGTCGAACCCTAGGGTTGACTTCTGTTTCCCCCGATTTTCTCCAAGTCTGTGATATTTCATATTCTGTTGCATACTTCATCATGGCATAACTCTCTGCGTATAGCTCTGTTTCGTGCGTGTAATATATCAAAATCTTCGCCTCTAGATGCTCTTCATTTTGCTCCATTACGCCAAGTTCATTTGAGTCCATCTTGATGCCCAAATCTCTGGTGCAAGAGTGCTAGTTGCTGTTAACTGCTGTTACTTAGAAGAACTTGAGGATATGTTATTTTTGTTTCATTTAATCTGTGCATCTTATAGGCATGAGCTCTACATGTGTTTTGATGTATGCCATGCCATCTTTACAGAGGTGTATGCCATGTATTTTTGTGATCTCTGTGCTGACTAGCACAAGCATGCAAACTAGGCTTCGTAATGTTTCTGTTTTCAGAGACTTGGTAATTTTACTAAGTCTGTGACTGCTGTTATTTTGTTGCTATGTATCCATGTGTCTACAGAGAGATCCATGCTTATTTTGGTGATGTTCAGTAAGGATGTTTTGTAGATATTCTTGTAGGTGATCCATTCATGCCCTTGTTTGAAATTATGGAGTGCCGTCGCATGACTCAATCTTGCTCTACTTTTGCTATAAAATATTTCTGGCAGATTGTTAACATGATATTCAATTTTGCCAAGCTTGTTGTAGTTGTTTCATACATGCTATGTACTTGCTCTTGCCATGGATAGCTTCATAAACATACCATCTTGCTGTAGGTATGCTTGTTTTGTTATGAATTGCCTTGTGGTGAGTGCATAAAGCTCACAAAGATGCCCTCATAATGTCTGTTTCTGCCATGCTCTGTTTTCTGCTGTTTGAAACCTGTTAATGAAACTTGCTATGTTTACATGGTTGCCATTATATCTTCTGGTCCTTTTTGGCTTATGGTCAGTAAGGGACTTTTGTTCCATCCTTTTAGTAGTTTCATTCCATTCCGTGTTTTGCTATGTTAAGTTCCTGTAGCATGTTGATTTTGTGCTCTGAACATTGCTACCTGATGCTGTTTCAGGCATGTCCAGTAATTTCACAAGTCTGTGAACCTGATATCTTTTGCACTTTTGCCATGCTTGTTTGAGCTTGTTATGTTGTGATCTAGCCATAGCTCAGTGTTCATCTTTTGTCAACCATCTTCTGTAGATTACTACCATATGCTTTGTTGCTATGTTGGAGTGTTGTAGCATTGTTACTTATTTCATTCTAAGTGCTATCATGCTGTTAATCACATATTCGTGTCATTCTTGTTTTGCTTGCCATTTGCAAACCGTGCATCCGTTTCCGGTGATCTTTATATCGATTTCGACCGAAATCATCTCATCTTTCCAGTGGCATGCTTGGTTTGCCAAGTTACTGCCTTGTTCATCATTTTTCTTCCGGAGCATGCAGATGCATCGCATATCACATCTCGCATATCATGCATGTTTTGCATCATGTTGCTTGTGCATTTCCCGTGATTGATTGTGGTTCCGTTTGCTTGTGTTTTGTCTTGGGTAGATCCGGGAGACGAGTTTTTGAACGAGGAACCTGTTGAGTACGCTTACGAGGATCAACCTTTCGACAACTCTGAGAACCTTGCAGGCAAGATGACCATACCCTCGAAATCACTTCTATCTTTGCTTTGCTAGTTGTTCGCTCTATTTCCATGTTGCGCTACCTACCACTTGCTATATCATGCCTCCCATATTGCCATGTCAAGCTTCTAACCATCCTTTCCTAGCAAACCGTTGTTTGGCTAAGTTACCGCTTTTGCTCAGCCCTTCTTATAGCGTTGCTAGTTGCAGGTGAAGTTGAAGTTGGTTCCATGTCGGAACATGGATATTTTGGAATATCACAATATCTCTTATTTAATTAATGCATCTATATATTTTGTAAAGGATGGAAGGCTCGGCCTTATGCCTGGTGTTTTGTTCCACTCTTGCCGTCCTAGTTTCCATCATACCGGTATTATGTTCCTTGAGTTTGCGTTCCTTACGCGGTTGGGTGATTTATGGGACCCCCTTGACAGTTCGCCTTGAATAAAACTCCTCCAGCAAGGCCCAACTTTGGTTTTACCATTTGCCACCTAAGCCTTTTCCCTTGGGTTTTCGCGAGCCCGAGGGTCATCTTTATTTAAACCCCCGGGCCAGTGCTCCTCTGAGTATTGGTCCAACCTGTCAGTCGCCGGTGGCCACCAGGGGAAACTCTGGGCTCGCCTATCGGAAGCTTGGACAATCCGGTGTGCCCTGAGAACGAGATATGTGCAGCTCCTATCGGGATTTGTCGGCACATTCGGGTGGCTTTGCTGGTCTTGTTTTACCATTCTCGAAATGTCTTATAAACCGGGATTCCGAGACTGATCGGGTCTTTCCGGGAGAAGGTTTATCCTTCGTTGACTGTGAGAGCTTCTGATGGGCTAAGTTGGGACACCCCTGCAGGGTATTATCTTTCGAAAGCTGTGCCCGCGGTTATGAGGCAGATGGGAATTTGTTAATGTCCGGTTGTAGAGAACTTGTCACTTGACTTAATTAAAATACATCAACCGTGTGTGTAGCCGTGATGGTCTCTTCTCGGCAGAGTCCGGGAAGTGAACATGGTTTGAGTTATGCATGAACGTAAGTAGTTTCAGGATCACTTCTTGATCTTTCCTATCTTCTCGACCATTGCGTTGCTTCTCTTCTCGCTCTCATTTGCGTATGTTAGCCACCATATATGCTTAGTGCTTGCTGCAGCTCCACCTCATTACACCATCCTTTCCTATAAGCTTAAATGGTCTTGATCTCGCGGGTGTGAGATTGCTGAGTCCTCGTGACTCACAGATTCTACCAAAACAGTTGCAGGTGCCGACGATGCCAGTGTAGATGACGCAACCGAGCTCAAGTGGGAGTTTGATGAGGAACGTGGTCGTTACTATGTTTCTTTTCCTGATGATCAGTAGTGGAGCCCAGTTGGGACGATCGGGGATCTAGCATTTGGGGTTATCTTATTTTCATTTGGATTTGACCATAGTCGGTCTATATGTGTGGATTTTGGATGATGTATGAATTATATTTATGTATTGTGTGAAGTGGCGATTGTAAGCCAACTCTCGTTATCCCATTCTTGTTCATTACATGGGATTGTGTGAAGATGACCCTTCTTGCGATAAAACCACAATGCGGTTATGCCTCTAAGTCGTGCCTCGGCACGTGGGAGATATAGCCGCATCGTGGGTGTTACAAGTTGGTAATCAGAGCCATCCCCGACTTAGGAGCCCCCTGCTTGATCGCATCGCTGGCGTTGTTGAGTCTAGAACAAAAATGTTTTGAGTCTTAGGATTATATATATCGGAGAGTAGGATTCTTTTACTCCTCAGTCCCTTCGTCGCTCTGGTGAGGTCTCCTGACGTAGAAGTTTTGACTCTTCTCTTCTCAAATTTCACTAAATTTTTTTTAGGATCACGCGGGTATCTTAGAATCGTTCCGATGGTTTTGTGACGAGAACATTGTTCTTGGTGCCTCCTGACATTTAGGGGTTGTGGCAGTGTCCCGGGGAGTTGAGCTTCGAGGTGTTGTCGTCACAAATTTATCGTTGCAGTTCTGGAATATCTGAGTTTCGCCGACATCGAAATCTCTTTTATGCAGTTGTTGGTGAGATCACCTCGACGCCACCCAGTACTGGGGCGGGAGTTCGGGAGTATTGCCATAACTCGTATAACGGATGCTTTTCGAAGGTTGAGGTACATGATTTCTGAAGGTTTCTTGGTTATGTGTTGACGGATGGATACAGCTGGATCTAGGGATTGCTTGTTTGGGTGATATATTTTGTGTCCCCTGTATCCCCAACACCAGATTGCATAACCAGAAAGTTTCGGGAGTTTATAAGTGGGAATTCAAGTAGCTCCTAGGATATCTTTCCGACAGACGCATGAGATGAGATTGGGGTTCGACGTCTAGTGGTCCGCCTTTCCACGGTTGGTTTTACAGTGGTCTCGTAGTGTCTTAAAGAGTCCTTGGCTATGCCGACTCAGGGACGCTTCGTATGTCATGTGCACTGCCTTGTACATGATGGTGCTGTACGATTGAGCCTGTGTGGGCCCCACCACGAAAACTTCGGACGAAATCTCAATCATATGTTTGTTCCGGCTTATTCTGCAAGCCAATCCTTTGTTTTGTTTTGAATTGTGGTATTCGAGTTGCTTCGAAGTCAAATATTGATTCCATACCTTTTTTTTCTAAGTGGCTTCTCAACTTAATGGAAGTGTGATGTTTTACTATGGAATTCATTCGTTCATCCTCGTTCGAATGTTTATTGTGAAGACTATATGTTGCAATTTCTACTCGTTGATTCAACTTGACTATTTGTCTATCAAGATGCTAACGGATGTCACCCTCTTCAGGATGGCTCCACCAACGCGTCAGAATCCGGAACGCAATGAAGGGAGTCAGGCGAACCCTCCGCCACCACCTCCGCCTCCGGAGGCATGGCAAGCTATCATGGCAGCCACCAACGCCAATGCCCAGATGATTCTGGAACTCTTGCAAGAACGCACCCAAGGGCAAGGCAATCAAGGAAATCAAGGCCAAGGCAAGAATCAGCTTCACTTCGCTACCCTCAACCAGTTTCTCGCAAATCAGCCCAAGTCTTTCAGCTACTGTGCCGAGGCCACAGATGCCGATGATTGGCTCGTGGAGATCAACAAGCATTTTGAATGTAGCAATGTCAGGCCGGAGGACTATGTCAAGTTCGCTTCTTTTCAGCTCAAGGACCAAGCTGCTGATTGGTATCAACAATACAAAGATTCCAGAGGAGGTCGTGTGATCACTTGGACTGACTTCTGTCGGGACTTCAAAGCGCACCACATTCCACAAAGTGTTGTTGAGAGCAAGCGTGAGGAGTTCCGCAATCTCAAGCAAGGCAACATGTTCGTGTATCAATTCAACATCCAGTTTCAGAAACTTGCTCACTTCGCTAAACAAGACGTTCCTGATGAAAAGAGCATGATCTATCACTTCAGAGGTGGCCTTAGAGAGGATCTGCAGTTAGCTCTCGTTCTTGTTGAGCCTACTCAGTTTGATCAATTCTATAACATGGCACTGAAGCAAGAGGCTGCTCAGCTCAAGTGTGAGGCTTCTAAGAAGAGAGTCAGAGACGCAGTTCAGTCTTCTTCTTCCTCACTAGTGGCTGCTAAGCAACAAAAGTTCTGGTTGCCTCCTCCTCCTCCGTTTCGTCAGCCTTACCAGCAGAAGAACAAATGTGGCCATGGATCTTCCCACTCTTCCAACTCTGGCTATCAGAACAAGTCTCAGAATCAAGCTCCAAAGTCGAATGCTCCTTATCATCGTCCACTCTTAGAGGTGACTTGCAACAAGTGTCAGCAGAAAGGTCACTATGCTAACAAATGCTTCAACCAAAGTGTTGGAAATATGCCCGAGAGGCAATAATAAATGGTTATTATTATATTTCTTTGTTCATGGTAATTGTCTATTATTCATGCTATAATTGTGTTATCCGGAAATCGTAATACATGTGTGAATACATAGACCACAACGTGTCCCTAGTAAGCCTCTAGTTGACTAGCTCATTGATCAACAGATAGTCATGGTTTCCTGACTATGGGCATTGGATGTCATTGATAACGGGATCACATCATTAGGAGAATGATGTGATGGACAAGACCCAATCCTAAGCATAGCTTAAAAGATCGTGTAGTTTCGTTTGCTAGAGCTTTTCCAATGTCAAGTATCTTTTCCTTAGATCATGAGATCGTGCAACTCCCGGATACCGTAGGAGTGCTTTGGGTGCACCAAACGTCACAACGTAACTGGGTGACTATAAAGGTGCACTACGGGTATCTCCGAAAGTGTCTGTTGGGTTGGCACGGATCGAGACAGGGATTTGTCACTCCGTGTGACGGAGAGGTATCTCTGGGCCCACTCGGTAATGCATCATCATAATGAGCTCAATGTGGCTAAGGCGTTAGTCACGGGATCATGCATTGCGGTACGAGTAAAGAGACTTGCCGGTAACGAGATTGAACAAGGTATTGGGATACCGACGATCGAATCTCGGGCAAGTAACATACCGATTGACAAAGGGAATTGCATACGGGATTGATTGAATCCTCGACACCGTGGTTCATCTGATGAGATCATCGTGGAACATGTGGGAGCCAACATGGGTATCCAGATCCCGCTGTTGGTTATTGACCGGAGAGGCGTCTCGGTCATGTCTGCATGTCTCCCGAACCCGTAGGGTCTACACACTTAAGGTTCGGTGACGCTAGGGTTGTAGAGATATGTGTATGCGGAAACCCAAAAGTTGTTCGGAGTCCCGGATGAGATCCCGGACGTCACGAGAGGTTCCGGAATGGTCCGGAGGTGAAGAATTATATATAGGAAGTCAAGTTTCGGCCACCGGGAAAGTTTCAGGGGTTACCGGTATTGTACCGGGACCACCGGAAGGGTCCCGGGGGTCCACCGGGTGGGGCCACCTATCCCGAAGGGCCCCGTGGGCTGAAGTGGGAAGGGAACCAGCCCCTAGTGGGCTGGGCGCCCCCCATGGGCCTCCCCCCATGCGCTTAGGGTTGCAAACCCTAGGGTGGGGGGGGGGGCTTCCCACTTGCCTTGGGGGGCAAGGCACCCCCCTTGGCCGCCGCCCCCCCACCCTAGATGGGTTTTGGCCGGCGCCCCCCTCCCAGGGGTCCTATATAAAGGGGGGAGGGAGGGCAGCGAGATCACAGCCTTGGGCGCCACCCTCCTCCCCTGCTACACCTCTCCCTCTCGCAGAAGCTCGGCGAAGCACTGCCGAGACCAGCTACGTCCACCACCACGCCGTCGTGCTGCTGGATCTCCATCAACCTCTCCTTCCCCCTTGCTGGATCAAGAAGGAGGAGACGTCGCTGCACCGTACGTGTGTTGAACGCGGAGGTGCCGTCCGTTCGGCACTCGGTCATCGGTGATTTGGATCACGGCGAGTACGACTCCGTCATCCACGTTCATTGGAATGCTTCCGCTCGCGATCTACAAGGGTATGTAGATGCACTCCTTTCCCCTCGTTGCTAGTATACTCCATAGATGCATCTTGGTGAGCGTAGGAAAATTTTAAAATTATGCTACGATTCCAAACAGTGGCATCATGAGCCAGGCCTATGCGTAGTTACTATGCATGAGTAGAACACAAAGCAGTTGTGGGCGTTGAGTTTGCCAATTCTTCTTGCCGCTACTAGTCTTTTCTTGTTTCGGTGGTATTGTAGGATGAAGCGGCCCGTACCGACCTTACACGTACGCTTACGTGAGACATGTTCCACCGATTGACATGCACTAGTTGCATAAGGTGGCTAGCGGGTGTTTGTCTCTCCTACTTTAGTCGGAACGGATTCGATGAAAAGGGTCCTTATGAAGGGTAAATAGAAATTGGCAAATCACGTTGTGGTCATACGTAGGTAAGAAACGTTCTTGCTAGAAACCTACAAACCACGTAAAAACTTGCAACAACAATTAGAGGACGTCTAACTTGTTTTTGCAGCAAGTGCTATGTGATGTGATATGGCCAGAAGATGTGATGAATGATATATGTGATGTATGAGATTGATCATATTCTTGTAATAGGAATCACGACTTGCATGTCGATGAGTATGACAACCGGCAGGAGCCATAGGAGTTGTCTTTATTATTTTGTATGACCTGCGTGTCATTGAATAACGCCATGTAAATTACTTTACTTTGTTGCTAAACGCGTTAGCCATAGAAGTAGAAGTAATCGTTGGCGTGACGACTTCATGAAGACACAATGATGGAGATCATGATGATGGAGATCATGGTGTCATGCCGGTGACGAAGATGATCATGGTGCCCCGAAGATGGAGATCAAAGGAGCATAATGATATTGGCCATATCATGTCACTATTTGATTGCATGTGATGTTTATCATGTTTTTGCATCTTATTTTCTTAGAACGACGGTAGTAAGTAAGATGATCCCTTATGATAATTTCAAGAAAAGTGTTCCCCCTAACTGTGCACCGTTGCGAAGGTTCGTTGTTTCGAAGCACCACGTGATGATCGGGTGTGATAGATTCTGACGTTCGAATACAACGGGTGTTGACGAGCCTAGCATGTACAGACATGGCCTCGGAACACACGCAATACACTTAGGTTGACTTGACGAGCCTAGCATGTACATACATGGCCTCGGAACACGGAGGACCGAAAGGTCAAGCATGAGTCGTATAGAAGATACGATCAACATGGAGATGTTCACCGATCTTGACTAGTCCGTCTCACGTGATGATCGGACACGGCCTAGTTAACTCGGATCATGTTTCACTTAGATGACTAGAGGGATGTCTATCTGAGTGGGAGTTCATTAAATAATTTGATTAGATGAACTTAATTATCATGAACTTAGTCTAAAATCTTTACACTATGTCTTGTAGATCAAATGGCCAACGTTGTCCTCAATTTCAACGCGTTCCTAGAGAAAACCAAGCTGAAAGATGATGGCAGCAACTATACGGACTGGGTCCGGAACCTGAGGATCATCCTCATAGTAGCCAAGAAAGATTATGTCCTAGAAGCACCGCTAGGTGAAGCACCAATCCCACAAAACCAAGACGTTATGAACGCTTGGCAGCAGCGTGCTGATGATTACTCCCTCGTTCAGTGCGGCATGCTTTACAGCCTAGAGCCGGGTCTCCAAAAGCGTTTTGAGAAACATGGAGCATATGAGATGTTCGAGGAGCTGAAATTAGTTTTCCAAGCTCATGCCCGGGTCGAGAGATATGAAGTCTCCGACAAGTTCTTCAGCTGTAAAATGGAGGAAAATAGTTCTGTAAGTGAGCACATACTCAGAATGTCTGGGTTGCACAACCGCTTGACTCAGCTGGGAGTTAATCTCCCGGATAACGCGGTCATTGACAGAATCCTTCAGTCGCTTCCACCAAGCTTCAAGAGCTTTGTGATGAACTACAATATGCAGGGGATGGAAAAGACCATTCCTGAGGTATATTCGATGCTGAAATCAGCGGAGGTGGAAATCAGAAAAGAATATCAAGTGTTGATGGTGAATAAAACCACTTAGTTCAAGAAGGGCAAGGGTAAGAAGAACTTCAAGAAGGACGGCAAGGGAGTTGCCGCGCCTGGTAAACCAATTACCGGGAAGAAGTCGAAGAATGGACCCAAGCCTGAAACTGAGTGCTTTTATTGCAAGGGAAGTGGTCACTGGAAGCGGAACTGCCCCAAATACTTAGCGGATAAGAAGAAGGCCGGCAACACCAAAGGTATATGTGATATACATGTAATTGATGTGTACCTTACCAGTACTCGTAGTAGCTCCTGGGTATTTGATACCGGTGCGGTTGCTCATATTTGTAACTCAAAACAGGAACTACGGAATAAACCGAGACTGGCGAAGGACGAGGTGACGATGCGCGTCGGGAATGGTTCCAAGGTCGATGTGATCGCCGTCGGCACGCTACCTCTGCATCTCCCTACGGGATTAGTTTTAAACCTCAATAATTGTTATTTAGTGCCAGCTTTGAGCATGAACATTGTATCTGGATCTCGTTTAATTCGAGATGGCTACTCATTTAAATCCGAGAATAATGGTTGTTCTATTTATTTGAGAGATATGTTTTATGGTCATGCCCCGCTGGTCAGTGGTTTATTCTTGATGAATCTCGAACGTGATGTTACACATGTTCATAGTGTGAATACCAAAAGATGTAAAGTTGATAACGATAGTCCCACATATCTGTGGCACTGCCGCCTTGGTCACATTGGTGTCAAGCGCATGAAGAAGCTCCATGCAGATGGACTTTTGGAGTCTCTTGATTACGAATCATTTGACACGTGCGAACCATGCCTCATGGGTAAGATGACCAAGACTCCGTTCTCCGAAACAATGGAGCGAGCAACCAACTTATTGGAAATCATACATACCGATGTGTGCGGTCCAATGAGTGTTGAGGCTCACGGAGGATATCGTTATGTTCTCACTCTCACTGATGATTTAAGTAGATATGGGTATGTCTACCTAATAAAACACAAGTCTGAAACCTTTGAAAAGTTCAAGGAATTTCAGAGTGAAGTTGAGAATCAACGTGACAGGAAAATAAAATTCTTACGATCAGATCGTGGTGGAGAATATTTAAGTCACGAATTTGGTACCCACTTAAGGAAATGTGGAATAGTTTCACAACTCACGCCGCCTGGAACACCTCAGAGAAACGGTGTGTCCGAACGTCGTAATCGCACTGTATTGGATATGGTGCGATCTATGATGTCTCTTACTGATTTACCGCTCTCATTTTGGGGCTATGCTTTAGAGACTGCCGCATTCACTTTAAATAGGGCTCCATCGAAATCCGTTGAGATGACACCGTATGAATTATGGTTTGGGAAGAAACCTAAGCTGTCGTTTCTAAAAGTTTGGGGATGCGATGCTTATGTCAAGAAACTTCAACCTGAAAAGCTCGAACCCAAGTCAGAAAAATGCGTCTTCATAGGATACCCTAAGGAAACTATTGGGTATACCTTCTACCTCAGATCCGAAGGCAAGATCTTCGTTGCCAAGAACGGGTCCTTTCTGGAGAAGGGGTTTCTCTTGAAAGAATTGAGTGGGAGGAAAGTGGAACTTGATGAGGTGATAGTCATCCCTTCCGAACCGGAAAGTAGCGCAGCGCGGGAAAATGTTCCTGTGGTGCCTACACTGACTGGGGAGGAAGTTAATGATGATGATCATGAAGCTTCGGATCAAGTTACTGAACTTCGTAGGTCCACAAGGACACGTTCCACACCAGAGTGGTACGGCAACCCTGTCCTGGAAATCATGTTGTTAGACAACGGTGAACCTTCGAACTATGAAGAAGCGATGGCGGGCCCGGATTCCGACAAATGGCTAGAAGCCATGAAATCCGAGATAGGATCCATGTATGAAAACGAAGTATGGACTTTGACTGACTTGCCCGATGATCGGCGAGCCATAGAAAATAAATGGATCTTTAAGAAGAAGACGGACGCGGATGGTAATGTGACCATCTACAAAGCTCGACTTGTCGCTAAGGGTTATCGACAAGTTCAAGGGGTTGACTACGATGAGACTTTCTCACCTGTAGCGAAGCTGAAGTCCGTCCGAATCATGTTAGCAATTGCCGCATACTATGATTATGAGATATGGCAGATGGATGTCAAAACGGCATTCCTTAACGGTTTCCTTAAGGAAGAGTTGTATATGATGCAGCCGGAAGGTTTTGTCGATCCTAAGAATGCTAACAAAGTATGCAAGCTCCAGCGCTCAATCTATGGGCTGGTGCAAGCATCTCGGAGTTGGAACATTCGCTTTGATGAGATGATCAAAGCGTTTGGGTTTACACTGACTTATGGAGAAGCCTGTGTTTACAAGAAAGTGAGTGGGAGCTCTGTAGCATTTCTCATATTATATGTGGATGACATATTATTGATGGGAAATGATATAGAATTCTTGGAAAGTATAAAGGCCTATTTGAATAAGTGTTTTTCAATGAAGGACCTTGGAGAAGCTGCTTATATATTAGGCATCAAGATCTATAGAGATAGATCAAGACGCCTCATTGGTCTTTCACAGAGTACATACCTTGAGAAGATATTGAAGAAGTTCAATATGGATCAGTCCAAGAAGGGGTTCTTGCCTGTATTGCAAGGTGTGCAGTTGAGCACGGCTCAATGCCCGACCACGGGAGAAGATAGAGGAAAGATGAGTGTCATCCCCTATGCCTCGGCCATAGGGTCTATTATGTATGCCATGCTGTGTACCAGACCTGATGTAAACCTTGCTGTAAGTTTGGTAGGAAGGTACCAAAGTAATCCCGGCATGGAACACTGGACAGCGGTCAAGAATATCCTGAAGTACCTGAACAGGACTAAGGATATGTTTCTCGTTTATGTAGGTGACGAAGAGCTCGTCGTAAAGGGTTACGTCGACGCTAGCTTCGACACAGATCTGGATGACTCGAAGTCACAAACCGGATACGTGTATATTTTGAATGGAGGAGCACTAAGCTGGTGCAGTTGCAAGCAAAGCGTCGTGGTGGGATCTACATGTGAAGCGGAGTACATGGCAGCCTCGGAGGCAGCACAGGAAGCAGTCTGGATGAAGGAGTTCATTACCGACCTAGGGGTGATTCCCAATGCGTCGAGCCCGATGACTCTCTTCTGTGACAACACTGGAGCTATTGCCCTTGCGAAGGAGCCCAGGTTTCACAGGAAGACCAGGCATATCAAGCGTCGCTTCAACTCCATTCGTGAAAGTGTTCAAAATGGAGACATAGATATTTGTAAAGTACATACGGACCTGAATGTAGCAGATCCGTTGACTAAACCTCTCCCTAGAGCAAAACATGATCAACACCATGATGCAATGGGTGTTCGATTCATCACAATGTAACTAGATTATTGACTCTAGTGCAAGTGGGAGACTGTTGGAAATATGCCCTAGAGGCAATAATAAATGGTTGTTATTATATTTCTTTGTTCATGGTAATTGTCTATTGTTCATGCTATAATTGTGTTATCCGGAAATCGTAATACATGTGTGAATACATAGACCACAACGTGTCCCTAGTAAGAGTCTAGTTGACTAGCTCGTTGATCAACAGATAGTCATGGTTTCCCGACTATGGGCATTGGATGTCATTGATAACGGGATCACATCATTAGGAGAATGATGTGATGGACAAGACCCAATCCTAAGCATAGCTTAAAAGATCGTGTAGTTTCGTTTGCTAGAGCTTTTCCAATGTCAAGTATCTTTTCCTTAGACCATGAGATCGTGCAACTCCTGGATACCGTAGGAGTGCTTTGGGTGCACCAAACGTCACAACGTAACTGGGTGACTATAAAGGTGCACTACGGGTATCTCCGAAAGTGTCTGTTGGGTTGGCACGGATCGAGACTGGGATTTGTCACTCCGTGTGACGGAGAGGTATCTCTGGGCCACTCGGTAATGCATCATCATAATGAGCTCAATGTGGCTAAGGCGTTAGTCACGGGATCATGCATTGCGGTACGAGTAAAGAGACTTGCCGGTAACGAGATTGAACAAGGTATTGGGATACCGACGATCGAATCTCGGGCAAGTAACATACCGATTGACAAAGGGAATTGCATACGGGATTGATTGAATCCTCGACACCGTGGTTCATCCGATGAGATCATCGTGGAACATGTGGGAGCCAACATGGGTATCCAGATCCCGTTGTTGGTTATTGACCGGAGAGGCGTCTCGGTCATGTCTGCATGTCTCCCGAACCCGTAGGGTCTACACACTTAAGGTTCGGTGACGCTAGGGTTGTAGAGATATGTGTATGCGGAAACCCGAAAGTTGTTCGGAGTCCCGGATGAGATCCCGAATGTCACGAGAGGTTCCGGAATGGTCCGGAGGTGAAGAATTATATATAGGAAGTCAAGTTTCGGCCACCGGGAAAGTTTCGGGGTTACCGGTATTGTACCGGGACCACCGGAAGGGTCCCGGGGGTCCACCGGGTGGGGCCACCTATCCCGGAGGGCCCCGTGGGCTGAAGTGGGACGGGAACCAGCCCCTAGTGGGCTGGGCGCCCCCCCATGGGCCTCCCCCCATGTGCCTAGGGTTGCAAACCCTAGGGTGGGGGGGGGCTTCCCACTTGCCTTGGGGGGCAAGGCACCCCCCTTGGCCGCCGCCCCCCACCCTAGATGGGTTTTGGCCGGCACCCCCCCTCTCAGGGGTCCTATATAAGGTGGGGGGGAGGGAGGGCAGCGAGATCACAGCCTTGGGCGCCTCCCTCCTCCCCTGCTACACCTCTCCCTCTCGCAGAAGCTCGGCGAAGCCCTGCCGAGACCCGCTACATCCACCACCACGCCGTCGTGCTGCTGGATCTCCATCAACCTCTCCTCCCCCCTTGCTGGATCAAGAAGGAGGAGACGTCGCTGCACCGTACGTGTGTTGAACGCGGAGGTGCCGTCCGTTCGGCACTCGGTCATCGGTGATTTGGATCACGGCGAGTACGACTCCGTCATCCACGTTCATTGGAACGCTCCCGCTCGCGATCTACAAGGGTATGTAGATGCACTCCTTTCCCCTCGTTGCTAGTATACTCCATAGATGCATCTTGGTGAGCGTAGGAAAATTTTAAAATTATGCTACGATTCCCAACACAAAGGCGCCTTCCGCCTCCTCCTCCTGTCAGATCTTCCAGCAATGCAGTGGTCAAGCATAATCCAAAGTTTGCAAAGGTCAACATGATGAACACAGCCCAAGCGGAGGAATCTACTGATGTGATAATGGGTAATCTCTCAGTTAATGATATTCCTGCAAAAGTTCTTTTTGACACTGGTGCATCACTTAGTTTCATCTCAAGACCATTTGCATCCAAGCATGAATTGCATTTCCAAGAATTGCCTAGAACGTTAGCAGTTGTCTCTCCGGGCAAATGCATGAACGCAAGCTACATGGTTCCGGATGTTTCCATCAAGATGGGGAACTATAAATTTCTGTCTAAACCAATTGTTCTTGGTGACTCGGATATTGATCTTAGTCTCGGGATGGACTGGCTTTCTAAGCACAAGGCTCAACTTGATTGTGCTGCCAGGGAAATTCAATTGACACACTCTTCTGAGGATGTGATTATTTATGCCCCTCGTGATGAAACCATTCGGTTGTTTTCTTTCAATGAGAAGGGCGAGTTGAATGCCATCTCTCAGATTCCAGTCGTTTGTGAGTACCAAGATGTCTTTCCAGAAGAGTTTCCGGGTATGCCTCCTCACCGGCCAGTTGAGTTCGTTATCGATCTTGAGCCTGGCACGGAACCCGTTTGCAAGCATCCATACAAGCTTGGACCCAAGGAGCTAAAGGAATTGAAGAAACAGCTCGATGAACAAGAGCGTCTGGGTTTGATCAGACCGAGGTCATCTCCATGGGGTTGTGGTGTTCTTTTTGTCCAGAAGAAGGATGGCACGGAATGACTTTGTGTCGACTACCGTCCATTGAACAAGAAGACAATCAAGAACAAGTATCCACTTCCCAACATCAATGAGCTATTCGAGCAACTTAAAGGCGCTAAAGTATTCTCCAAGCTTGACCTTCGTATGGGTTATCATCAGATTCGCATTCGTGAAGAAGATATTCCCAAGACAGCATTCAGAACAAGCTTTGGTTCTTATGAATATACTGTCATGTCTTTCGGCCTTGTCAATGCTCCTCCAACATTCTCTCGGATGATGAATTTCATCTTCAACCCCTATACCAATGAATTCATCCTGGTGTATCTCGATGATATCTTGGTCTTCTCCAAGAATAAGAAGGATCATGCCAAACATTTGCGATTGGTGCTCGACAAGCTCAGAGAGTATCAATTTTATGCGAAGTTCTCCAAATGTGAGTTTTGGCTTGATGAAATTCTTTACCTTGGTCACATCATCTCCGCCAAGGGCATCGCTGTTAATCCCGAGAAGGTGTCTGCAATTGTGAATTGGGAACCTCCTCAGAATGTCAAGCAGCTCCGTAGTTTTCTTGGTCTTGCAAGCTATTGCCAAAGATTCGTTGAGAATTTCTCTAAGATTGCAAAGCCTCTTTCCAACCTCCTCCAGAAGCATGTGAAGTATGTCTGGTCTCCTGAGTGTGACGTTGCTTTCAACACTCTCAAAGAGAAACTCGTCACAGCTCCTGTCTTAACTCCTCCTGACGAATCCAAGTCATTCGAAGTTTTCTGTGATGCTTCTCTTCAAGGTCTCGGTGCTGTGTTAATGCAAGAGAAGAAAGTTGTGGCCTATACCTCTCGTCAGTTGAAACCCAACGAAAATAACTACCCCACTCACGATCTTGAGTTGGCGGCAGTTGTCCATGCATTAATAACATTGAGACATCTCTTGTTGGGAAGACAAGTGGACATTTTCACCGATCACAAGAGTCTCAAGTACATCTTCACTCAGCCCAACCTCAACCTCAGGCAAACTCGATGGGTCGAAATGATTCAAGAGTACAATCCGAGTATTGAATATACTCTAGGCAAAGCCAATGTCATTGCAGATGCTTTGAGCAGGAAGGCTTATTGCAACAGCTTAATCCTCAAGCCATTCCAACCGGATCTTTGTGAAGCTTTCCGCAAGCTGAATCTCCAAGTTGTTCCTCAAGGTTTTCTTGCCAACCTCATAGTCTCTCCTACTTTGGAAGATCAAATTCGTGAGGCACAACTCCTGGATACCATGGTGAAGAAGGTGAAACGTGGTATCGACAAGGGTCTTTCCAAATACAAGTGCTATCGCATTGATGACAGAGACACTTTGTTCTTCGAGGACCGGATTGTGGTTCCTAAAGGTGATCTAAGGAAAGTCATAATGAACGAGGTGCACAATTCTCTTCTTTCCATTCATCCTGGAAGTACGAAGATGTACCATGACCTCAAGCAGTCGTATTGGTGGACCCGAATGAAGCGAGAAATCGCTCAATTCGTGAATGAATGTGATGTTTGTCGAAGAGTGAAAGAAGAACACCAACGACCAGCTGGTCTCCTCCAACCTCTTGCTATCCCAGAATGGAAGTTTGATCATATCGAAATGGACTTCGTGACGGGTTTTCCCAAGTCCAAGCGTGGAAATGATGCTATCTTCGTTGTCATCGACAAGCTTTCAAAAGTGGCTCATTTCCTTCCAATCAAAGAATCTATCACAGCCGCTCAGTTGGCAGAGCTATACACCTCCAGGATTGTCTCCTTGCACGGCATTCCACAATTGATTTCTTCAGATCGTGGAAGCATCTTCACTTCTAAGTTCTGGGACTCCTTCCAGAAGGCCATGGGCACCAACATTCGCTTCAGCACAGCTTTCCATCCTCAAACTAGTGGCCAAGTCGAGCGAGTCAATCAAATTCTTGAAGATATGCTCAGGGCTTGTGTCATTTCCTTTGGCATGAAATGGGAAGATTGTCTTCCATATGCCGAATTCTCCTACAACAACAGTTTCCAAGCGAGTTCGAGCAAGGCCCCATTCGAGATTCTCTATGGCAGAAAGTGCCGTACTCCTCTCAATTGGTCAGAGACTGGTGAACGCCAACTTCTTGGCAATGACTTAATCACAGAAGCTGAAGAAATGTGTAAAGTTATCCGTGAAAATCTCAAAGCCGCGCAATCACGCCAGAAGAGTTACTATGATAGTATGCATCGTGATTTGGCTTTCGAGATCGGAGACCATGTCTACCTCCGCGTCTCTCCAATGAAAGGCACTCGTCGCTTCGGTATACACGGGAAGCTTGCCCCTAGATACGTGGGTCCTTTCAAGATCATTGGCAAAAGAGGCGACCTCGCCTATCAACTTGAGCTTCCTTCCAACTTCGCGAACGTGCACGATGTGTTCCACGTGTCACAGCTTCGCAAGTGCTTCAAGACGCCTGAGCGTACCATCAACTTCGAAGAGATTGACCTCCAAGAAGATCTGTCTTATCATGAGCACCCCGTTGCTATTCTTGAAGAAACTGAGCGCAAGACTCGCAACAAGTCTATCAAATTCCTGAAAGTGAAGTGGTCGCATCATTCCGACCGAGAAGCCACCTGGGAACGCGAGGACCACCTCCGTTCCGAATATCCGGAGTTCTTTCAGTCATAGATCTCGGGACGAGATCCTCTCGTAGTGGTGGAGTGTTGTAACACCCCGGATGTACCTTTCCATATTTGTAACTCCAACTCTTGCCATTTTCGGCTAGGTGTTATGATATTCCCTTAGTGGTCGGGTTTTGTTTTTCGTTTTGCATTTTGTTCATGTCATGCATCTCATATCATGTCATCATGTGCATTGCATTTGCATACGTGTTCGCCTCTTGCATCCGAGCATTTTCCCCGTTGTCCGTTTTGCAATCCGGCACTCCCACCACCTCCGGCGCACCCCTCTTGTTTTCTTTTCATGAGCGGGTGTTGAACGTTCTCGGAATGGACCGAGTCTTGCCAAGTGGCCTTGGTATAACACCGGTAGACCACCTGTCAAGTTTCGTTCCATTTGTAGGTCGTTTGGTGCTCCAACGGTTAACCGGGTAACCGCAAGTTCCTTTTTTGTGTTGCAGCAAAACCCCCCTCCAAACAGCCCAAAACCCCTCTAAGTCACCTCCATGCTCTCCGTCGTTCGATCACGATCGTGTGGGCGAAAACCGTGCTCCATTTGGACTCTCCTAGCTCCCTCTAGCTATATAAACACGCCCCCCTCCAAAATTACGGATCCCCGAAATCCTAGCCTCTCCCTCCGCGCGCAGGACGTGTCCGCCCGACGCCGGACGAAAGCCGCCGCCGCCCCCGTCCACTCAGAGGCCGCCACGTCAGCGCCCCGTACGCCGTGCCGCCGCGGCCCGGGAGGCCAGCAGCCTGAGCCGGCTCCGCCCGCGCCCCGCCTCCTTCCTCCCACGCCGCCGAAGCCCTCCGCCGCCATCGCCGCCGTACCCGCCGGCGCCGCCGCTCGCAACCACGGCCACTGCGCCCGCCGAGGTCGCCGACGCCGCCCGCGACCGCGCCTACCTCTTCCCCGCGCCCGGATCCGGTGGCCCCCTCCTTCCTTGGCGTCCCCCGGCCTCCTCCCCAGCTCCTCCCGCTCCGGCCAAAGCTCCGGCGAGCCGCCGCCTCGAGCTCCCTTGAGCCAGATCCGATCGGGTCGAACCCTAGGGTTGACTTATGTTTCCCCCGATTTTCTCCTAGTCTGTGATATTTCATATTCTGTTGCATACTTCATCATGGCATAATTCTCTGCATATAGCTCCATTTCACGCGTGTAATATATCAAAATGTTCGTCTCTAGATGCTCTTCATTTTGTTCCATTACTCCATGTTCATTTGAGTCCATCTTGATGCCCAAATCTCTGGTGCAAGAGTGCTAGTTGCTGTTAACTGCTGTTACTTATCAGAACATAAGGATTTGTTGTTTTTGTTTCATTTAATCTGTGCATCTTATAGGCATGAGCTCTACATGTGTTTTGATGTATGCCATGCCATATTTACAGAGGTGTATGCCATGTATTTTTGTGATCTCTGTGCTGACTAGCACAAGCATGCAAACTAGGCTTCGTAATGTTTCTGTTTTCAGAGACTTGGTAATTTTACTGTCTGTGACTGCTGTTATTTTGTTGCTATGTATCCATGTGTCTACAGAGAGATCCATGCTTATTTTGGTGATGTTCAGTAAGGATGTTTTGTAGATATTGTTGTAGGTGATCCATTCATGCCCTTGTTTGAAATTATGGGGTGCCGTCGCATGACTCAATCTTGCTCTACTTTTGCTATAAAATATTTCTGGCAGATTGTTAACATGATATTCAATTTTGCCAAGCTTGTTGTTGTTGGAAATATGCCCTAGAGGCAATAATAAATGGTTATTATTATATTTCTGTGTTCATGATAATAGTCTATTATTCATGCTATAAGTGTATTGTCCGGAAATCGTAATACATGTGTGAATACATAGACCACAACCTGTCCCTAGTAAGCCTCTAGTTGACTAGCTCGTTGATCAACAGATAGTCATGGTTTCCTAACTATGGACATTGGATGTCATTGATAACGGGATCACATCATTAGGAGAATGATGTGATGGACAAGACCCAACTTAAGCATAGCATAAAAGATCGTGTAGTTTCGTTTGCTAGAGCTTTTCCAATGTCAAGTATCTTTTCCTTAGACCATGAGAGAGTGCAACTCCCGGATACCGTAGGAGTGCTTTGGGTGTGCCAAACGTCACAACGTAACTGGGTGACTATAAAGGTGCATTACGGGTATCTCCAAAAGTGTCTGTTGGGTTGGCACGGATCGAGACTGGGATTTGTCACTCCGTGTGACGGAGAGGTATCTCTGGGCCCACTCGGTAATGCATCATCATAATGAGCTCAATGTGACTAAGGCATTAGTCACGGGATCATGCATTGCGGTACGAGTAAAGAGACTTGCCGGTAACGAGATTGAACAAGGTATTGGGATACCGACGATCGAATCTCGGGCAAGTAACATACCGATTGACAAAGGGAATTGCATACGGATTGATTGAATCCTCGACACCGTGGTTCATCCGATGATTTCATCGTGGAGTATGTGGTAGCCAACATGGGTATCCAGATCCCGCTGTTGGTTATTGACCGGAGAGGCGTCTCGGTCATGTCTGTATGTCTCCCGAACCCGTAGGGTCTACACACTTAAGGTCCGGTGACGCTAGGGTTGTAGAGATATATGTATGCGGAAACCCGAAAGTTGTTCGGAGTCCCGGATGAGATCCCGGACGTCACGAGAGGTTCCGGAATGGTCCGGAGGTGAAGAATTATATATAGGAAGTCCTGTTTCGGCCACCGGGAAAGTTTCGGGGGTTATCGGTATTGTACCGGGACCACCGGAAGGGTCCCGGGGGTCCACCGGGTGGGGCCACCTGTCCCGGGGGGCCCCGTGGGCTGAAAGTGGAGGGGAACCAGCCCCTAGTGGGCTGGGGCGCCTCCTTGGGCCTCCCCCCCATGCGCCTAGGGTTGGGAACCCTAGGGGGGAGAGTTCCCCCTTGCCTTGGGGGGCAAGGCAACCCCTTCCCCCCTTGGCCGCCGCCCCCCCCTTGGAGATCCCATCTCCTAGGGCTGCGCACCCCCCCAGGGGGCCTATATAAAGGGGGGGGAGGGAGGGCAGCACTACTACAGCCTTTGGCGCCTCCCTCCTCCCCTGCAACACCTCTCTCTCTCTCTCGCAAAAGCTCGGCGAAGCCCTGCCGGAGACCCGCTACATCCACCACCACGCCGTCGTGCTGTTGGATCTCCATAAACCTCTCCTCCCCCCTTGCTGGATCAAGAAAGGAGGAGACGTCGCTGCACCGTACGTGTGTTGAACGCGGAGGTGCTGTACGTTCGGCACTCGGTCATCGGTGATTTGGATCACGGCGAGTACGACTCCGTCATCCACGTTCATTGGAACGCTTCCGCTCGCGATCTACAACGGTATGTAGATGCAATCCCTTCCCCTCGTTGCTAGTAGACTCCATAGATGCATCTTGGTGAGCGTAGGAAAATTTTAAAATTATGCTACGATTCCAAACAGTGGCATCATGAGCCAGGCCTATGCGTAGTTACTATGCACGAGTAGAACACAAAGCAGTTGTGGGCGTTGAGTTTGCCAATTCTTCTTGCCGCTACTAGTCTTTTCTTGTTTCGGCGGCATTGTAGGATGAAGCGGCCCGGACCGACCTTACACGTACTCTTACGTGAGACAGGTTCCACCGACTAACATGCACAAGATGCATAAGGTGGCTAGCGGGTGTCTGTCTCTCCTACTTTCGTCGGAACGGATTCGATGAAAAGGGTCCTTATGAAGGGTAAATAGAAATTGGCAAATCACGTTGTGGTCATACGTAGGTAAGAAACGTTCTTGCTAGAAACCTACAAACCACGTAAAAACTTGCAACAACAATTAGAGGACGTCTAACTTGTTTTTGCAGCAAGTGCTATGTGATGTGATATGGCCAGAAGATGTGATGAATGATATATGTGATGTATGAGATTGATCATATTCTTGTAATAGGAATCACGACTTGCATGTCGATGATTATGACAACCGGCAGGAGCCATAGGAGTTGTCTTTATTGTTTTGTATGACCTGCGTGTCATTGAATAACGCCATGAAATTTACTTTACTTTATTGCTAAACACGTTAGCCATAGAAGTAGAAGTAATCGTTGGCGTGACGACTTCATGAATACACAATGATGGAGATCATGATGATGAAGATCATGGTGTCATGCCGGTGACAAAGATGATCATGGTGCCCCGAAGATGGAGATCAAAGGAGCATGATGATATTGGCCATATCATGTCACTATTTGATTGCATGTGATGTTTATCATGTTTTTGCATCTTTTTTGCTTAGAACGACGGTAGCAAGTAGGATGATCCCTTATAATAATTTCAAGAAAGTGTTCACCCTAACTGTGCACCGTTGCGAAGGTTCGTCGTTTCGAAGCACCACGTGATGATCGGGTGTGATAGATTCTTACGTTCGAATACAACGGGTGTTGACGAGCCTAGCATGTACAGACATGGCCTCGGAACACACGCAATACACTTAGGTTGACTTGACGAGCCTAGCATGTACAGACATGGCCTCGGAACACAGAGGACCGAAAGGTCGAGCATGAGTCGTATAGAAGATACGATCAACATGGAGATGTTCACCGATCTTGACTAGTCCGTCTCACGTGATGATCGGACACGACCTAGTTGAGCTCGGATCATGTTTCACTTAGATGACTAGAGGGATGTCTGTCTGAGTGGGAGTTCATTAATAATTTGATTAGATGAACTCAATTATCATGAACTTAGTCTAAAATCTTTACACTATGTCTTGTAGATCAAATGGCCAACGTTGTCCTCAATTTCAACGCGTTCCTAGAGAAAACCAAGCTGAAAGATGATGGCAGCAATTATACGGACTGGGTCCGGAACCTGAGGCTCATCCTCATAGTTGCCAAGAAAGATTATGTCTTAGAAGCACCGCTAGGTGAAGCACCAATCCCTGAGAACCAAGACGTTATGAACGCTTGGCAGCAGCGTGCTGATGATTACTCCCTCGTTCAGTGCGGCATGCTTTACAGCTTAGAACCGGGTCTCCAAAAGCGTTTTGAGAAACATGGAGCATATGAGATGTTCGAGGAGCTGAAACTAGTTTTTCAAGCTCATGCCCGGGTCGAGAGATATGAAGTCTCCGACAAGTTCTTCAGCTGTAAAATGGAGGAGAACAGTTCTGTTAGTGAGCACATACTCAGAATGTCTGGGTTGCACAACCGCTTGTCTCAGCTGGGAGTTAATCTCCCGGATGACGCGGTCATTGACAGAATCCTCCAGTCGCTTCCACCAAGCTACAAGAGCTTTGTGATGAACTACAATATGCAGGGGATGGAAAAGACCATTCCCGAGGTATATTCAATGCTGAAATCAGCGGAAGGGGAGATCAGAAAAGAACATCAAGTGTTGATGGTGAATAAAACCACCAAGTTCAAAAAGGGCAAGGGTAAGAAGAACTTCAAGAAGGACGGCAAGGGAGTTGCCGCGCCCGGTAAACCAGTTACCGGGAAGAAGTCAAGGAATGGACCCAAGCCCGAGACTGAGTGCTTTTATTGCAAGGGAAGTGGTCACTGGAAGCGGAACTGCCCCAAATATTTAGCGGACAAGAAGAAGGCCGGCAACACCCAAGGTATATGTGATATACAAGTAATTGATGTGTACCTTACCAGTACTCGTAGTAGCTCCTGGGTATTTGATACCGGTGCGGTTGCTCATATTTGTAACTCAAATCAGGAACTACGGAATAAACGGAGACTGGCAAAGGACGAGGTGATGATGCGCGTCGGGAATGGTTCCAAGGTCGATGTGATCGCCGTCGGCACGCTACCTCTGCATCTACCCACGGGATTAGTTATAAACCTCAATAATTGTTATTTAGTGCCAGCTTTGAGCATGAACATTGTATCTGGATCTCGTTTAATTCGAGATGGCTACTCATTTAAATCTGAGAATAATGGTTGTTCTATTTATTTGAGAGATATGTTTTATGGTCATGCCCCGCTGGTCAATGGTTTATTTTTGATGAATCTCGAACGTGATGTTACACATGTTCATAGTGTGAATACCAAAAGATGTAAAGTTGATAACGATAGTCCCACATACTTGTGGCACTGCCGCCTTGGTCACATTGGTGTCAAGCGCATGAAGAAGCTCCATGCAGATGGACTTTTGGAGTCTCTTGATTACGAATCATTTGACACGTGCGAACCATGCCTCATGGGTAAGATGACCAAGACTCCGTTCTCCGGAACAATGGAGCGAGCAACCAACTTATTGGAAATCATACATACCGATGTGTGCGGTCCAATGAGTGTTGAGGCTCGCGGAGGATATCGTTATGTTCTCACTCTCACTGATGATTTAAGTAGATATGGATATGTCTACCTAATGAAACACAAGTCTGAAACCTTTGAAAAGTTCAAGGAATTTCAGAGTGAAGTCGAGAATCAACGTGACAGGAAAATAAAATTCTTACGATCAGATCGTGGTGGAGAATATTTAAGTCACGAATTTGGTACACACTTAAGGAAATGTGGAATAGTTTCACAACTCACGCCGCCTGGAACACCTCAGAGAAATGGTGTGTCCGAACGTCGTAATCGCACTCTATTGGATATGGTGCGATCTATGATGTCTCTTACCGATTTACCGCTCTCATTTTGGGGTTATGCTTTAGAGACTGCCGCATTCACTTTAAATAGGGCACCGTCTAAATCCGTGAGACGACACCGTATGAATTATGGGTATCCAGATCCCGCTGTTGGTTATTGACCGGAGAGGCGTCTCGGTCATGTCTGCATGTCTCCCGAACCCGTAGGGTCTACACACTTAAGGTCCGGTGACGCTAGGGTTGTAGAGATATATGTATGCGGAAACCCGAAAGTTGTTCGGAGTCCCGGATGAGATCCCGGACGTCATGAGAGGTTCCGGAATGGTCCGGAGGTGAAGAATTATATATAGGAAGTCCTGTTTCGGCCACCGGGAAAGTTTCGGGGGTTATCAGTATTGTACCGGGACCACCGGAAGCGTCCCGGGGGTCCACCGGGTGGGGCCACCTGTCCCGGAGGGCCCCGTGGGCTGAAAGTGGAGGGGAACCAGCCCCTAGTGGGCTGGGGCGCCTCCTTGGGCCTCCCCCCATGCGCCTAGGGTTGGGAACCCTAGGGGGGGGAGTTCCCCCTTGCCTTGGGGGGCAAGGCAACCCCTTCCCCCCTTGGCCGCCGCCCCCCCTTGGAGATCCCATCTCCTCGGGCTGCGCACCCCCCAGGGGGCCTATATAAAGGGGGGGCAAGGGAGGGCAGCACTACTACAGCCTTTGGCGCCTCCCTCCTCCCCTGCAACACCTCTCTCTCTCTCTCTCGCAGAAGCTCGGCGAAGCCCTGCCGGAGACCCGCTACATCCACCACCACGCCGTCGTGCTGTTGGATCTCCATCAACCCCTCCTCCCCCCTTGCTGGATCAAGAAAGGAGGAGACGCCGCTGCACCGTACGTGTGTTGAACGCAGAGGTGCTGTACGTTCGGCACTCGGTCATCGGTGATTTGGATCACGGCGAGTACGACTCCGTCATCCACGTTCATTGGAACGCTTCCGCTCGCGATCTACAACGGTATGTAGATGCACTCCCTTCCCCTCGTTGCTAGTAGACTCCATAGATGCATCTTGGTGAGCGTAGGAAAATTTTAAAATTATGCTACGATTCCCAACAGTTGTAGTTGTTTCATACATGCTATGTACTTGCTCTTGCCATGGATAGCTTCATAAACATGCCATGTTGCTGTAGGTATGCTTGTTTTGTTATGAATTGCCTTGTGGTGAGTGTATCAAGCTCACAAAGATGCCCTCATAATGTCTGTTTCTGCCATGATCTGTTTTCTGCGAAGTCTGAAACCTGTTAACGGAACTTGCTATGTTTACATGGTTGCCATCATATCTTCTAGTCCTTTTTGGCTTATGGTCAGTAAGGGACTTTTGTTCCATCCTTTTAGTAGATTCATTCCATTCCTTGTTTTGCTATGTTAAATTCCTGTAGCATGTTGATTTTGTGCTCTGAACATTGCTACCTGATGCTGTTTCAGGCATGTCCGGTAATTTCACCAAGTCTGTGAACCTGATATCTTTTGCACTTTTTCCATGCTTGTTTGAGCTTGTTATGTTGTGATCTAGCCGTAGCTCAGTGTTCATCTTTTGTCAAGCATGTTCTGTAGATTACTGCCATATGCTTTGTAGCTATGTTGGAGTGCTTTAGCATTGTTACTTGTTGCATTCTAAGTGTCATTCTAAGTGTTCATCGTTTATCATGCTGTTAATCACAGATTCGTGTTATTCTTGTTTTGCTTGCCATTTGCAAACCGTGCATCCGTTTCCTGTGATCTTTATATCGATTTCGACCGAAATCATCTCATCTTTCCAGTGGCATGCTTGGTATGCCAATTTACTGCCTTGTTCATCATTTTTCTTCTGGAGCACGCATATGCATCGCATATCACATCTCGCATATCATGCATGTTTTGCATCATGTTGCTTGTGCATTTCCCGTGATTGATTGTGGTTCCATTTGCTTGTGTTCTTGTCTTGGGTAGATCCGGGAGACGAGTTTGTGAACGAGGAACCTGTTGAGTACGCTTACGAGGATCAAGCTTTCGACAACTCTGAGAACCTTGCAGGCAAGATGACCATACCCTCGAAATCACTTCTATCTTTGCTTTGCTAGTTGTTCGCTCTATTGCCATGCTGCGCTACCTACCACTTGCTATATCATGCCTCCCATATTTCCATGTCAAGCTTCTAACCATCCTTTCCTAGCAAACCGTTGTTTGGCTAAGTTACCGCTTTTGCTCAGCCCTTCTTATAGCGTTGCTAGTTGCAGGTGAAGTTGAAGTTGGTTCCATGTCGGAACATGGATATTTTGGAATATCACAATATCTCTTATTTAATTAATGCATCTATATATTTTGTAAAGGGTGGAAGGCTCGGCCTTATGCCTGGTGTTTTGTTCCACTCTTGCCGTCCTAGTTTCCGTCATACCGGTATTATGTTCCTTGAGTTTGCGTTCCTTACGCGGTTGGGTGATTTATGGGACCCCCTTGACAGTTCGCCTTGAATAAAACTCCTCCAGCAAGGCCCAACTTTGGTTTTACCATTTGCCACCTAAGCCTTTTCCCTTGGGTTTTCGCGAGCCCGAGGGTCATCTTTATTTAAACCCCCGGGCCAGTGCTCCTCTGAGTATTGGTCCAACCTGTTAGTCGCCGGTGGCCACCAGGGGCAACTCTGGGCTCGTCTATCGGAAGCTTGGACAATCCGGTGTGCCCTGAGGACGAGATATGTGCAGCTCCTATCGGGATTTGTCGGCACATTCGGGTGGCTTTGCTGGTCTTGTTTTACCATTGTCGAAATGTCTTGTAAACTGGGATTCCGAGACTGATCGGGTCTTTCCGGGAGAAGGTTTATCCTTTGTTGACCGTGAGAGCTTATGATGGGCTAAGTTGGGACACCCCTGCAGGGTATTATCTTTCGAAAGCCGTGCCCGCGGTTATGAGGCAGATGGGAATTTGTTAATGTCCGATTGTAGAGAACTTGTCACTTGACTTAATTAAAATACATCAATCGTGTGTGTAGCCGTGATGGTCTCTTCTCGGCGGAGTCCGGGAAGTGAACACGGTTTGAGTTATGCATGAACGTAAGTAGTTTCAGGATCACTTCTTGATCTTTTCTAGCTTCTCGACCGTTGCGTTGCTTCTCTTCTCGCTCTCATTTGCGTATGTTAGCCACCATATATGCTTAGTGCTTGCTGCAGCTCCACCTCATTACACCATCCTTTCCTATAAGCTTAAATGGTCTTGATCTCGCGGGTGTGAGATTGCTGAGTCCTCGTGACTCACAGATTCTACCAAAACAGTTGCAGGTGCCGACGATGCCAGTGCAAATGACGCAACCGAGCTCAAGTGGGAGTTCGATGAGGAACGTGGTCGTTACTATGTTTCTTTTCCTGATGATCAGTAGTGGAGCCCAGTTGGGACGATCAGGGATCTAGCATTTGGGGTTATCTTATTTTCATTTGGATTTGACCGTAGTCGGTCTATATGTGTGGATTTTGGATGATGTATGAATTATATTTATGTATTGTGTGAAGTGGCGATTGTAAGCCTACTCTCGTTATCCCATTCTTGTTCATTACATGGGATTGTGTGAAGATGACCCTTCTTGTGATAAAACCACAATGCGGTTATGCCTCTAAGTCGTGCCTCGACACGTGGGAGATATAGCCGCATCATGGGTGTTACGGATGGACTGCATGATATGGGGTAGACTAAGCTCAAATCTCATTTGGTATGTTGCATCAAGGGTTGTGTGAGAGATGTTGCATACAACAAATGTTGTTTGGTAGTTTGTAGATATCTTTGACCCAAGGTGCTCTTACATGTATGTAAAATAATTGGAATATTGTTTTGGTGACATGAACTCCAACTCAGATATCTTTGTTGATTGAAGTGAAAAAATGGTCAAAATATAATCACATGCCTTCAAAATGGCAGAGATGGTTTGTTGAGGATATAGACCTTAGAGTCACCCGCCAGAAGGGGCCGGGTTACTCATAATGGTCATCGCCAGAAGCCCGGCGCCAAGCTTGAAGACGGTGGGCCAGAGATGGGCTTAAGACCCGGATATGGCTTAAGGCCCGTAGTTACAATCATTATTATGGTAGAACTTGTAGTGTAAGGCAAGAATAGTTGAGAGTCCGAGCCGGACACTCTGATGAGCCGGCCGGGACTCTGAGAGCTGCTGGGCGTCGACCTCCCTATATAAAGGGACGACCCGGCAGCGGTTTAAGGACAAGAGAGATCTCGTCGAGAGCCAGGCATAGCAGTTTAGCTCCCTGGTCATCGAAACCCTAATCAATACCACCTCAAACTGGACGTAGGCTTTTACCTTCACCGTAAGGGGCCGAACCAGTATAAACCCTCGTGTTCCTTGTCCCACTTAACCCCTTCAAGCTTCCTAGTTGCGATGGCTCCACGACTAAGTCCTAGCTCGAGGACATCTGCCGTGACAATTCCACGACAGTTGGCGCCCACCGTGGGGCCAGCGCACGGTGGATTTGAGTTCTTGAAGGGCAGCTTCGAAGGGCTCAAGGGATACGCTGTGGGCCGGATGACCAAGAGTCGTCGCGACAAGCTCTACATCGACGATGCAAACTGGGGCCCCGACGCCGGCTCAATTGAGTACGGGTACCGGGTCCCCTTCGGCAGAATTCATGTTTTCATTGGCAAGATTGGTGAGCCGGGCCCTGAGCCGGATCTCTGCGCCGATCTCGTCGAGACAGCTCAGCGTGCACGACCCGCCCGGGCCCGGCCTGCCTTAAGGCATGCTTTTGTGGGATGTATCCATGGAGGGCTCTCTGATCAATCTGGATCTGGTGATGAGACGGCCGCCGGCTCTGACGGCGAGTCGTCCACCGATGAGTCAAACTCGTTGTATCAACTTCAAGATGGCAAGCTCATGGGTTGTTCCGATGGTGACAGTATTCCGGACCCGTTTGAGCCGCCAAGCCGGGTTGGAATCTTCATGGCCGGTGCGCAGCCTGTTCAGAACCCTGCTGCTGGAGCGGGAAACCCGGTGCCCTCGCCGGCTCAGGTGCTAATGGATCTCACGGACAAGATGACGGCCCTGTTAACCGCCACGGTTGACCCGGCGGATCAAGCTCAGCATGATGCGGAGGTGGCACAGTTAAAGTTGGATCTAGTGAAAGCTAAGGAGGATCTGGCAGCAGAAGGGATCAGGATGGCTGCGGAGAGGGCGGCTCTCGATGCCCAAACCCAGTTGATTCAAGCGCAGTCCTTTCGGCTTACGATGGATCAAAACGCGTCCAATGAGGTCCTGAGAAGGAGGCATCAAAAGGCCCAATCTCGACTCCCTCCGGTTTACGATCCACGAAACCTCTTCAACACGCCGGGTGCAGGGTCTAGTAACCCGCCAGGGGTCATAGTGCCCGGGCCCAGGACCCCTATTCAGCCACAAGTGATGGGGCCTCCCCAAGTGCACCCTGCCCCGCCTCAGTACGTGCCAATACCACCGGGTCATTATGCTAACCCGCTGGAGAACATGGTCGCCGCGGCAGCACGGCTGGCGGCTCTCCCAATTGACAGTGACTCTCCGACGGCTATTGAAACCCGCCGGGTCAGGGAACTGCTTCAGACAGCACTGGTGCAGCAAGAGGCGTACTCCTACAGCCGGGACAGGATCCACTCGACCCCTCGTCTAGGCCGGAGCCCGAGTTACAGCAGACACATGGTCTCAGCGACCGGATCAAGTAACGTCCGACGCCATGACCCGCCCCCTGGCCATGGCCCGGCTCATAATGGAGCCTTTCACGCAGCAGACCAAGGCAGAGCGCGGCAAGAGGTGGAGCAGGTGCCTCAGTTGACGGCTTACCAGACTCCCCCGGCTTATCCGACGACTTCCGTCGACGTGGGTATCCCTACCAAGGCTGGGGGTGTCCCTTGTTTAGTGCCAGCTATCCGCAATGAACGTCTACCCAAGGACTTCAAAGGCCCTAGGAAGGTGCCTAATTACACGGCAGACTTACAACCCGCGGCCTGGATCGAGAGTTATGAGATGGCCATGGAACTGCTGGAGGTCAGTGAAGCGGCCATGTCTAAGTACTTCACCATGATGTTAGATGGGACTGCCCGCACTTGGTTGAAAGGGCTACCACCGAATTCCATTGGGTCTTGGGCTGAGCTGAAGGCCCGGTTCATCCAAAACTTCAAGGACACCTGTAGGCAGTCTATGTCAATTGTGGATTTGACTAACTGCAAGCAGCAGGAGGGTGAGTCTACGACACATTGGGTTTGCCGGGTTAAGGAGATAATACATTCCTCGGATAAGATGGATGCCGGCTCTGCAGTCTTAATGTTGGAGCAGAATTGTCGTTTTGTGCCCTTGAAGATGAAACTCGGGCGGCTTAAGCGCGACTGCAATGATATGGGTACACTGATGGCGGCTCTTGTCAAGTACGCCGATTCTGATGGTACCAAGGACCCCGCTTCAGATGATGAAAGGACAAGGAAGGGAAACAAGAACGACAATGGCAAGGGTCCTCAGCATAACCTGGGAAACCAAGGAGGAGGCAAGCGCAAGGCCGATGGCAGCCTAGGGTTTGTAGCCAACGCCAGCTCACAAGGTAATAACCAGCGGTGCAAGGGGAGGCCCCCTCCCCGAGCCAGCGGGTCAGGCCCGACGCTAGACCAGCTGTTGAATGAGCCTTGTCCAAGGCATGGCTCTAGAGAGAAGCCAGCTACCCATCTATGGAAGGATTGTGCAATCATGAAGGCCTTTAAGAATTACAATGGCCCGGGCGGCGGCTCAGGCGCCGCCGGCTTTCATGGCCCGGGCGGCAGCTCAAATTCTAATCCTCAGAATAGTCAAGGGGGCTTTAATCAGCAGTCTTGCCAGGGTCATCAACAGCAGCAGGGGGGTTATCAGACCAATCCATAGCAGCTTAGCGGTGGACAGTATCATGTGTTTACCACCAGTCTGTGTAAGCGAGATCAGAAGCTTCATAAGAGGGCTGTGAATGCTGTTGAGCCGGCGGTTCCACGCTACTTGCGGTGGTCTGAGCAGCCTATAGTGTGGAGTAGGGAGGATCACCCTCCCCGGGTGGATAACCCGGGCCACTTGGCCTTAGTGGTGGCTCCTCAGGTGGGAGGATATAAGTTCACGAAGGTGCTCATGGATGGAGGCAGCAGCATCAACATCCTCTATTATGAGACGTTCCGTCGTATGGGGTTGATTGATAAGAACCTCAGCCAGTCCAACACTATTTTCCACGGTGTGGTACCTGGTAAGTCGGCTTATCCAGTCGGCAAGATCGAGTTGGAAGTGGCCTTTGGAGATGAGAACAACTACAGGGTGGAGAAATTGACCTTTGAGGTGGTTAAGATAAGAAGTCCGTACCATGCCATATTTGGGCGGCCGGCTTACGCCAAGTTCATGGCACGGCCGTGTTATGTGTACTTACAGCTCAAGATGCCGGGCCACAATGGGACCATTACGGTTCACGGCAGCCGGAAAGTGGCTCTGGAGTGTGAGGAAGCCGATGCAGCTTATGCAGAATCTGTTTGTGCAACAGAGGAGTTGAAGTTTTACAAAGACAATGTTGACCCAACAGATATGACCTCTCTGAAAAAACCAACTACGGAAAATGAGCCGGCAATGAAATTTAAGTCGGCTGATGAAACTAAGCTTGTTGATTTTGTTCCAGGAGATTCATCTCAGCAGTTTAGCATCAGTGCCAATCTGGATCCAAAATAGGAAAGCGCGCTCATCGAGTTCATCCGTGAGAATAGGGTCATTTTTGCATGGAAGCCGTCTGACATGCCAGGTGTACCTAGAGAACTTGCTGAGCACACCCTCAATGTTGATCCGAAATTTAAGCCGGCCAGGCAATTCCTTCGGCGGTTTAATGAAGAGAGGCGGAAAGCTATTGGCGAAGAGGTGGCCCGGCTCTTGGCGGCCGGGTTTATTCTTGAAGTCTTTCACCCAGAATGGTTAGCTAACCCGGTGCTCGTACTCAAGAAGAACGGCACTTGGCGGATGTGTGTGGACTACACGGACTTAAACAAGGCGTGTCCGGCTGATCCTTTTGCCCTTCCCCATATTGATCAAATTATTGATGCTA
This sequence comes from Aegilops tauschii subsp. strangulata, assembly GCF_002575655.3. Classification (NCBI taxonomy): domain Eukaryota; kingdom Viridiplantae; phylum Streptophyta; class Magnoliopsida; order Poales; family Poaceae; genus Aegilops; species Aegilops tauschii. Next base: position 120,308,434 of record NC_053035.3, read on the forward strand.
CGGCAGGTTGTGCGCGCTTAAGTTTCTTGGATGCTTATTCCGGATATCATCAGATTAAAATGGCAGTTAAGGACCAGGAGAAGACGGCGTTCATCACTCCCTTTGGAGCCTTCTGCTATGTGTCTATGCCCTTTGGACTCAAGTGTGCACAGGCGACTTATCAGCGTTGTGTACAGAACTGTCTTCATAACCAGATTGGGTGCAATGTTCATGCTTATGTGGACGATATTGTGGTTAAGTCCATAAAAGAGGAAACCCTGATAGATGATTTAAGGGAAACCATTGATAATCTCCGGGTTTGCAAGATGATGCTTAACCCGGCCAAGTGTGTTTTTGGTGTTCCTGCAGGCAAACTCTTGGGTTTCTTGGTTTCTCACAGAGGCATTGAAGCTAACCCGGAGAAGATCAAGGCCATCACCTCCCTGGCTAAGCCGGCGTGTATAAATGATGTTCAGCGCTTGGCGGGTCGCATCGCTGCTTTGAGCCGGTTTATAAGCCGTTTGGGTGAGAAGGCTATGCCATTATACCAGTTGATGAAGAAAACTGATAACTTTGTCTAGAATGATGCAGCCAATACTGCTTTTGAGGAGTTGAAGAAGCAGCTGGCCGAGCCCCCAGTCCTTGCTGCTCCAGTTGACAAGGAGCCTCTATTGCTGTATGTGGCTGCTAACACACGAGCCGTCAGTGTGGCTGTGGTGGTGGAGCGCAAGGAAGAGGGTAAGGAGCATCCGGTTCAGCGGCCCGTTTATTATGTCAGCGAAGTGCTCATCGAGTCCAAACAGCGGTATCCGCATTGGCAGAAGCTTGTTTATGGGGTGTTCATGGCAAGCCGGAAGCTTAAGCATTATTTCCAGGGTCATCCAATCACTGTGGTCAGTTCTGCCCCTCTTGGTGATATCATTCAAAACAGAGAGGCCACAGGGAGAGTGGCTAAGTGGGCTATAGAGCTCGGACCCCATGGTCTGAAATACGTGCCACGCACTGCTGTTAAATCTCAGGCCTTGGTGGATTTCATCAATGATTGGACAGAGTCACAAGTGCCCGAGCAAAAGCCGGACAACACATATTGGACTATTCACTTTGATGGGTCCAGGCAGTTGGAGGGCTCGGGGGCTGGAGCCGTGTTGGCTTCCCCTAAAGGTGACAAGTTCCATTATGTGCTACAGTTGATGTTTCCTTGCACTAACAATGCGGCTGAGTACGAGGCCTTGCTCCACGGTCTTCGGATGGCTAAGGAGATGAGCTTGAGCCGGGTAAGGTGTTTCGGTGACTCAGACTTGGTGGCTCAACAAGTATCAGGAAAGTGGGATTCCAAGGACCCTCTCATGGCGGCTTATCGCCGCGAAGTTGATGCCATTGCTGGGCACTTTCAGGGTTACCAAGTAGAACACATCGATCGCAGGAAGAACGAGGCGGCTGATGCTTTAAGCCGGCTGGGCTCTCAGCGAAAACCGGTGCCGCCTAATACATTCCTGGACGTCCTGTATAACCCTTCTGTTAAGTTGCCTACAGAGGAAGATTTGGCTGTCCCTGACCCGGAGGCACGACTGGTGGCGGCTCTCCATATCATACCGGACTGGACAACGCCCTATTTGGCTTACATGACCCGGGGTGAGTTGCCTGAGGATGAAACGTTGGCCAGACAAATAACCCGGGGGTCTAAGTCAATGGTGGTCATCAATGGTGAGTTGCATCGCCATAGTGTTACGGGAGCGTTCCAGCGTTGTGTCTCTCCTGAGGAAGGTCAGGAGATCTTGCGCGAGATTCATGAAGGGGATTGTGGCCATCATGCCGGCTCAAAGTCTCTTGTGGCCAAGGCTTTTCGTCATGGTTTTTATTGGCTGACGGCTCATGCTGATGCGGAGGACTTGGTCAGTAAATGCGATGGTTGCCAAAGGTTCTCGCGACGGGCTCATGTGCCGGCTCAGGAGCTGAGGATGATCCCAATTACTTGGCCCTTTGCGGTCTGGGGGCTTGATATGGTTGGGCCTTTTAAAAGGTCCAAGGATAAGAAGACCCACCTCTTGGTGGCAGTTGACAAATTCACAAAGTGGGTGGAAGCTGAACCAGTTAGCAAGTGTGATGCAGCCACGGCGGTTCAATTTATGAAAAAAGGTAATTTTTCGCTTTGGCTTTCCGCACAGCATTATAACTGACAATGGCACCAATCTATCCAAAGGCGCCATGGAAGAGTTTTGTCAACGAGAGCATATCCGACTTGATGTTTCCTCAGTTGCTCATCCTCAATCCAATGGTCAAGCTGAGAGAGCTAATCAGGAGATTCTGAAGGGCATCAAGCCCCGGCTTTTGGTCCCTTTGCAACGGACGCCGGGTTGTTGGGTGGAGGAGTTGCCCTCCGTGTTATGGAGCATCAACACTACTCCTAACAGGTCTACCGGTTTCACGCCTTTCTTCATGGTTTATGGAGCAGAAGAAGTCCTCCCCAGTGACATCCGTCATGACTCACCTCGAGTGGCGGCTTATGTTGAGGCGGACAATGAACAGGCGCGCCAAGATGCTCTTGACTTGTTGGACGAACAGCGTGATGTGGCCGCAGCTCGTTCAGCAATTTACCAACAAGACCTGTGCTGCTATCATAGTCGCCGGGTTAAATCCCGGGTCTTCCAGGAAGGCGATCTGGTGCTCCGGCTCATCCAAGATCAAACAGATGCGCACAAGCTATCCCCGCCTTGGGAAGGGCCCTTTGTGGTCAGCAAAAATTTGCACAACGGGTCATATTACCTCATTGACATTCGGGAGCACAAAGATTCACGTAAGTCGGAGGAAGAGACCCGTCGGCCGTGGAACATAGCTCAGCTTCGGCCTTACTACACTTGAGCCACCGGCTCTCATAATGTACATATTTCTCCAAGCCATGTATATATTATGATAAAGCAATAAAGCAGGACCTCTGTCCTTTTTTCTCTTCCAAATGTGCACGTGTTGTTTTCATTGCAAGATTAACATGATAGCTTGAAGGAGGATCCGGCTTATGATCGTATTCGAATCTAGCCATAGGCAATAAGGTCACTTGGGGGCTTCCTGTTCAAACATAGGTCGTATTCGAACCAAAGAGAACATAGCTGTCGATACCCATGTGATTGGCAAAGTGTCGAGCTCATCGGGGAGTTTTCTTTGATCATATTTGAATCATAGTTTAACCTCTTTGGGAACCGACGTGGATCGTATTCGAATCAGCGTCGTTAAACAATTTTAAGTCATTTGGGGGCTTCCTGTTCAAACATGGGTCGTATTCGAACCAAAGAGAACATAGTTGTCGGTACCCTCTTGATTGGCATCGCCACACCCACTGGGGGCTATATGATCGTATTCGAATCCTAGCATAACCCCTTTGGGCCGGGTCTCTGGTCGTATTCGAACCGGAAGCCCATAAAGTTCTTCTGCTTTATAGCAAGTTTCTTCTGATTATTTCAAAGTGTGGACAGCCGGGTCTCACTTTGCCGGCTTAACGTTGATTTACAGTGTTAGTTATTAAGACAGGTAAACCAGAATTGAGGTACCAACCTTATTACCCGGGTTATCTAAACCGGAAGTATGCTTGCAGGCCGCTAAGTGTGTTATTACGGCTGTATTAAGGACATAATTGAGGTACAGTCTTTTTTGATTCGTATTCCGGGTTATATATCTAAAACATATGATTCTCAGTGCGGTAAGCCGCCTAGAGACTTGTGATTTGTCCTTTTATGCAGGATAGTTAAGGGCAACTATTTTGAGCTTAAGGAAAATAAATGATCAATCATGACCCGGAGAAATATAAAGGAGACAACTTCAATGGACTTCGGCATTCAACGCGTGCACGATGGCACGGCAGAGTTAAAGTGTTGGTCCTACTCTATTACAAGACTCATCGAGTCCAAAAGGGTGGAGCATTGTTTATAAGCCGCCTGTAGAGTTAACACGCTTGCTGGGTTGAAGTCTCCGGCTCATCCCTCTCTTCTCCTCCGGCTGTTCCCAAGGCCTGGAAAGTTGACGACTTCCAGTCGATGCCGCTCGGAGCTTCGAACTGAGCTTCCTCGTCAATTAACCCGGCCGGGTCAATCTCCGGGGCGAAGGTGTGCTGACGAGCCGGCGGGATTAAGTTGAGGGCTTCATAGCGCGGGGTCGGGATCCTCTGATTTTCCGCATTGTAACCCGGCTGGTACTTGGTCAGATCTGTGTCGTTTCCAATGAGGGTGGCCACCGGGCGCACGATCTTCACGCAGGCGGCAAAATCCCTTTGGTCGAAGGCTGTGCCGTCTTCCTTCAAACTTGGATAGCCAAGGGCAATGTCCGCCGGGTCTAGCTCTCGAAGGAACGCCTTGGCCCGCTCAGCGCGACGATCGCTCCGGTTCTTGCAGAGGCCCGTCGCAGCTCTTGGATATGTTGAGGCAGAACGGCGAGCCGGCGAAGAACTTCCGCCAGGTGAGTCGGCACCTCGTTGGATAGGGCCACCACAGCCAAGGCACGTTGTGACCCGGTGTAGAGTTGCTCCACCAGGGTGTACACGGCCTTCAGCTTGGTTACCACACTCTGGTTGAGGTTGGCGCTTCTGGAAACTGTTTAACAGGATAAGATAAGCCGCCGACAAGGATGAGTTATGAGATGTACAGATTCTGATCTTGATGAAAGCCGGTGAGATGACTTACCGAAGATTGCGGCTACCATCTAGGACACCTGGCGCTTTAAGCCGGAGAGTTCGGCGGTCTTCTCTGAGAGAGCTTTCTCCGCCTGTTCGGCCCGGTTCACCAGAGTGGCCTTCTCTTCGGCCCAGGCTCTCCGTTCAGCATCAAAGTTTGTCTTCAGCTGTTCTTGTGCAGCAATACTGGACACAAATTTGGCATTTGCTTTTCGGGTCTCCATTTCTTGCGTCTTCAGCCGGTTCTTCAGATCGGAGATGTCAGCTTCAAACTTTTTACAAGCAGCCTGCATAATTTCCGGGTTATAGGATGAACAGTTATTGCACACTTTTAAAGTCCCAAGCACTTTCCAAGCAAAGACACTTGGCACTTGGGGGCTAATGCATATTGAACGTTTCTATCTACAAATTGCCGGTGCAATTGAGTAAGCCGGAACTTAAGTCTACAACATATTCAGTCATAAGTCGTCGACTTGGGGGCTAGCATGGTAAAGGTAACTATGCAGTAAGTAAGAAGACAGAAGCATAATACCTCAGACTTCTGCTGAATCTGGTTCACCATGGCAAGCTCAGCATCCCGGCTCTTGTGTACTTGGCTGACGTAGCCGGAGACGAGTTCTCCGATGCTCAGGTTGGTGTAGTCGGTGAGGTCCAGATTAACCCGGCGGGGCTGAAGCAACTCCCCCTTGGCAGAACACTTGGCCAGTGCAGTAGGTCTCCCCGGCTCAACAAATTCCGTCCGGGTGATTACCACGTCCGGGTCATCTGCTAGTTGAGCCGAGCTGGAGGCCTCCGGGTTAACAGAAGCTTCTGCTATTGGCTTGTCGGTTGGGGCTGTGGCTTCCGGAGCAGAGGCAGCTGGAGGCTCTTGAGCGGCTACCTCTGGTTCAGGCAAGTCCGGCTCTTCGGCCGGCTTGTTCTTCTTCGCCTTCTTGGTAAGTTTTGCCTGGGCACTGAAAAGACAAAAAAGATTAAGCACAAAAGTGTAAGTAAAGACAAGTATGACATGAGATGGTCATCATTACCCGGGCACGGTCTTGAAAGCCGGCAGGTTCGACTGCATAGAGTCGCCAGAAGAAGGGGACGTTTCCTGATAATTTGAGTCAGAAGAATTGAGCGGTTGACGTATAACACCTGCCAAAGGATGAAAAGGGTACAACTTTGAGATCACCTCGGTCCGGCGTTTCCTCGATGCGTCAGGTAACCCGGAGGAGAGGTCAGTGTCTTTATTTGTCCGGGTGTGCCGCTGGCTTTCATGAACCTGTCGCTTCAAAATAAATTGAGGGTCTTGATAAGCTAAAGGATGTGAAAAGCTTACTTTCCGGGTTACCCTTCGGACTTTCAGCCTTGGCAAGGGCTCCGAGTCGGAGGAAAGTGACATTACCTCTTCAACCACCGGGTTACTTGCGCCGGTGTCATGGTTGATGAATAGTATGGATAAGGTGGACAAAAATAAATAGCAGATATAGCAAGAGCTTACAGGTTCAGGGGTTACCTCTGACTCGGAGCTGTCGCTTAATTGCATCAGCTCTGAAGCAGTTGGCCCACTTCCCTTCTTATGGGGAGCGGCTTTCTTGGCGGCTTTCTTCGCCTTTCTGGCTTTCTTGGCCGCCTCATGGTCATATTTGACCCGCCAGAACTTGTCATCAGCCTGAAAAATACAATGATGACTTCTTAAAACGATTCAGATGAAAGTTATATACAGAAGAAGATAAGATGTTCAGATCAGTGGCTTACCGCTGGGGCTGGGTTGGTCTTGCAGAAGGGGGCTAACCCGGTCCTCCCGCAGTCTGCCAGGCTCTCGTTCAAGAGAGCCTTGGTCATATCTTCTGCAACATCTTTAGGAAGATCGTTGCGGCTGTGTCTCTGGGGGTCATCCTTTTGGCCCGTGTACTCGCACATTAAGCCGGGGCGGCGGCTCAATGGGATCACCCGCCACGAGATCCAGACCCGGACCAGATCGATTCCGTTGAGACCATTGCCCAGGAGGGCCTTGATCTTGTTGATGGTGGGGAGCAAAGGTTGGCGCTCCGCTTGAGTCAGCTTGTCTCACAGTGGGTGTGTTGGTTCCAGACGCGAGGGGCGAAAGCCGGGCAACGGACTCTCATCAGCCGGCGACGTGTCTTGGCAATAGAACCACGTCTGGTTCCAGTCTTTGGGGTGGCTTGGCGGCTCTGCGTAAGGGAAAAGGCAGTCCCTCCGCCGCTGAATGGAGATGCCACCAAGCTCCAAACTTGGCCCATTGGCGCACTCATTCTGACGGTTTAGGTAGAAGAGCTCTCTGAAGAGCAGCAGGGTGGGCTCCTCTCCAAGGTAGACCTCGCAGAACACTTGGAAGTTGCAGATGTTGGACACCGAGTTAGGTCCTATATCTTGTGGCCACAGGTCAAAGAAGTTCAGCACGTCTCTAAAAAACTTTGAGCCGGGCGGTGCGAAGCCCCGGCTCATGTGATCCGCAAAAATGACCACCTCCCCGTCCTTTGGCTGTGGTCTCTCCTCTGACGGGTCAGGGGCACGGTAGGACATGACATCCTTCTTGGGCAGGTAGCCTGACTTGACAAAATCTGCTAACGTCTCGTTGGTGACATTGGACCTCATCTAGTTGCAAGTGATGGAGGCTTTAGGAGCTTTGGGAGGCATGGTGAAAGTCGGCAGCCTATGATAAAAGGAAATGGCCGTTTAACTATAAGCCGGAGGAAATTTACAGTTCAATGTTAAAGTGGCGGCTTATGGAGGGGACTAATGACATATATCTAGGTGCATCAGGTTATTTAAGCCGCCCAAGGTGTTGAGAGTAATTCAATTATCTACAGCCTTATCACAGATGAGCCGGAAAATTCTATGGCGCGTGGTCTCCTTTGAGTCGGAAGGTTCTACGGCGTGTGGTTTCTTTAAACCAGAAATGTAAGCCGCCATGGCTCAGCAAGTGCAGTTTTTTTTACTAAGTGTGGTGAAAACAAGTTTCACACATTGCGGTAAATAATTTGGATCAAGTGGTCAGCTGAAAAAGAAAATTTCTAGACCTAGAAACAGACGCGAGGGAGTTCTTGAGCTCGAACGAGGCCTTTATGCAGTGAAAAGAGGTCTACTTGCGTGTGAAATGGGTGCTAAAACATCTACCGCAGTGGTTCTATACAGGGCTAAGATCAAAAAAGGGCAGTAAAAATGAAAACTACCGGAGCTTGTGGAAGACGGCGACGAACACGGACGAACACGGACGAACCCTACTGCAGATCTGTTCTACGGGGTAGCGAGGACTTACCGGTGCTGAAGAAATGCGGAGGTTGCCGCCGTTTGTCTGGACCGAGTCAGGGTGATGCAGTGGCCAAGGTTGACGAAGACCGGGGGCGCGGCGGCGGCGGCGGAGTCCGAGCTCGAGCGGAGGAACAGTGGCGCGAGGAGGAAGAAGAGTGGCTGAAGGCCCGTCGGGCCGGGCTATTTATAAGGGCGAGCTCATAAGTGGGCGCGAGAAACGAGGAGACCGCGGCGTGGTTATCTCCCCATAAAACGCCTCGATTTTCGGGATGGCAGTAAAGATAAGATCCGTTGCGGATCTGGTGGAGTAAAAAAACGGGCTTAATGGAAGATGATGTCACGGCGGATTACCCGGAGTCCAGAGGATGACGTCACGCCGGGTTATGGCCTTCACACAAATGGTAAGCCGGAGATTTTTTCTATCGAAAGAATTGAAGATTGACATGAGCCGGCTCAAATCAATCTGGGGCCTAATGTTGAGGATATAGACCTTAGAGTCACCCGCCAGAAGGGGCCGGGTTACTCATAATGGTCATCGCCAGAAGCCCGGCGCCAAGCTTGAAGACGGTGGGCCAGAGATGGGCTTAAGACCCGGATATGGCTTAAGGCCCGTAGTTACAATCATTATTATGGTAGAATTTGTAGTGTAAGGCAAGAATAGTTGAGAGTCCGAGCCGGACACTCTGATGAGCCGGCCGGGACTCTAAGAGCTGCGGGGCGTCGACCTCCCTATATAAAGGGACGACCCGGCAGCGGTTTAAGGACAAGAGAGATCTCGTCGAGAGCCAGACATAGCAGTTTAGCTCCCTGGTCATCGAAACCCTAATCAATACCACCTCAAACTGGACGTAGGCTTTTACCTTCACCGTAAGGGGCCGAACCAGTACAAACCCTCATGTTCCTTGTCCCACTTAACCCCTTCAAGCTTCCTAGTTGCGATGGCTCCACGACTAAGTCCTAGCTCGAGGACATCTGCCGTGACAATTCCACTACATGGTTGGAGTTTAAAAAAATCACATGTCTACATATTAGCAAAGGCAAAGCACCAGAATCCTCATGACTGCACACAAAATAATTATCCTGTACAGTTTGGATTCACATAATTAAATGGAGTCACAAATCCGTTGTAGTTCAAGTCACATAATCTAGTGCATATTACAGTCCAACAAAGGAGCATTGATACTCCACACAGTCTGGCTCACATGGGAAAAAGAGCATCAATTCTCCACAGCACTCCACACAATCTAGTCCTGCTACAGTCCAACAATCTCAAATCCGTAGTGGAAAAGGAGGTTGGGGGTAGATCCCAGCTTATTGATCTCTACTCCACATGGTGCGATGGGAGAAGGACGCATCGGGGTCAGCCATGCGCAGGCTCGACGAACCGGACGCAGCCACCTGTTGGGCCCACATGTGCAGGCTCGGGGTTTGCCCAGCACTGCACATGGCTGGCCCCGATGCGTCCTTCTCCCATGTCCCCATCAGGGGTAGAGATGTATAGCGTGGGATCTGTTCCCAGCCTTCTTTTGCACTACGAATTTTAGATGGTTGGACTGTGGTAGGACTAGATTGTGTGGAGTGATGTGGAGAATTCATATTTTTTCCATCCGTGTGGAGTATTGATGCTCTTTTGTTGGACTGTAATATGCATTTCTGTTGGACTATAATATGCACTAAATTATGTGGACTTGGACTACAACGGATTTGTGGCTCTTTTTAATTATGTGAACTCATTGTACACGATAATTATGTTGTGTGCACTCTTGAGGATTCTGGTGCAATGCTTTTGCTAATATGTAGACATGTGATTTTTTTCTTTTAACTTCAACCATCTATGCCATTCTAAAGACATGTGATTTTTTTACTTCAATTAGCAAAGATATTTGAGTTGGAGTTCATGTCATCAAAACAATCTTTCAATTATTTGACATACATGTCCAAGCACCTTGAATCAAAGATATCTAAATACTACCAAACAATATTTGTTGTATGCAACATGTCTCATACAACCCCAATGAAACATACGAAACGAAAATCTAAGCTTAGTATGCCCATATCATGCGGTCCACTAAACATACTTCTCTACTCCTTGAATCCGCTCAACGAGGCCTGTCTCAGCCAAGCTCTTTCATGCGATGCAGGCTAGAGCCTCCCAAAGAATCAAACACGCCCATGTTCATGTGGCGTTTGTGGCGTCGTTGGACGACTGTAAAAGACAGTGAACGAGAGCTTAAGGGTGTGTTTGATTCTCGTAGCAAATTTTGCATGCATTGTAGACCCAGTTGGTCCTGCCTGAGGGGAAATAGGCAAAAAAACAACATACGTGTGTTGTTTGTTTGCGTGCATACCTCTAGCTTGCCTGGGGCATAGCGAAACTTGGACTATTTGGTTGTCCGCTTGTTTAGGTGGAAGCACAAGGCATGGTGTTTGGTTCCATGCAACACCTGTTGTCTGGTAACCTCTTCGGCGAGGTGGTGAGGTTACCAGCACACAAGGCATGTAGAACAACCCAAAGACACAAAAAAGATAGCATATTAACACAGTTCTAAACCATAGAAAGCGGTTTTAAAGATAATACCAGACTTAAACATAGCAGTTTCAAGCAAAGTAGTACGCCATAGTCGATCCTAAGCCAGCTGGAGCAACGGAGAGATGTCCTAGATATTCACGATGAAGGCGTTGTTGTGCATCCCGCACTTGGTCACCACTTCAATGTCGTCGTTGTTGAAGACGAGGACTTTGAGCGTGTCGGGAGTCAGCAACTTGAAGGTCATCATGTCCCCGATCTTGATTTGATGGACGGCGGCGAAGGTGGCCTAACCATGATCGAGGGTGACCCTACCGTTCATCAGCCTCACAGTGACCCTCCATGAGCAGTCGTGTCTGTCTTCATCTTGAATTCTGTCGGCATGGCCGGGGAGTGCTTGGTGAAGTCTAGGGAAATTAGTATGCAGTCAAGATTCGGGGCAAGGATCACCTTGCAGAAGTGAGTTGTCCCACCCTTCTCATGGTAGTGCCCATAGTCTTGGCCCTTGTCGCTAGGGGGCTCCTCCAGCACCATGTCGTCGATCGTGGGCGGCACATCCTCGGCCGTGTGCGACCAGACCTCCAATTGCAGCACCACCTCATTACCCTTGTTCCCCGTCTTGATTTGTGTTATGAACAAAACAAAGTTCATGGTGTTATGAAGAGTGCAGAGTTCAAAGGTTGATTGGCATTAAAACCTATCGTCCAAAGCCCCTATATTTACCCAACCCGATGTTCACTACTTACCTACAACCGCACTCAGCTAACCCTCTCTATTTCTCACTCTTCCTCCTATCCACCGCCATGAACTCCAACTCCAACCCAACCCTTTCCCTTGGGGCAGTGGATGGATCTTCCTTGGGTACTTGCTCAGTGACCGCACCAAGTTTGAGAACACCATGAAAAGTGTGCTCGAACTTCAGCAACATCGAAGGCATGCACAAGGAGGCTGGCGATGTGGTCAAGAAGACGACGATGGAGGAGTTCATGACACTGATTCCTGACCTAGCGAAGCATGCTATGCAGTCGATATCCTTCGCTGGGCCATGAATCAGGCTAACTCCGGCGATACTAGAGAGAGAGCAAGGTGGGCCAAGTATAGGGAGTAGAGGGCTCCTCAAGACTAGTGTGTCGGAGCGTACTGGAATAGGACTTTGTGAAGGAAATATGCCCTAGAGGCAATAATAAAATTGTTATTTATATTTCCTTATATCATGATAAATGTTTATTATTCATGCTAGAGAATTGTGTTAATCGGAAACTTGAGACATGTGTGAATACATAGACACAACAAAGTGTCCCTAGTATGCCTCTACTTGGCTAGCTCGTTAATCAAAGATGGTTAAGTTTCTTGACCATAGACATGTGTTGTCATTTGATGAACGGGATCACATCATTAGGAGAATGATGTGATGGACAAGACCCACCCATTAGCTTAGCATAACGATCGTTAAGTTTTATTTCTATTGCTTTCTTCATGACTTATACATATTCCTTCGACTATGAGATTATGCAACTCCCGAATAACGGAGGAAACCTTGTGTGCTATCAAACGTCGCACCATAACTGGGTGATTATAAAGATTCTCTACAGGTGTCTCCGAAGGTGTTTGTTGGGTTGGCATAGATCGAGATTAGGATTTTTCACTCCGAGTATCGGAGAGGTATCTCTGGGCCCTCTCGGTAATGCACATCACGATAAAGAGACTTGCCGGTAACGAGATTGAACTAGGTATGAGGATACCGACGATCGAATCTCGGGCAAGTAACATACCGATGACAAAGGGAATGACGTATGTTGTCATTGCGGTTTGACCGATAAAGATCTTCGTAGAATATGTAGGAACCAATATGAGCATCCAGGTTCCGCTGTTGGTTATTGATCGGAGATGTGTCTCGGTCAGGTCTACATAGTTCTCGAACCTGCAGGGTCCGCACGGTTAACATTCGATGACGATTTGTATTATGAGTTATGTGTTTTGGTGACCGAAGATTGTTCGGAGTCCCGGATGAGATCACTGACATGAAGAGGAGTCTCGAAATATTCGAGAGGTAAAGATTGATATATTGGACGATAGTATTCGGATACCGAAATGGTTTCAGAGCGTTTCGGATATTTATTGGAGTACCGAGGGGTTACCGGAACCCCCCGGGGAAAGTAATGGGCCACTATGGGCCATATGGGAGAGAGAGAGGGCAGCCCACAAGGGGTGGCGCCCCCCCATGGGCAGTCCGAATTGGACAAGGGGAGGGGGCGCGACCCCCTTTCCTTCCCCCTCTCCCTCTGCTTCCCCCTTTCCCCCTCCGTAAGAAGGAAGGGGGGGCGACTAGGACTAGGAGTCCAAGTCGGTTCCCCCCCATGGCGCGCCCCTAGGGCCAGCCTCCTCCCTCTCCTCCTTTATATACGGGGGCAGGGGGCACCGCAAAGCACATCAATTGTTTCTTAGCCTTGTGCTCTGCCCCCTCCATAGTTTACTCCTCCGGTCATATTGTCGTAGTGCTTAGGTGAAGCCCTGCGCGGATCACATCACCATCACCGTCACCACGCCGTCGTGCTGACGAAACTCTCCCTCGACACTTTGCTGGATCAAGAGTTCGAGGGACGTCAGCGAGCTGAATGTGTGCAAAACTCGGAGGTGCCGTACGTTCGGTGCTTGATCGATTGGCGCGAAGACGTTCGACTACATCAACCGCGTTAAGCTAACGCTTCCGCTTTCAGTCTACGAGGGTACGTGGACACACTCTCCCCCTCTCATTGCTATGCATCTCCTAGATAGATCTTGCGTGATCGTAGGAATTTTTTTGAAATTGCATGCTACGTTCCCCAACAGTGGTATCAGAGCCAGGTCTATTCATAGATGATATGCACGAGTAGAACACAAAGAGTTGTGGGCGATCATAGTCATACTACTTACCACCAACGTGTTATTTTGATTCGGCGGTATTGTTGGATGAAGCGGCCCGGACCAACCTTACATGACCACGTTCATGAGACCGGTTCCACCGACAGACATGCAACTTGTTTTGCATAAAGGTGGCTGGCTGGTGTATGTTTCTCCAACTTTAGTTGAATCGAATTTGACTACGGCCGGTCCTTGTTGAAGGTTAAAACAACAAACTTGACAAAAAATCATTGTGGTTTTGATGCATAGGTAAGAACGGTTCTTACTAGAAGCCCATAGCAGCCATGTAAAACTTGCAAAAACAAAGTAGAGGACATCTAACTTGTTTTTGCAGGGCATGTTGTGATGTGATATGGTCTAGACATGATGTGATATACATTATTGTATGAGATGATCATGTTTTGTAAAAGTTATCGGCAACTGGCAGGAACCTTATGGTTGACGCTTTATTGTATGAAATGCAAACGCCGTGTAATTGCTTTACTTCATCACTATGCGTTAGCGATAGTTGTAGAAGCAATAGTTGGCGAGATGACAACGACGCTACGATGGAGATTGTGACGCCTGGGTAATTAAGCTACAGTAATCCCACGCTAATGGTGCCACGTTACCTCCGTTACTATTGCTAATCTATCGTTAGATCAAAACCGGTCCAAAATTCCAATTCAAAATTTGGTAAATAATAAAAGTTTTCAAACATTAAAATAAAAAATTTCGGTTTGTACTAAATATTACATAGATAATTATGGTGTAGAAGACACAGTTTTATAAAATGCATAAATATTTTAAATTGAATTAAAACAGAAGAGAAAATAAATAAAAGAAAGAAAATACAAAAGAGAAAAAGAAAAGACCAAAAAATATATATAAGAGAAAGCCCCCCAAGGCCTTAGTCATCTGGGTGGCCCAACCCAACAGCCCACCTCCCCCGGTCGCCTCCCTCCTCTCTGTTCACCCGACCCAGCGGCCGCGCTCGCCGGTCGCCACCGAACCCTGTCGCTGTCCCCGTCGGGGAAGGGATAAGGGCGACGTCCCCTCGACCCCTTGGGCTCCCCGCACCCACTCACTCCCCCTGGACAGCCCCTCTCCCCTCTCTCCCTCTGGCCTCGCCCCCTTCTCCAGATCAACCTCGCCCCGACTCACTGTCACCGCCGCGTTGCTGCGCCACCGCGGCCACCGTGCCCTCCTCGCCGCCCCGATGTGTCCACGAGCCCCACGACCGTCTTCTGCTTCGTCTGCACCAACGACCTCAAGGCGGGAGCCAACCCAGCGCCGGATCCCCTTCGTCTTCCTCCTTGACGGCCACCACACGACCTCGCGGCCGATCTGCTGCACCGGACCTCCCCGAGCCCTCTACCTAGACCCCACGCTCCCGCGGTGAGCTCCTGCGCTGAACGGGCCGTCCCCTGCCCTCTCTAGCCGCCCGTAGCCACTACCCCGATGAAGCCCGAACCACCGCCGCCTCGTTTGGTCGCCGGCGCGTCTCCGGTGACCTTTTGGTCACGGGCTAGTGCCCAACGTGCTCGCCGCGCTGCTTAGAGAACGCCTAGCCCTTCCGTTCAAGCTGCTACACGCCGTAGCGTCGTCTCCGTCGAGCACCCGTACGCGCCGCCGCCTCTGCTCGTCGCCGGCGCCGATTCCGGCCAAGTCCGGCTGCGCTACCGCCACCACTCGACGCGCGGCATCGTCAGCGTTCAAACGCAAGCAAAACCACGCAAAACGGTGCCCCGTAGCGAATTTCCGAGCGTCTCCGGCGAACTCGCCGCCGTGGAGAGCTCGTCGGCGCAACTCCGGCGCGGGCCGCCGACGTGGCCAACCTGGGGCCACCACCAGGGTCACTGGCAGCTGGGTCCCGCGGGCCCAGTTGGCTGGTTGACCGGGTCAATTGTGCTGACTGTGCACGGTTGACCAGACATGTGGGCCCCCTACTATTAATTAGTCTAATAATGTTTTACAAATAAAAGTAATTAGTTTAACCTAAAACACTCACTGACACCCGGGGCCCACACCTCTAATTGACCCTGCTAGATTAGTTAATCCACTGTTAAGCCAACAGAGGCTGACATGTGGGTCCCAGTGGCCCCACTGGGCAGTTTGACCTGGTCAGCCGTCCTGTTGACTGCTGACGTCACAGTGATGTCATGCTGACGTAGTAATTCCATTCTGTTAATTTAATTAATTCCAGAATTTGTTTAAACTTTTAAAATTAATATAAAATAATCTGTAACTCGGATGGAAAAACTGTGTACATGAAAGTTGCTCAGAACGACGAGACGAATCCGATTACGCAGCTCGTTCGTCCGCCACACATCCCTAGCATAGCAAACACACAACTTTCCTCCTCCGGTTCATCTGTCCGAAAACGCGAAACACCGGGAATACTATCCCGGATGTTTTCCCCCCTTCGCCGGTATCACCTACTACCGCGTTTGGGCACACCTAGCCTCACGCCTTGTCATGTCATGCATCGTTATGCATCTGTTTGCATTGTATTCATTGTTTCTTCCCCCTCTTCTCTCCGGTAGACTACGAGACCGACGCCGCTGCTGGTGCCCCGACCGACTACGCTGTTGACGACCCCTCCTTCTTGCCAGAGCAATCAGGCAAGCCCCCCCTTGATCACCAGATATCACCTATTCTTCTCTATACTGCTTGCATTAGAGTAGTGTAGCATGTTACTGCTTTCGGTTAATCCTATTCTTTTGCATAGCATGTCATTGTTGCTACAGTTGTTACCCTTACCTGCTATCCTACTGCTTAGTATAGGAGGCTAGTGTTCCATCAGTGGCCCTACACTCTTGTCCGTCTGCCATGCTATACTACTGGGCCGTGATCACTTCGGGAGGTGATCACGGGTATATACTATATACTTTATATACATGACACATGTGGTGACTAAAGTCGGGTCAGCTCATTGAGTACCCGCAAGTTATGGGCACAGTTATGGGCACTCGGCGTCGTGGTATCAGCCGAAGCTCTTTTTGACGTCAGCGACTGAGTGGCGCGCGCCGCATTGGACCGTAAGCTCGCGCTTGTATTAAGGGGGCTAGGTCTGCTTCCGGCCGCGTACGCAACGTGCAGGTGTTCAATGGGCGATGGGCCCAGACCCCTGCGCGCATAGGATTTAGACCGGCGTGCTGACCTCTCTGTTGAGCCTAGGCGGGGCTGCGACGTGTTGATCTTCCGAGGCCGGGCATGACCCAGGAAAGTGTGTCCGGCCAAATGGGATCGAGCGTGTTGGGAAATGTGGTGCACCCCTGCAGGGAAGTTTATCTATTCGAATAGCCGTGTCCCTCAGTAAAAGGACGACCCGGAGTTGTACCTTGACCTTATGACAACTAGAACTGGATACTTAATAAAACACACCCTTCCAAGTGCCAGATATAACCTGGTGATCGCTCTCTAACAGGGCGACGAGGAGGGGATCGCCGGGTAGGATTATGCTATACGATGCTACTTGGTGAACTTACCATCTACTCTCTTCTACATGCTGCAAGATGGAGGTGGCCAGAAGTGTAGTCTTCGACAGGATTAGCTATCCCCCTCTTATTCTGGCATTCTGCAGTTCAGTCCATCGATATGGCCCTTTACACATGTACCCATGCATATGTAGTGTAGCTCCTTGCTTGCGAGTACTTTGGATGAGTACTCACGGTTGCTTTTCTCCCTCTTTTCCCCCTTTCCTTTCTACCTGGTTGTCGGAACCAGATGCTGGAGCCCAGGAGCCAGACGCCACCGTCGACGACGACTCCTACTACACCGGAGGTGCCTACTACTACGTGCAGGCCGCTGACGACGAGAAGGAGTAGTTAGGAGGATCCCAGGCAGGAGGCATGCGCCTCTTTCGATCTGTATCCCAGTTTGTGCTAGCCATCTTATGGCAATTTGTTTAACTTATGTCTGTACTCAGATATTGTTGCTTCCGCTGACTCGTCTATGATCGAGCACTTGTATTCGAGCCGTCGAGGCCCCTGGCTTGTATGACTTATTTTTATTTTTAGAGTTGTGTTGTGATATCTTCCCGTGAGTCCCTGATCTTGATCGTACACGTTTGCGCGCATGATTAGTGTACGGTCAAATCGGGGGCGTCACAAAGATCAAGGTGTCAAGCCGGTGACGATGGAGATCGTGACAGTGCTTTGGAGATGGAGATCAAATGCACAAGATGATGATGACCATATCATATCACATATTTTGATTGCATGTGATGTTTATATTTTATGCATTTATTTTTCTTAGTAGGGCGGTAGCATTATAAGATGATCCCTCACTAAAATTGCAAGGTATAAGTGCTCTCCGTGAGTATGCACCGTCGCGACAGTTCGTCGTGTCGAGACACCACATGTTGATTGGGTGTGATAAGCTCTACGTTCACATACAACGGGTGCAAGACAGTTTTGCACGTGTGGAATACTTGGGTTAAACTTGACGAGCCTAGCATGTACAGACATGGCCACGGAACACTGAGACCGAAAGGTCGAACGTGAATCATATAGTACATATGATCAACATAAAGATGTTCACCATTGAAAACTACTCCATCTCACGTGATGATCGGACATGGTTTAGTTGATATGGATCACATGATCATTTAGATGACTCGAGGGATGTCTATCTAAGTGGGAGTTCTTAATTAATATGATTAATTGAACTTAAATTTATCATGAACTTAGTCCTGATAGTTTTTGCATATCTATGTTGTAGATCAATGGCCTGTGCTACCGTTCCCTTGAATTTTAATGCGTTCCTAGAGAAAGCTAAGTTGAAAGCTGATGGTAGCAACTACACGGACTGGGTCCGTAACTTGAGGGTTATCCTCATTACTGCATAGAAGAATTACGTCCTCGACGCACCGCTAGGTGCAAGGCATGCTGCAGGAGCAACTCCGGACGTTATGAACGTGTGGCAAGCTAAATCTGATGACTACTCGATAGTTTAGTGTGCCATGCTTTACGGCTTAGAATCGGGACTTCAAAGACGTTTTGAACGTCATGGAGCATATGAGATGTTCCAGGAGTTGAAGTTAATATTTCAAGAAAATGCCCGAGTTGAGAGATATGAAGTCTCCAACAAGTTCTATAGCTGCAAGATGGAGCAGAACAATTTTTGTCAGTGAACACATACTCAGCATGTCTAGGTACCATAACCACTTGACTCAGCTGGGAGTTAATCTTCCGGATGATAGTGTCATTGACAGAGTTATTCAATCACTGCCACCAAGCTATAAAGGCTTCGTGGTGAACTATAATATGCAAGGGATGAACAAGACGATTCCCGAGCTCTTCGCAATGCTCAAGGCTGCGGAGGTAGAAATCAAGAAGGAGCATCAAGTGTTGATGGTTAACAAGACCACTAGTTTCAAGAAAAAGGGAAAAGGAAAGAAGGGGAACTTCAAGAATAGCAAGCAAGTTGCTGCTCCTGGGAAGAAGCCCAAGTCTGGACCTAAGCCTGAAACTGAGTGCTTCTACTGCAAAGGGACTGGTCACTGGAAGCGGATTTGCCCCAAGTATTTGGCGGATAAGAAGGATGGCTAAGTGATAGGTATATTTTACATACATGTTATTGATGTGTACCTTACTAATGCTCGTAGTAGCGCCTGGGTATTTGATACTAGTTCTATTGCTCATATTTGCAACTCGAAACAGGGGCTACAGATTAAACGGAGATTGGCTAAGGACGAGGTGACGATGCGCGTCGAAAATGGTTCCAAGGTCGATGTGATCGCCGTCAACACGCTACCTCTACATCTACCTTCAGGATTAGTTTTAGACCTGAATAATTGTTATTTGGTGCCAGCGTTGAGCATGAACATTATATCTGGATCTTGTTTGATGCAAGACGGTTATTCATTTAAATCAGAGAATAATGGTTGTTCTATTTATATGAGTAATATCTTTTATGGTCATGCACCCTTGATGAGTGGTCTATTTTTGTTGAATCTCGATCGTGGTGATACACATATTCATAATATCCGTACCTAATAATAAAAGGGCTATTGCTTCTTACCACCGTAATTTCATCCGTTTTTCGTCCGTCCGTCGTCGGTCCACTTCATCCATATTATTTTCTGTATCCGAGGTGGTACTAATCTTACTCTTCATACGAGCACGCAATCAACTTTTACTTTATGAGTCACAATTTTTGCACAAAGCCAGCCCACTTATGCTTACCACGCAGCCGGCCCATGGCAAGGCAAAATAGGTGATCAACTTTTATGCGTCAGAATTTTTGCAGCCGGCCCATGGCAAGGCAAAATAATATTTGCTGGTGGGTGGAGTCGAACTCAAGGTCACGGCCAGCTGAGCTGTCAAGTGTTATGTCTAAAATAACGGTTGGTTTGCCTACTGAATAGTCCCACCTTGGTTATTTACACACAACCCTTCCAGTTTATATACATCTTTCAGCTTTTTTTGTAGCAAGGAGTTGTCTTTGGAATCAATAACCAAAAGATAAAAGCGAGTTCCAACATGCAAGGTGCGAGAATTAACAACCTTAGATGAAAAAGAAAGAGAATCTGACCCAGAAAGGAACCGACAACGGACGACCAACGCGCCGGATACAAGTCCATGAACAACAATAAAGGGACGACCATGTTAATCTTGTAGTTTTGGAACTGATTAAACATGTCTAGCATGATTTTTCTGTTATCTAGGACTAGCTAGAAAAATTATTGTTGGGATGATATTTTCAATGATTACAATAGTATTATAGTGTAGCCATCTAACATAACAATGATTTTCCTTTTTATGGAGTATAAGTTAATATTGGCCAAAAAATATATTTTAGTCACATCTTTTTTTTCATCAGAGATGCATATGGCTGTGAAATGACTTACAAGACATAAGTTGCACCAAGGACGAGAAAAAATATTACTAAGTTTGTATAGGTTGAAGTCTGGATATTGTCCATATTATTGTTCGATGCAGATAAATTCTCTTGATCATCGCCATGATATTGACCACCTTCCGCACTTCACATCCCAACACCGTATTAAAATAGAAGACGTTAACATGTATGGGTCTTGAGTCGTACTTGTTGGGCTAGGAGCATGTAAAAATTATTTTCTTCCGTTGCAACGCACGGGCCATTTTCCTAGTTGATGCCAAAAGATGCAAAGTTAATAATGATAGTGCAACATATTCGTGGCACTGCCGTTTAGGTCATATTGGTGTCAAGCGCATGAAGAAACTCCATGCGGATGGGCTTTTGGAATCACTTGATTATGAATCACTTGATGCTTGCGAACCATGCCTCATGGGCAAGATGACTAAAACTCCGTTCTCCGGAACAATGGAGCGAACCACTGACTTATTGGAAATAATACATACTGATGTATGCGGTCCGATGAGTGTTGAGGCTCGCGATGGGTATCGTTATTTTCTGACCTTCACAGATGATTTGAGCAGATATTGGTATATCTACTTAATGAAACACGTCTGAAACATTTGAAATGTTCAAAGAATTTCGGAGTGAAGTGGAAAATCATCGTAACAAGAAAATAAAGTTTCTACGATCTGATCGTGGAGGCGAATATCTGAGTTACGAGTTTGGTCTTCATTTAAAACAATGTGGAATAGTTTCGCAACTCACGCCACCTGGAACACCACAGTGTAATGGTGTGTCCGAACGCCGTAACCGTACTTTATTAGATATGTTGCGATCTATGATGTCTCTTACCGATTTACCACTATCGTTTTGGGCTTATGCATTATAGACAGTTGCATTCACGTTAAATAGGGCACCATCTAAATCCGTTGAGACGACACCATATGAATTGTGGGTTGGCAAGAAACCTAAGCTGTCGTTTCTTAAAGTTCGGAGTTGCGATGCTTATGTGAAAAAACTTCAGCCTGATAAGCTTGAACCCAAATCGGAGAAGTGCGTCATCATAGGATACCCAAAAGAAACTGTTGGGTACACCTTTTATCACAAATCTGAAGGCAAGATATTTGTTGCTAAAAATGGATCCTTTCTAGAGAAGGAGTTTCTCTCAAAAGAAGTGAGTGGGAGGAAAGGAGAACTTGAGGAGGTAATTGTACCCTCTCTCGAGTTAGAAAGTAGTTCATCACAAAAATTAGTTCCAGTGATGCCTACACCAATTAGTGAGGAAGTTAATGATGATGATCATGAAACTTCAGATCAAGTTACTACCGAAACTCGTAGGTCAACCAGAGTACGTTCCACACCAGAGTGGTACGGCAATCCTGTTCTGGAAGTCATGTTACTAGACCATGACGAACCTACGAACTATGAGAAAGCGACGATGAGCCCATATTCTACGAAATGGCTTGAGGCCATGAAATCTGAGATGGGATGCTGATACGTCCATTTTGCATCATGTTTTCTTACTGTTATTTATAATGTTTTTACACATAATAATGTTTTTTGGAGTAATTATAATGCCTTTTCTCTCATAATTTGCAAGGTACACACCAAGAGGGAGAATTCCGGCAGCTGGAAATCTAGACCTGAAAAAGCTACGTCAGACTACCTATTCTGCACAACTCCAAATGAGCTGAAACTTCACAGAGATTTTTTATGGAATAAATAAGAATTACTGGAGCAAGTAACTACCAGAGGGGGGCACCAGGTGGGCACAACCCACCTGGGCATGCCAGGGCCCCCTGGCGCGCCCAGGGGGGTTGTGGCCTCCTCGTCCCACCTCCGGTACCCATCTTCTGGTATATAAGTCATTTTGACCTAGAAAAAAAGAGGACGACTTTCGGGACGAAGCGCCGCCGCCTCGAGGAGGAACTTTGGCAGGAGCACTTTTGCCCTCCG